>NC_084666.1:53718080-54027099 GCF_028389875.1 Rhea pennata | reverse complement strand
GAATTTATTTACTTCAATAGGCAGCTAGTATGACTTCTACTAAGTACTCATACAGTGCTTTTTCAAGGCCAGATAATGCATTTCCAAATTATATAGACTGACAATATCAATACAGTTGCATTAGTAGAGATGCTTTGGCCCTGTGGTATCAGTAAAACTGCCATTTATATACGGTCTACCATTAATGGTAGATGGTGACCTAATTTTTAGTTAATATATGATACAGATGGTATCTAGCTTTATGTCATTATATTGAAAATTTACGCTGGCCACCTGCATTAGAAAATAAAAATGCTGATTTAGTTTCCTTTTCATCTCTTGGTCTCCTCTGTTGTGTTTCAGCTTAAAGGAAAAATAATAATTCTGATTAGAGCTGCTAAGGCTCAGTTTCCCACGGCAGGACACGCGCTGCTCATAGTGGCTTTGATAAGAGTTATCCGCGCTGCGAGTCAGAAGTGCAAGGCCCCAGGAGGGCAGCGAATGAGGGAAAGACAGTAACAAATTGACTGATAGACAGAGCTTTGTGGCCAAACTCCAGTCTGCAGTGGATTTTCTGCAGCACAGTTATGAGCTGCTGACAGAGGGTCTGTACTGGGAAGGCTGACATTAGCTTTATCAGGGTGATGTGAATAGAGCTTCTAGGAGAACAGTTATGTGACTGAGAACCAAAATTAGGCTACACGTTTGTCCAGAGGCACGTGTCACTTAACAGAGTAAGAACCTTGGCGATTTTTAAATGACATTAAAATTAATGCCGTACTTCCATCACTTTGCTTCTGCTGCCCTGCCACATGGTTTTCCATATTTTAGAGTGCACACATCATTTGAGCTCTGAAGTAAACTTGCTTAGTCAAAAAGTCAGCTGTATTCAAATTATTCATAAGGGAAATTGCATCTTAGGCAATTAAAACGTGTGCTGGGCAAAGAAAAAATATTGCTTCCTGAAAGCAAAAAGCGGATGCTTCATGTTGGAAATTCTTTTCTGTTACTAAGCACCTAATTTTGTAGAAAGACTTGCTTTAGTCAGACCATACAAGGGCATGATGGAAAAGATCTATTTTAGTTTACTTCAGTGCTCCTCCTCTTCTCTTTGTGAAAAAGGCTCTTTCTTCCACTTCTTTAAAAAAAAAAAAATCAAAATGTTCTGTCACTTCTAAGGAATTATGCGCTAGTTTTGTTTTCATTATATTGCAAATGCTAAATATAATCTAGCCCACACAAACATATGGGGGAAATTAATGTTTTTTTTTTAGCCTTGGGCCTGCAGTTATATAGATGAGGCGGGAGCAAGCATGAGATGTGATCAGGTGTCAGATGCTGGAGCCATGTTCCCCGTGTGGCACGAAGGTCAATTTACCTGAAGAAACATGAGGGGAGTGGATCTGGAATAAACACTGCTCTCATCATCACTCTTCTAAAATTTACTAGGAAGGGAAATGAGCCATACTGGCTCATATTTAAAATTAGTCTGGTAGAATAAGAAGTAGCACATGACACATCTTTGGCCCGCTTGGAAAACAAATTAGCCCACTTGAGCCATTAAAAAAAATTGAATTCTGCTAGATGTGTTTATTCACTGATCTGTAATTTATGACCCTTACAGCAAAATCGTGTCAGCTGGGTTGTCTTTTCCTTATAAATGAGTAGTTCTTGTAAACATTTTCTTCATTTTCTTCTTCGTTCCTTTTTTACTAAAGTTTTCCGACCTACACTGAACAAGTTGGTGAACTGACAACACTAAAAACAAAACCAGTCCCCTTCCCTCAATCTATATGATCATCAGTTGCATTCACCACGTCTAGAGGAAGAGCCTATTCCTGTTCGTGTCCACTCTTTAGAATCTGAAGTGGCTAAATCCTGATTTTATTCCTGTTGTTTCTGTACCTCTCAATGCTACAGTTCTAAAGATTTACTAATTTATGGGTCCTAGGTGTTTCTCAGTACCGTGCAAGTTTCTGTCTGCAAAAGTTTGGGGCAAAATTCATGTTAAATTGTTGCATGTATTTCACCAGCACGTAGAAACTTGCAGAAGTTGGCCTTCGGCCTCTCTTGATGGTGGCTGAAGGGGCAGGAGCAGGGTGATACCAGAGTCGGCTCGTGTTTTGGAGGGTTGTACCAAGGCCCCCATGGAGATGCAGCAGTGCGACAAGACTTCTGTTTCTCTCTTACTCAAACCATTTAACAGGTGTAGCGAGAGAGCTCCCTATTTTTGCCATTTATCGCACTCCCACAGAGAGGCCAGAAGAGAATCTACTTCTCTTTTTCTATTCACAGAAATCATCAGGTTAAAGGAGATAATTCTTTTTTGTTCTATTTGCAGTCCACCTGCTGATGTAGTTTTCAACTTTTTTAACCTGTTCAGTTCATCTCTGCTACTGAATCAAATAGAATATTTAAGGCCATATTGTACCATTGATTTTTAAGCAGAGCTCTGTTGGATTCTGTGGGGAATTGTGTTTTAAAATCAATGGTACAAGATGATTCAAAATAATAAAAAGAGAGCAAAGGGATATAGAATTTAGTTCAGCTATGACCTGTAATATTGAAAAACCTATTAATTAGTTACATAAAGCATGTACTGGGTAACACTGTGCATACCTTGCTCAAAGAGAGGATTCTGTATTTATATATAGAGAGGGGAACTGCATCTGTGAAATAGAGTCCATTATCTACCTTTTAGTTATGGTTTATCCAAATTGGTGAATTTACTCTATAAATTACAGCTATTTTTCACTGTAATACACTTCAATAAAATTAAAGAAAGAATACCTAGCATTTGTATTTTTCCATAGAGCAGTATTAAAAGAATATATACATAAACATATTAAAATAATTCTATTTAGGTTACTCATGTTAACATGTTTTTGTATCTGGAAAAATTAATCTTTTTAGTGTTGATTTGAGATATAAAATCAAATTGAAAACCGTGTAAGCAAGGTCAGAGCTATTGTGCCTTTAATTTTTTTTTTAACAGTCTCATGTAAGCATGGTTTCATTAATCTTATAATTCATTTGTAGCATTTTCTTACTCCTTGACAACATAGATATCTCTCCTACAGTATTTTGCTGTTATCATCTCTGTCTTTTATAATTCCTCAAAATTTAAGGCCTCTATTTTGCTTCAACTTTGAAATCTTCCAGATTAACCATTCAGTCCTATCTCTTTCCAGTAAGGTACTTCTACTCTCTGCTTGATTCTTCATATTTCTGTTTCTGTATCAGCTCTTAGCCCATTCGCACCTGTTTTGAAAAATCATTATCAGAAATCTGAATATGAGGGGGGAGCTCTGTAACTTTTATAGCCCCAATTAAATAATTGAAGAAAGAAATTGGTATCCAAAATCATGGGGAAAGGAGACCAGGTTACTATATGAGAGCTAAATAAGAATATAAAAAAAAGAGAATATATAATAAATAAGAATATAATAAATATAAAAATAAGAGTATGCCTGACACATTTTAATAGCTTCTCTGAAAGATCCTGTTTTATTCAAAGCCCTTTATTATGTTCTATCAAAATATGCACATCTATTTTTGTAGGTTTTTTTTTTAATAAATAGTATATGAAGCCAGTGACTGCTTATTAAAATGTTTGTAGCCTACTTTGTACTTACAGATGTTTTTCTAACAATGCAAAAGTTAATTAGAGTTGTTGGGGAAATACAAAAATAAAGCAAAATAATGATAAAAACCCTTCAAACTAATTACCCTGATTTATTGTCTGTGTGGGATATAAATCAGACAAAATCAAGTAAAGCATGGTAAATATGATAGAGGGGGAGAGAGAAGGAAAAAAAGACTTTTTAAGTAGCTCTAGATCTAACTAGCTCTCTGGGCATGATTTTGCTTTCTAAATTCTTTATTAAAAGACCTTTTGAGTGTAAATGTATAATGTCTCTCGAATTGTTAACTAACGCCACTTTCTTTTGTTTGTTTATTCTTTCTTCCAGTTTCAGTGCATGTCACCAGATTTTATTTATAAGACGTTTCCTGTTTTTTCGGGGTCCTGTCACACCATAAAGTGGTGAGCATGGTTCATAGTATGTTATTCTAGAGTGTGAAAAACTGCTCTTTCTCACCCGCCTCAAAACACACAACTTCAAGGAAGCCCTTATCATGCAATTCATTCTATGCTGTTGTAACCCCAGAATTTGAGGGACCCTCAGGACCCAAAGACTGGTTGGACAATGCAGTTGCTTAAGTGCTCTGCATGACTGAGTGAAATATTTAAATATCTCCTAACATATGCACGCTCTTTCAAGAAAAGGATTTCAGAGAATAATATCACAGATTGGTTGAGGTTGGAAGGGACCTCTGGAGATCCAACCTCCCTGCTCAGCAGGGTCACCTAAAGCATGTTAGACAGGGTTGCATCCAGGCAGGCCTTGAAGATCTCCGGAGAAGGAGACTCCACAACCTCTCTGGGCAACCTGCTCCAGTGCTCTGTCTCTCACTCGCACAGTGAAGAAATTCCCCTTCATGTTTAAGCGGAACTTCCTGTGGTTCAATTTGTTTTTCCTTATTCAGTTTTTTTTTCCTTGTATTTATTGTCATATTTCTTAATCTAACTGCAAGAAACACAATTTTAGTGATCTTATCCTTTATGCGATTGTCAAATAATACAGGATATTTTATGAGTAAAATTTTTAGAATTTTTAAAATATGCTTTGTAGTCTCAGAAATTTGCAGACTTACAGAATGATAAAACCTGAAGAAAGGAGATACTAGACGGAGCAGCAGTGGATTTATTTTCATTTTTTTTCTTTTTCTTCCCTTTTTTTTTATTTATTAAATACCCTATCATCCCTTGTACTCTAAGGATGTGCGGCCATTTGAAAGATGTAGAGACACCACCCCACCAAAAGGAAGAAAGAGACTTTTTTGCATGAAACGGCTGCTTCTGGATATAGGGAAACACAAAAAATTACAGAAGAGCAACCAAGAGAGCTCCAAGAAAGAGTTATGAACTGGATCAAGGTCATAGAAGGTAAGACTATAGCTGCTGTTCTTTGACCTCAGTAATACTAAGCCATTGGACCTTATGTAGTAGCTGATATAGTTGTACATACAGATGGATAAGAATAAATGTAGATCTTCATGTTTTTCTTCTTTCTTCTTTAAACAGTACCTTGTTTAAATGTACCTGTAATCTGTGGGTCAGCGTGGGTGTCTGTCTGTTGTTACCACCACATGAAGGTGAAGAAAAATAGAATCAAAAATCTATACTCTTGAGGGAAGTAAACCATAAAATAAAAAGATATACCTCTGAAGAGATGCATGTGGCTGAGTCTTCACTTAGCTAGGTCTGTCAGCAGAGACTCTTGGGCTGTGACCACACAGGAGAACCAGGAATGAACCAAATCGGAGGAGTCTGTGTAGGCTCCCTAACCTTTTTCCCTGCTCTTTGAGGGAAAGACTGGGGTGCACACCAGTCCCAAACTATGAAGGGTCAAGTGGCCTGCTTTTACGCATGACTTATCTATATCAAGGAGGACACCAAGTGCAGATGCAGTTATCATAGAGTGTAGTATTTATATTTAAGGATGTGTGAATTAAGTACTATTTTTTTTTCTGGTTGCATAAATAGAACCTTAAAGAAAATATGAAAGACAGCTTTAGATTGCTGAATGAAAAAATAGATACATAAAAACAAAGAAGGGAGATTGTCTGAGTTTATTTTATTTTTGATGATTTCCTGTGTAAAGCTGGAAAATGATCAAAGACGGGTGATGCATGTGTATGCTTAAACCTCCTTTACTCTGTCTCTATTATTTGGGGATTTTTGCAACTTTAGAACTAGAAAGTTGAAGCACTGTGTTTCAAAAGCAGACAAAAAAATATTCCACATTTTCTGAAAGCAATCAAACAAACTAAAATCGCAAAATCACAATGGTTGAGGTTGGAAGAGACCCCTGGAGATCATCTAGTCCAACCTCCCTGCTCAGCAGGGTCACCTAGAGCATGGTAGACAGGGTTGCATCCAGGCGGGCCTTGAAGATCTCCAGAGAAGGAGACTCCACAACCTCTCTGGGCAACCTGTGCCAGTGCTCCGTCACTCTCACAGGGAAGAAATTCCCCCTCACGGTCAGGCAGAACTTCCTGTGCTTCAGTTTCTGCCCACTGCCTCTTGTCCTGTCACATGGGACAACTGAAAAGAGTTTGTCCCCGTCCCCTTGACACCCTCCCTTCAGGTACTTGCAGACATTGATAAGATCCCCCCTCAGTCTGCTCTTCCCCAGGCTGAAGAGGCCCAGCTCTCGCAGCCATTCGTCATAGGGCAGATGCTCCCGTCCTCTGATCATCTTCGCAGCCCCACACTGGACTCTCTCCAGTAGCTCCATGTCTCTCTTGGACTGGGGAGTCCACAACTGGACGCAGTACTCGAGATGAGGCCTTGCCAGGGCCCAGGGCTGAGTAGAGGGGCAGGATCACCTCCCTTGACCTACTGGCAACAGTCTTCCTAATGCAGCCCAGGAGACCACTGGCTTTCTTGGCCACAAGGCACCTTGCTGGCTCATGGTCAACCTGTCATCCACCAGCACTCCCAGGTCCTTCTCTGCAGAGCTGCTCTCCACCAGGTCAGCCCCCAGCTTGTACTGGTGCATGGGGTTATTCCTCGCTTAGGTGCAGGACCCTGCACTTGCCCTGGTTGAACCTCAGGAGGTTCCTCTCCGCCCAACTCTCCAGCCTGTCCAGGTCTCTCTGAATGGCAGCACAGCCTTTAGGTGTGTCAGCCACTCCTCCCAGTTTGGCATCATCAGCAAACCTGCTGAGGATGCATCTGTCCCCTCATCCAGGTCACTGATGAGTAACTTTTTTGTATATGTATGTATGTATATATATATATATATATAAAAGCAAAATAAAACTTGGTTGAATTTGACCCAATTAACAAATAGGAAAAAAATTATTTTCGTTACATAAGTTATACCTTAAAACCTATATATCATATTTGAATCTAGAATTTATTTTATTCAGTCATTCATTGGTATCAAGCCCTTTTTATACATTTTGGTGTAGTGTAGTTATGTAATGATTTTTTGTGTATTCTTTGGAATAAAGTCATCAAGCATTTTCCAATATTATTACGACATTCTGCAAATACTCTGTCATACAATGTGTGTTTTCCACAACATACGAAGGTGTCTAAGCAGTTTTTACACTATTCCATGAGAGTTCTTTGTAATCTATTATTCTGTGTGGGCAGTAGAATGTGCCCACAAAATGCAGTACCTGTTTAATACCTGATGACATCAAATATTATGAAGCAAGGAAAACTCTACCAATTGTGATTTGGAAATCTCTTCCAACCCGTTACTAATGACATCAGTAACAGCCTGTATCCTCACTTCAGTGAAAGCTGGATCCTGCCCTAAGTGAGAAGAAACTGAAAGTACGGCAGATTACTTCTTGAGATGTATATAATGACGCTAGAAATATGTATCTTTAAATTTTGTTCTTTTTTAATTCTGTGACAATTCTTGTTTTATCTATGTGTTTTTTTCCATAGGTAGGAGAAAATGTAAGAATGATTGGAACTTCAGCATGTCACCTTCCAAATGGTTTCTGCACAAAGGTATGACAGAAGGAATTGATTTTTGTGTTTTGTCAATAATTCTAAACTGCAACATATATTTTGCACTAGCAGCAAATGCAACGCCTTGGAATTTTTTGTCAGTATTCCTCAAACAAAGTGCATTAAAGGCTACTAGCATGGAAGTTTCAGCTTAGTAATTTACAGCCTACAAATGGATTTCTTTCCGACAGTGATAAGTCAGTCAGTGAACCATGTATTGTACATGGATGCCGGGCAACTCACTCAGTAGATTATTATTTTTTTCAGCATTTCTCCTCATAAAGTTTCCGAAATAGAATGATTTTTTGACAGAGACTTTCTGGACCTTTCCTAATTTTTGTGCTTTATTCAGCTATTATCAAATGGGTTCAAATAAATTATGGTGTGTGAACTGAGCATGCCCTTTAATAACCTCATTTTGTTATTACTCTGGAATTCAAAATACTGTTTCAAAGTGGTTAGTTCTGGCTTTTGGATAACTAATAGTAGTTTATCTTCAGAATTCCATACACAAAAGAAACATTCTCACGTATTTTTCTCATGTATTCTCAGTCATCATTTTTCACCTGGCTAGCAGCAGCAGCAGGTCTTATCAAGTGATCTACAAGCTGCTCTGGTCCCTCACTAGCGCCTTTACTAATGCCGTTTTCTCAGGTAGTAGGAGCCTTTGAATCTCTTGAGAGACTAGGTTTTGTAACAAGAAGTGACACTGTTCAACATCTTCTCAGGATGACTCTGCTTGTCTGTATTTGTCAAGCTTTCTGCTTTGATGTTTACATTCAGATACATGTTACTGTATATCAGATCTCTTTTCCTGGTGTTATATGTGAAAATGAGCTCCTGGAAGAGGCAAGAATAAAGCAGTTCATACCAGCTTAACAAGACAGCTGAACAAGAAACGTTTCCAATCCTATTTACCTGCCAAGGGTATTTTTTGAGGACCTCTTGAATGTTTTAGTTAAATTTGTTTCACAAGAGCAATGGTAAAGCCTGCTTGAAGACTTTTAAATTAAATGTACTGATAAAGAAAGCCAAAGGTTAATCACTCATGCTTATCGTGCACTTTTTAAAGTGAGAAACATTACAGTATATATGCATACATATATAAGTATTAACATAAATAAATGGGACTGGAGTAGACCTCAATAAGTTATCTAATCTGTTCCGTGAAAGATGGTTCTCCAATGGTTCGATAGGGCCTCTAATGACAGAGAATCTACAACCTTACTTTTCACTTATCTTTGTGCTTCAATATTATTAGAATATTTTTATTAATATTTAATTTAAATCTTCTTTGCCACAAATTAAAATCGTCTCCAACTAAGATTCAGTGCAGATTTTTGGTTTCTTTATCTAAGCATCTCTTGCTTGATTTTCAGGTATATACTTTAAATAATTACAACTGAAGTAATATATAGAGTTATGTCTATATTCATTTCACTTTTTATTGATGGTAAATGCTGCTGAAATACGTATCCTGAATACCCCTAAATTGTTTAGATCTTGTTGAGAAGGTGCTGCGCATTTGTACGCCAATATATCTGAATACATGTTCTGCTTAGTTTGTAACACAAGAAAACCACATTTAAGTGCATCTGGAGCAATATTATTTTTATTAGTTTGACATTTTTATTAGTGAGATTTTTTCTTAAATAAATTTCTCTCTTTTTTAATGTATGCATGTTATTTTAAAGACTGCTTGTTCTTGAACAATAATTTTTTAATTTTTATTTTCATACACTATGTAAAACAATAAGTAAAATTTAAGCTCCAAAGCTAAGTTTAGCTTAGAGGAATGAAATTCTTTTCTCCATATGGGGAATCAATTCTGGGCCACCTTGTTTAAACTCAGTTTTCAAGTTACTTGTTTGTATGTTTCAAGTCACAATTCCCTCTACTGTCTCAGGTTATTTCTGTCAGAATTTGTCCCTCCCTGTCCTATGTGTATGCCTATTAATAAATACCTACCATGAATTCACTTATTATGGGACATAAGTATTGTAAAAGTGTGGCCTGCAGTGGGTCTGGGTTACACTGAGATTACAAACAATCGGACTGGTATAGAAATGAAATTCAGTTTCCAACAGGAGAAGCTGGAAGGCTTTATTCAAGGATATAATTATTGGATTCTAAGAGCCTACATTTCTCTAGTTTTGCCATATGAAGGTTGTGAAACCCACATGGGCTAACAGTAATCTAATACCTGAGTAAGAACGGAAAGACCAGACTCATTTATTTATTTTCAAATTAGGTTTAAAAAATCATGATAGGTGACAGTAATGAAAAAATATCACAATGACTTTATCCATTATCTCTAACTATAACATTCAATTAGGTAATATATTATATATAAATCTAATACTTATTTATGGGTAGGACTCTAGTTAACAACTGAACAAAGGAAATTATAAATCTTACAGGCTAGTCCAATTTGAAATCAATATTTATTCTCCCAACCTTTTTAAAACAAAGTGTTGGAAAAAAAAAAAAAAAACTCTAACTTACTTCAGTCATTTAACAATACTAAATTCAATTATTCTCTGTGGGCTAAACTGTACCTTCAAGCACAATAGCTGCAAGGAGGAATGTGTGTGAATGAGAGAGTGGAAAGGAAAGGCAAGAAATGAGTCTGTCTGTCTGTCTGTCTCTCTCTCCCCTCCTCCCCAGCAACTAGATTTTTGGAAGGATTTTCTTTTCATAGGAAATACAAACTATTGATTTTCTTTCTAAATCAGAATGAAAAATAGATTTTTAGATTTCCTACAGAATGGAAATTCTGACTTTCATCCAACCTTTATCAAAGACCAGGGAATAAATTCCCGCACGTTCTATTAACATCGATAGCATTCCAAGGCTTTACACTAGCTAAGGCATGGCTTCCAGCGTATTTACTCTCACTTCATACGCTCGTTGGGTACCTGCAGATAACTCGTAAGTGATTGAACTGCAATTCCGTAACAGGGTGGTCTTTCTTTTCTTTTCTTGTTTGGTGCTCTGTCACTCAACATTTTTACCTTTTTCCCTTTGACCCCATGATCAGCATATTGCTAAACTTGGGACTTCTGGATTAAGTTATTGATGGAAAGACAGAAATCAGAAAGAATATTTGTGTGTGTACACACAGGAACCTCTTAGAGTAAACTGTTGATACAGTCTTTCCAGGCCACACATGCACCTAGATGAAATTCGTTCAGAGTATTATTATTCCTTTTGTTATGGGAGTAGAAGTGAGAAAGCTTGCAAACTCTATCTTTTCATAATAGAAATTCATTTTGCTTTTTCTGATGCCACCTAGTCTTTCAAATACATGTATTCCAGATGCACAGAATGCATGAAAAAGAATATGTGAAAAAATTTATCTTTGCTGAAATATGTCAAACTGCAGGGACCTGAAAAATACGAGAATGAAATCCATATATGTATATTAAAGTGGAATTATTAGTAACTTTTTATTTAAATAAAATGTGGTTGTTACTTGTGCAATAATAAGGGAGATTAAGCTTAATCATTTATTGTTCAGCACTTTATTAGCTTTAATCAGTAATGAAGTTTCCATAATATGTGATAAAATAAGTGTGGATATGTGAAAGGTGTTTTCACCTGTAAAATAATTTAGCTTAATTTCAAGGATGTGAACCAGCAGTGTGCAGCCTAGTAGATAAAATGTCTTTTTTATATTCCAGATGCTTCCTTGTTCATTCACAGTCAGATTTTATTGTATTTGCAGAACAATAGGCAAGCTTCCTCCCCCAATTTAATACCTGTCGATGCTTATGGGTACAAATGAAAGTAAATGTACATTCCGTCAAGCAGAAATTTCTCTTCATTTGTTCCAACTGGCATGATTATAAATTAATTTTTATGAACTTTTTGAGCACAAATTGAAAGTAAAGATACCTGAGCTTAAAAGACATTGTGGGAAAGGAAGAGCCTAACAGCAAAAAAATTGCAATACAGACATAATATAACTAGTAACTATAAAAACAGTGTTATTTGTAACACAGAAGGATGCCTTCCTAATCCCTGGTTTGCTCTTTATTTGTAATTTGTCTGTGTGTACACACAAACATGCCTTATACCTGCTGCATTCAGTTTAATATTCATTTTTCCCTTAGTGCAAACAAACATCAGAACAGGATTATGCTCTTGTCCTTACTTCAATTCTAAAAACAAGTATGCCCAAAAGTGACATTTTTCTTTCTCGGTTGTTTTACTTCCATATTTTATTCATGCAAAGTGGTATCTGGGTTAGTAGGTATAACGAAGCATACTTAACTCTAAATATCCATCCTAATGGTTTTCTTCTGTGTCACAATATTCCCTTTGTATTTCAGGTTTAGCAGCCTTATCATAGATGAAATATCAGCCTCTTGTCTATGGCCAAAAAAACCCCTGTGACAACAAAACAAAGAGTGAAATAACACTATCGTTGACTTTAGCCGTGCTGGAATTTTAAATCATAGGGCACAAACCTGTTCTTGGACCCTCCATCCCTTCCAAATGTTGCACAATCCTGTAGAACCTACTGTCAAAAACACTGCACGGTGCGTAATTATAACATACTGAGTCTGCTCTTTTTTCCCCCACTTTTTAAAATATAATTCTTAGGGATGTTACTATTTTGAAGTCTGGTCACCCTAGCAAGAAAAAGACGGAAAGAAGGATATTTTCAAATTCTGTATCTGCTACCCAGTACCCTACGATTCTTTGTTTTGTTTTGTTACACAGCCACTTGTTCATATTTATTTTTGATCTTGTCTTGCTGTCTGAAAATAATATAAATAAGCAAGTGTTCCGTGAAAATAACAGACAACTGTGGCTATAGAGATACAGTAAAATTGATGTTAGACGAATGTGCTCTCAAATGAATGAAATTCATTTGGTAAAATAGATACCTGATATTAATCCTTTGCAATACTAGGTCGGTTTGGGGGTTCTCACTTTTTTTAATAGAACAGTTATAATGTTAAAATTAATCCTTGTTTGATGTGCTGCACAAAAAAAGCCAAGACGCATCATCAAATCGTTTGCACAATGATACTCAAATTTGTTCTAATCAAAATTACGTCTATCTCCATTTTTCTACTGTAAGTGACTCTTAACCTGTGCGTAGTGACACTTAACCTATTCCTTTGAAGTAATCTATATTCAAGCAGCATAATATCATATAGTTTGGGCTGTGTAGAATCATAGAATCAGTAAGGTTGGAAGGGACCTCTGGAGACCATCTAGTCCAACCTCCCTGCTCAGCAGGGTCACCTAGAGCATGGTAGACAGGGTTGCATCCAGGCGGGCCTTGAAGATCTCCAGAGAAGGAGACTCCACCACCTCTCTGGGCAACCTGGCTCTGGGCTCCGTCACTCTCGCAGGGGAGAAGTTCCCCCTCACGGTCAGGCGGAACTTCCTGTGCTTCAATTTCTGCCCGTTGCCTCTCATCCTGTCCCACGGGACAACTCAAAAGAGTTTGTCCCCATCCCCTCGACACCCTCCCTTCAGGTACTTGCAGACATTGACAAGATCCCCCCTCAGTCTGCTCTTCCCCAGGCTGAAGAGGCCCAGCTCTCGCAGCCATTCGTCATAGGGCAGATGCTCCCGTCCTCTGATCATCTTCGCAGCCCCACACTGGACTCTCTCCAGTAGCTCCATGTCTCTCTTGGACTGGGGAGTCCACAACTGGACGCAGTACTCGAGATGAGGCCTTGCCAGGGCCCAGGGCTGAGTAGAGGGGCAGGATCACCTCCCTTGACCTACTGGCAACACTCTTCCTAATGCAGCCCAGGAGACCACTGGCTTTCTTGGCCACAAGGCACCTTGCTGGCTCATGGTCAACCTGTCATCCACCAGCACTCCCAGGTCCTTCTCTGCAGAATATGTGCATGTGAAAGTTTATTCAGATAGGTTTTTTGATAACTTGTGAATTTCATGGAGGGCTTTAAAATAACAGTTTTAAGAAATACCAGATAAACAGTATAATATACTTCTCATTTAATGAAATAATCCTGTTTCTTTCCTACATAGCTGTACTTAATCACAAGAAAAAGAAAGGAAATAACAATAACTTATTTCAAAGCATAGTGAAATTTCCAAACATTTACTTTAAGTTTTTGCTTAAGCTTTCTGTGGAATGGCTGCATATGGAAAACAAAGTTAATTACATTTTTAAAAAAAATACATTGCAAGGGCTCCTATTGGAATAGAAATTATATGCTACCTATGATAGATGAACATGATTTCTTTAAAAAACAAAACAAACAAACAAACAAAAAACTTTAAGACCTTCAGATCTTCTTTGTGCCTACAGTATCTACTGGGATAAATACTGCCTCCTCCTCTAGTACTACTCATTCTTCAATACCTGCAACCTATCCTATATTTCAGCTAATTTGGTGGAGTTAGAAAATCAATTCTGTTTTACAAATACTAATGTGGTGATCATTATCTTTGCTCTAAGGGCTTACATTTGAACACAAAGTAATTCAGATTAATAATGCATATTTAATAAATGGTAACATAAGTACCAAGGAAGCACTTTGGTTTCCAAATGAATCTCAGCATATGGTTTTAATATCTAATCAATAATTAATTATAAGCTAGTTGACCCAATAGACTCTTGCTACTTGCACATATTAAAAAAAGAAGAACCTTGTAAGCAGATTGGAAAACAGGAAAATATAATGTATAATCTCTTTTTGCACTTTCTCTTCACTCAGGCACAAGATTAAGAATTATTTAGTGTTCAAGAGGCCTTACAACTACATACATAAAATTAAAAAAGAAGATAATCTCAAATAATGCATGTTTGACCTGTAATCTAGCCATGTCCAGTAATGGGTCTAATGCAGTTTCAGTGGACTCAATGGTGAACCAGCCTTTATACCTGTATATGTTGAAGATGTTGTGTAGGTCATCTTGTTCCTCTGTGTTGCAAAGCAAAGTGAAAGGGCATTCTTCCCACAGCAGCTGTACATCTTCTCATATATTATGCCTGAGGGGAGAGTGAATACATGCTAATAATCAGTGCCCAACAGCTTGAAGTAGCATACCCAAATAAATTATAGCAAAATAACATCCTGGCAAGATAGCATGGAGCAGCCTGCTAGTTCCATGTGAAGGACCAAAGACTGCCAAATCCCAGCCGTACCTCTGGCCCAGAAGACCTGCACATGTTGCTTTCTCCTGGCAGATTGCAAGGTGTTGACTCGCTCCTGTGACACCAGCAGAAGGTGAATTGTAGATCACAGCCCTTCCTGCCTTTGGGGCAGCAATTGATTTTAACTATAATCAAGAATGAAGAAGAAGAGATAAAGAGTTCTGTTCTCTTTTAAAGTGCAAACATATTTCAATTAATATTAAGCAGTTGATGGAAGTATGAAATAATGAAAATATCTGAGCCGTGAACGTAATGCTATGCAATGGAGTAGCCAAATGTTTGTGTTACCTGAGCTGCAAAATGATTCCAGGTCAGGGCTCTGAATCACAGCTGTTCCAGGGTTGAACCTCTTCTTACACATCACATTATGCTTGCTTACTAGCTTTTTTTGCACGTCTTATCACTTGCTTCATTTTTGAGCAAAACATTCCACTTTCTGTTAACCTGTCTCCTGAGCTGTGTCTTTATTAACCTGTGACAGAAACAGAAATACATAGAAGCAGACTATGGCTTAGCTTCTCATAGCACTATGGAGAGGCTGTTGCACACAAAACATGCCTGCAGTGAATCTATATTTCTGTTAATCATACTGTTTCTCTAACTACACAGGTGTATTACCTTATGAAAACATTGCAAAACAAAAATTGACTGAAATTTTGGATCTGTTCCTGCATTGTGTTTCACCATTTATACCTAATTCTATTATCTGGCTAGATTCACTGATGCATAAAAGAAATATTAATTACTATTAGTTTTAGATTATAATTGTATTTGAGCTGTGCAAATAACGAATGAATGAGTTTCCTTCAATAAATCAGACAGGCAGTTGGCATTCAGATCTAATCTGAGACATCCAGAAAACCACCTTGCTCTGAAAGCTAAGCAGATGCAGATTATGACTAGCAACTGTTCGGATGCTCAGTTGAAGCAGAATTTACAAGTCTCTTCCTTTTGGCAGGGATGCATAACTTTCACAGTGCTTGACTGCTCTTGATAAAAGATATAAAGATTTCCATGTCGTGCATTGTCAGGCTGAGGTGTTTTAGAATGATGATCACGTGTTTCTGTACTAGCAAATAGATCTAGCATGCTGATGGAATAGTAGGCCTTGTTTCAAAGAACGGTCCTCATTTTAAACATGTGAAAGCTGGAAGCCTTTATTTCTGAGGAGCAGCACTTCTTGCCAGCTTGGCTGATGCAGTGAAGCTCCACGCTGCCCTCTTTTGCCGAAGCCTGGACTAACCTCCATAATGAAGCTCTTGAGATTCTAAATGTGTTAGATACTTAAATGTGTGACTTATTTTCTTAAAAGGTCAGAGGATACTTTGCTAGACAGTTCAAAGTCATCAAATGCAAGTCAAGTTTTAATACAGCCAGCTATCATTGACTCCTCCACTGGCAACAACCTTCTATTGAGCAGCACTCAAAAAATTATTGGCCACCTTCGAGATCCTTAAAGAATAACAAAGAAAGACTTCTTCCCGAAGCAAACAAGCACATGCCTGGTGATTTGAATGAGTGGAATCAGATGCATTAGTAATATTAGGAAATGCCTTGAGGAACAGAATCTTATTCAAACAGCTGAATAATGATGCACAAAGCTGTCTCTACAAACAGTCTAATCTCTCTCTTACTTCATAGCATTGTGTCAGTGAATCCCCAGTAATGAATTCATTTAGCTTTGGGTGCTAGAGTTTAGCGGATTCCATCCTCTAGAAAACCCATATTCTTTCACTGGGCTTGCTTGAGGTCTGCCTTTTGGAAATACAGACCATCCTTACCTTTCATTGATGTTCTGACTCAGCACCTCTTAAATCAACTCAATTTGTAAGTGGCTTAGTGTAGAGAAGTGAGCCTTGAAAAGTATGTCATAGGCTCTGGTTGAGATATAGATTAAAACTTAGTTTCATGAATTTCTTATGAGTTTGTTTCTAGGTTCTACTTTGGCAAGTAGGGCTAGACCTAGTAAGTGGTATTCACAAGAGAAATGGAATCAAGATACTGACTTTCCAAAAGTTCAGAAAGAAGGAGGCAGGATCTAAAATGCTGGTTTGTGTTCTTCTTTGTTCTATTATTGAGAAGGATGTGCATAAAATGTATATACACACACCTATGTATTTATATGGGGTTATCTTCATAGGTGCATCCAGGAAAATAGTAATAGCCGTCTCAGAATATGCCCCTGTTGGCTCTATCTCTGTCCTAATATAGCTTTCTATGACCTTAACAGTGTTATGCTTGGATATCCCTGAAATGTTCATGCATTCTTTGGGAACATGCTCAGCATTCAAAAGAGACAAGGCTTTAGCCACTGTTAGTCTTGTAAGCAGTCAGTAATCATGTGTTAATAAACATACTATATACGTAGAGTTCTTTTTCACTTACTGACCATGTTTTGGCAACTTCCTATTTTTATATAATAAAAACACAACTGTCAAAGAGTTTACTAATTCATTACATTAAGGATATAACAAAGTGATTGATATACAATTTACAGTTTATTATTCTTCATTAAAAATGCAATAGAACATTAACTGGGTTTTGTTCTCAAAGGAAAAAGAAGGGAGAGGCTAGAACAGAAAACAAACCTATAAACTGTTACAGGTTTGTATATTTTTGTAGATTCATGACAAATCATATTTGCTTATCTGAAAACCTCATTATGCAGTAAAAGAGAGTTAATGAGAAATCAACCTCACTGCTCAAAGATCTGACATCTTGGCAAATCTCAGTTCATCTTCAGTTTAGAACTGGATAAATCTGATGTTTGGCCTCCTCCTCTGTAGCTTCTATGGAAGGCTGCTCTATACAGCTTTCTAATTAGTCACTCCAAAAGAGCAGGCAAGTGTATCACCCTCATTATTGGCAGTGCTTCTCGCTGTGTCTGTTAGCTTTATCCTAAATATTTCCCATTGTTTTCTTTCTTGCTTCCTAGCTCCTTCTCATTTCTGTGAAGGCGATATGGAAAACTAATAAGAAAATCTTTAATTGATTTTTTTTCTTTTCTACTTATAAATTGCATATGAGTAATTAATAAATATTTTAAGCATGTTGCGGGCATGAGTAATGTGTTATGTGCAATAATAAGAACAGTAATAGAAAGTAGTATAGATATTATGATCTACAAAATTGGCAACGTATGGCCCTTCTGCACTCTATAGATATATATATAACAATTGATTGGCTCCTTATGAAACACATAATAATCCTTCATTAACTTTTGTTAATTTATTTTTAAAGCAGGATCAAGTTACTTATATCTTTAATGGAGAAAGGTGTTTCTCTCAGATGAAAGAATTATTAGAATAAGGTATGCCTATCATGATTCATTTGGAACAATACACAAAATCATTTTTGAACAGCTTAATAGCAAATTTAGATTCTAATCAGTTTTTAGGGGTCTGAATAGAACAGTTTTTGAGAGAGATGTATTAGATGTACATGAACAATTCCCATTTTGCACATAACTGTTGCAGGCCTGCAACAGTTTTTCACTATATTTTGGTGCGGTGTGGGAGCAAGATCTTAGGTTCTGACTGGCAGCACAACTGTAAGAAATTTTCTAAGAATTTTCTGTCATAAGATTTTCATTTACAAGTATTTCATTGAGAACATATTTGAATAAAAGACTCCTAGGAAACATATATAATAATGAAACATTCAGATTTTGAATATAACAATAGAGAGTGGAGAAAAAAGGGCCCCCCCCCCCTTTCCTCCTCTGAAATATTCCTCATACAGTTTGTACAAAATGCTTTCTTCAGGAGGGAGAGTGTATTCTGACCCCAGATATTTCTCTCTCTCCCCCAGTAGACCAATTTCAGTCTCCTATGAGAGACTATAAATCAGTTTTACAAAGGTCAGCAAAGAAAAGATTGCATAGCCCTGGGCTGCATATTGTGCTTTTGACAATGATCAGATCTGATGTGAGGGCAGGAGGGAAAAAAAAAAAAAAGAAAGAAAAAGATATCTCTGCCAGGTAGAGTGGTGTAGAGATGTATGGCTAAGGAGTCCTCTCCTGTATTTAGCCCAACCAGTTTGTTTTTTATTTGCATATTCAGCAGTACTCACCTCCTCACTGTATCAGAACAATTGCTCACTCTGAGACTCAAACATGACCCTTCTTTTCAAGGTTAAAAAAGAAGTTAGTCTTGTCATAGTTGTGATTCTTTGTGAGTCTATAGTATAACTTATACCAGACAAAAATAACTGTCCATGTTAGGAAATGTGAGCCCTGATCCACCAAAACAGTTAAGTGTGTATTACTTTCACACAGGTGGAAGATTAAGTTTACTTTAGTGAGTCTTCTGTTGGGCTGAGAGTCCTCATGTGCTGCCCTAGGGCCATCATCAGGCTTTAGGCCTTCGGAGGCAAAAAAGCTGAAATGTGAATGTCACTTAAGCTGAATTTTTTTTTTCTTTTTTTTTTCTTTTTTATGTATTTTTCTTTTATTATTCACATTTCACTCCTTTGAATGAAATATGTGCATCTTTCAGAGTCTTTTTTTACTTTATTTTTTATTTTATTTTTTTTTTTTGCTTTTCTCCAGCGAATGCAAAGGAGAAAAATCTATACTTTTGTTCCTTATATCCCTATTGAAAATATAAGATGTTCAGGAAGTTCTGTTAAGCTTGCAATAAGCCATTGAAAATCAGGGCATTTGTATGAGCTGAATTGAGCACCAAAATGTCAGGTGTGCCCCTTTTCGCAGCAGCATTGCTAATCTATAGTTTTGTTAACTGACGAGAAGTGATGTATAATGAAAATGTCTACTGTGCTGTGTATCATTAGCTATTCCTTATTACAGTCAGCCATCTATTCAGCCTCTCTGGATGTGCTCATGAATAAGATGCATAACAAACTGATGTTCTGTTTTTTCCTCATTAAGAATCTGATATCTTGTTCAGCAACACTGAAGAGGAAACGATTTGTGTTTGGTTCCCAGTGTGCGTTTTATAACCCATAGAAAATTAAAAATAAATAGTAATATGCACAGTGATTTTATATATTTTTCCTCATATAAATTAGAAACATTTTTAAAAAGTATGTCAGATGAAGCTTGTGAATGTATGGCAGAAAATATTCAGTGCACAGCAGTAATGTGAAAGCTTCTTTATATACATATAATTCATAGTACATTTGATGAACCAATGTGTATCTGATAGACATATTATATTCTGCACTTATTTCTTCAGTATTGGAACATTATTAGCAACCTCTCAGTTGGTACCCTTCTTTACATGGTCATATTTAATACTCCTTCCAGTTCCAGAGACCTATAGAAATAAACATAATTAGCAGTACATTCAATGGAAAGTAGGAATGATCTGTGAGTTAAAATGAGGGACAAGATTTAGTTCAGTTTCTATCTGATCAGGAAACTGATTTACAATAGTTTCCCTGTAGTTCAGTTCTGGTGCTTTTCTTATTCCTTGTACAGTGTGAGCTTATTAAAATCAAGGACTTTTTTTTTTCCAGCACCTAACCCCAGGGAGCTCCACAGTTACTCTGTAATACCACTAACAAATAGTCAGTTGCTCTAAAATTAAGTTTTAGATGACTAAAATCATCAGCTGGTTACCAGCTGAAATTGCATTGTTGTTCAAATAAATGCCCAATATTTTACTTTGAGAATATGAAAAGACCTGCTATGTTCACTTCTTAGACACAAATGTACTGTTAGGTGGAAACCGAAGATCTCTTGCCCACCACCTGATTACAATTTCATGCTTTAAAAACAGGAAAAGCAGGAAAAAAAGTTAAAAGAAAATGGAAATGATGTATTCTGTCTCTTTAGGACTTCCTGACTGGCAAAACCTGGTGTGCTGTGTAGAGATTTGGCTGCTGTTAGATACATGCTCATGCTCACTATGAAGCACTTGGAGGGCCAGAGCGTTATTTGCTGGGCATTATATCAGTATAAATCTGAAGAGAGTTCTTAGTTTGTCCTTAATGTCTTCTGCTTCCAGTCTGAACGTGTTAGATCTAGTGAAAACTCTCAAGGTAAATACAATATTTATAGTTTTGCTGATAGTCCATCTTCTGAATCTGGTTCATATATATCCTGTAGTGCATAGATGACCAAACTGTAAATTATTGTAAATAATCACACAGAAGTACAGATACATCAGCTTGGAATTACCTGTTGAAATGTAGTCAAAGAGTCTCCAACTCTTCGGAGTTGGAGAATGTTTCTGAGTCAAAAGAAACATGAAAAGTCTGTTATCTCATTTTACACATAAAACCCTAAGTGATAAGAGTATTAAAAATAACTCTGTCAATCAGTGTGATTTGTCCAGATGGAATTACGTTTTCCTTTCCACACTATCTGTGCCCATATCACTGTTGTAGAATTCAAACCCAACCATTCTGTGTGTGGATGACTAACACCAGGACATGGTTTTTTAATAACTAGCTGAGAAGGATCAGAGAATGCACAGCAAGTTACATGGAACTGGTATTGATCAAAAAGGCTTTTTCTGAGGCTCAACAGGACATTTGGCTGAGCTAGCATATACTAGGCATCTGATTCGTGTGTGTGTGTGTGTGTGTGTGTGTGTGTGTGTGTGTGTGCGCGCGCGTCTGTGAAAAAAGGGGGAAAGAGGAAAAAAGTGCTTAAGGAAAAGGAAGTGTATAAATCAAGTTATGCTAACTCAAACTTGCAAGACAAAGCTGCCACAAATGTAAGGCAAAGAAGGCCAAATTTAGCCTTCCCTTTTCCTGAGTTCAGACTTCTATGGAGAATGTAGTTACTGCTGAGTGACCTGCTTAGTTCTCTTTCTGACATTCCTCAGTTATGGAAGGTAGGACAGATCTGTAGCTCCAGTATTAGTTCATCCGATTTTAGAAAGACTCTTTGTGTAGAGGGTTATTCTAATGAGAACATTTCCTTAACTTCTGCAGTATTACAGCAAAGTTTTTTGTTTTTTTTTTGTTTTTTTTTTTCAATAAATAAAAAAGCACTGTTTCTGAGAATCGTATCAGGTAAATAGGCTAAAATAAGCAGAGAAAGTGGAAGAACTTACCTAGTAAAATTATTAAAAACCCTAGCATCTTTTCAGATGTTTCTTTAAGATTGTTAAGAAAATAGGATTGTGGTTTAATTATGCTAAAAAATGTATTTTAACTTTACCACTGAATATTGCCTTTCCATGTTCATATTAGACTGTACAGAATCAGGAGGAAAACTGTCCCGCATATTGTTCTCTAAAGGTTTTAATATGATCCTAGCCTTCTTAATGTGTATGTGATGTGGGGATATAGAAAAAAGGAACTGATCTATCATGTTAGAGCGTAGGAGCCAAAACTCCGTTCTTCCTTCTAATAATTTTCTTGCAGACCTGATTTATTCAAAGATTAATCTCTCTGTTGAACAAATGAGACTGACAATTCATTCAGCTAATACCTCTTGACTGATTGTAGCCAGATTATTAGTATTTCCTACTTCAATTTTGGCCGAAATCTCATCTAATCCCAGGATATGATGGAGGGTCGTATACCCTTCACCTTTTCCTTCACCTAATTTAGTTGTGTGCTTCTATAGCCTGTCTACCTAAACATACTTGTCTTCTCGTACATCTTCTTTACTCTGTTTCAGTCACCTCAAGCTCCTATTTCTAGTCTGTGTATTTCTCTAATCATTAACTTAATAGAAGTCTCAGATCCTGTTTGAATAATTGGTGTGTCTTTTCCTTCCCCAAAGGAGTCTAGATGTAGCTCTCATTCTGTGCCAACTCCAAATGGTTTCATCGTTAAAAGGACCACAGTTATTTATATGAAAACTTATTTTGATGTAAATTATGTAAAACATTAGTAACACAGAGAAGACATTTTACAAACAAAAGTAGTATTTTGTCCAGATATATTTCTTTATAACAACAAACTGTTCTGATCGTCGTAGTGAAGTGGATAACTTGAACTACAATAAGCAGTACACTTTATAATTAGCAGGAGGAATAAGCAATACAAGAGCACACTATTCTCATTTTGAACACGTTTGCTTGTAGTAGAAATAAAACACAGACTTCTCAGCAAGTTGAAGACTTAATTTTAATAACTGATGCTTACTTAATGGTTATAACTGCAACTTGCTAAGTGATTGGCAGTTTATAATATGCTGACATTCCCAGCTGTTATCATTCAAATAAGAATGAAGTCTAACAAACTAACACTGGAAAACTAGTTAGCTACGTGGTAGCACAAAGGACATAAACTTGACTGTAAAATAGTAGAACACAGTTTATAACTTCAACATTTTCCCTGGTGTGAAATAAGTTTGCAGGTATAGCCATCCTTTCATATTGACCTTACAAGAACTTTACAGTAAAATCTTTTCAGAGTAAACATACTCACTTGCTAATATTTGAGCCTGTTTATAATGTATGTTTATAGTACATTTTCGTAGAAAATCGGAACAGAATTGATTGATTGGTAGTTATTAACTTCATTTTGTCAAAGCCAAAATTGACATGATTCTATTCAGATCTTCCACAAAATTGAAGTACCAAATGGTATCATCAAATGTAATGTTCTGTAGAATTACATTATGTTTATTACAGTTATTTACAGGGATGAAAAAATGATATGAAAGATCTTTGCTGGAAGGTGTTCGTTAGATTGCTGTTTCCTGCCCAACTTCATTCTTAAGTTTTTTCATCTCAACATGTACATTTTATTGTTCCTCCATCCATTTTTAAGTGCCTTCAATATTGAAAATATTGAAATGAAAAGTAAGTTTCAGTAAGTTTACCTATTAGATGGGAAACAGAGGCAGAAAGTGATAAAAAGATTATTTATAAAAAGATTATTTATTCAGTGACACACTGCAGGTCAGCAGCAAAATCAGGAACAGATCTTAAGGTAAATCACTGCCCATCTGTAGTATGTTCATCAAACACCGCTGTATGACGTGTCTGGTGTTACGGTTTTCCTTCTGGCTCTTACTAGCAGTACTTTAAAATAGAAGGATTTTTTTTGATGTCTGAGTAGTCTCTATAACTCAATGGAGAACGCAGACATGCCTGAGACAGTGCTGTGCCCTATTGACTGCAGTGGGTAGTGAGGATACACAGCATCCATCTGGCAAGCAGTGTCTGTAGATACTAATTTGGATATCACTGAGTGATGCCAGCGCTCACTAAGCTCTCACTAAGTGAAGGCTGTGTGCTAGCTGCCAAAAAAACAGGTTTTGTATATCCTAAATGATGGCAAAGCCATCACTGTTCAAGGCACTTGATGTGTTTCACTCTTTCTACTTCTGCAGAGAATGGGTATTCCTGGCTTGAGAGCTGATGAGAATTAGTTTGTTCTGGGTTCCCAGGAGGGCACCCAAGAGTTCATAAATCTATCCTGCAGATTATTGTAATTAAACCAGGGTCTCCGTGAATAATACGAAATGAAGCTCAGGATATCCAAAGTACATTATGTCCCATAAAAAAAAAAAATCTTTATGCTTAGAATCAGGAAAATAGACCAGTTCTGCATGTTACCAGCTGAAGATGACCCCTCCAAAAAAGCACACAGGATGGAAGCCACCACAGGAACCGGCCAACAATGGGTAGCACAGCGGTGGCTCTGACCTCTGAGCATGAGCACTTCACCAACCTGGAAGGTAGAGCTGAGACTTCTCCTGTGGAGGTAAGTGCTTGGAGAGGTTCTTCAGTGTTTTATCCCCAAATGCATCTAGCTGAGGTACCTTCTACCTCTGCTTTGTTGAAATTATGCTCTTAAGAGCAATGTAAGGCAAGATTAATAATGCTAGAAAGAGAAAGGATAGGTATACGGAACATTGTAGCCCAGTAATTGTTACAAAGAATGATAGACATACTTTTTTTTTTTTTTTTTTTTTTTTTTTTCCCTTCCAATTCTAATGACTGGCTAGCTTGGAAAAGGCAAGTGAATGCTGTAGCCTTGAGGTGGGAGTGAGGTAAATATGGGGAAAAAAATCTCATTATTTGTTACAAATTTTCCACCCTTCTAACACTATGGGTATATGCATGTAGTGAGAATAATTTGCATTAACACTTATAAGATTTGCTGTTGGTTTCTCATAACAACATAAATAATGAACAGTAATGAACAACATTTGTTTTGGTTTAGACATTTCACTGGAGCTATAACCATGAAATGAAAATACAGTTTTATACAGACTCATTAGTTTGTTTTTTCTTCATAAAATAAAATATAAACAATAGCCTTTTCTATTCTAAAATAATCATTATTTTTCAGTATTTTATTTTCTGTATTTCTTTCAAAGTGTTCCTGATACTATAGTTAATCCAAGCATTTCCAGTCTAGTGGCACACTTTACATTAAGTTATTCTCAAATATTGCTAGGTATATTTTCAGAGTTCCAGATCAGCACAATTTCTCTTGACATAACAATTCCTAATTTAAATATTTTTCTGCTAATAAATTCTAACCTGTGGTTTCTGACATCATCTTTTACAAAACCAATGTTTACATATAAATCTTTATTTTATCTTCATAGCTAATGATTTATTTTCCCAGTGGAATGGGCATATACTTATTTGAAATTTGAATTAATAATAAACATGGATTTTTTTTTTCATTTTTGATATGTAATAAAATGTAGTATATAATCTTTGTATCTTTAAGCTTCTAAGCCAATCTTCTTCATATGGATCATGAAGGATAAAGAAAGGGAGATGGTGGAAAACTACTTTACTTTAAATCTGTAAATATTAGTCCATATCCTGCAGTGAAATGTATATGCCCCATGTGATTCTGCCTGCTGAAGGAGATTAACTACATGTTCAGCTGGGACTAATTACAAGCTGCAACAGCTGGAGGGAGAAAGATCAGAAGGCCAGATGGCTCAGAGAAGTGGAGGGGATTCTCTTTCAGCACCAGGTTTTTTCCCCGTTATCCATGGGAAAAAAAATCATGTAATGTTAGAAAGAAAAAAACATCTCGAAAGAGAGAGCTCATGTATGAAGTAGAAAGTGTTTCTAATGAGTTTGTACTGGTTTCCTGAAGTGCAAATGTTTAAAGTTAGGCTCTCCTACTAACAAGCTTTGGAAGGGGATCGGGTGAGAGAAGGCCTGAAAGTTGCAGAGACCTCTGATCTCTCTCCTTGCCAAATGTTTTGCTTCTGGGGAGGAGGAGACTAATGGCAAATCTTCATCTGGAGCACTGATAGTTTGTGATGTGTTAAGTGTGTGCAAATCGTAGAATGGTAAGGTTGGGAGGCATCTGCTATTCTGAATGTTAAGGAGCATTGATCAACAAAGTATGAGCCTAGATGAACCTCACTGTTTATTAACACGTGAAGGCTTTACTGATGACCACGGCAAAAAAAGGATATGCTCATTAAAATTAGATAGCTCACTGATTGCTAGTTTGGTGTTTGTATTTAACTGATTGATTCTTTTGTGCATTCTCTCTCTGCTTCATTTTGGCTTATACAAGTTTATATTCAGGTTATTGTTATTAATTTCACTTAATTCTTAAGTAGAACTAAGCAAGTTTAGCTTCATAAGAATTTCATCAAAACAGTTTGCATGTTGCAAACTTCACTAAAGGTAAGCTTTGCTCACTTGGACACTTTCATCTTTGAAATACTGTATTTATCTATTGTATGAAAATAGATCTGTGGTCTGACCTCATCCATATTTCATATTTCTAAATGCAACTTAACTTAAAAATGGGAACTAATGTTTCAGTTTGCTAAAAAGTGACCTTCGCAACCTAAAAAAAAGTTTCTGTATGATCTGTACTAAGCTACTTCCCAGCTCCCTGGAATAGAGGATCTTTTTGTGATCCTACAGAGTGCGAATTGATAAGACTAACTTAGAACTGTTTTAGAAGCTTTTTGACAGCTGCTAGTCATCAGACAAGCAGTCTATAAAAGTCTCCAGCTTTTATGATATCTATTCCTCCTAGCAGCACCCTGTAATTTTTAAAATTATAAGTAGCTTCAGATTTCTGTTTTTTTCTTTCTTTTAATGTGTGTCTAACATTACAAGAAGAGTAGCAAAGGGTTTTTGAGTTGCAGGAGTAGCCATAGAAGTATTTACTTAAAAGGTTGAAAATAAATCTGGACTATTTTAAATTGGGATTCTCTTTGTCCTTATGGGAAGAGAGTTTTTGCATTCTCTTTCAGATCATTATACTGCACAGAGCCTTTATGCACTGCTTAATCAGCCTTTTAGGTTTGAGGGGACTTGGGGGGGGGGGCTTAGCTATGAGGGGGCTTTCAATTTTACATAGTCAGTAAGGTTAGGTCTAGTGGCAGAAGTGGAAAGATACATATGTTTATCTGTACAGTCATTTAGCCAATGATCAATAAATGTCTGACGATAAATCAATACGGATGTAATCTCCAATCTGTGGACTTCGAAGAACAATCTCCTGAGTGTTCTTACCACAAAATCTATATTCACTCCTGTCTTCATTCTGGCTGATTTATGCTCTGATGCTGTTTGTTTTCAAGGACCTCCATTTCTCTAAGTGCTGCCTTGTAGGTAAGCAACAATCCATCAGTACACTACTAATATCAAGGAGGCTTATATTTAATTACAGATAACGGGCCCAGTGGGACTGAGAACAAAGTAACCAATCACTAAGATTTGTTATGGTAAAATATAAAAAGAGAGGGAAGCCATAAAGCATGGAGAGACTTTATGGAAGAAATAAGTATTCTGATGTAACATTCAAAGGTTGCAGAATATGAGAACAGATAGTATTGTAGAGAGCGTTTTCAGTGTGACTTTATTTTATTTTAACATGGTAAAGAAAGGAGGAAAACTATCAAAAAGAGAAGTAATTCTGCAGTCGACATAAATTTTGAGTTTCTTAATTTCACATCCACAGAGAAATACAGACGTTAGTTCTGTTAGCCATAAATGGGTATTTTTATTTTACTGTAATACAATAATAATATAGCTGATCTTTCTCAAAATGTACCTCCTTAAAATATGAGATGTTTTGGCTTCCCTTCTTCCTGTGCATTCAATGTGTTGTGGTTCCCCCATACTCCAAGACAGCAACGGATTTCCCAAATCTGATTACTTAAATTTGTTAACGTTTGTGTATTTTAGAGTTAAACCTTTTATCTAGGCTTGCTGAAAATGCCCTTCCTGATGAAGTCAATGTCTTTAGTTGAACTGATGCATGAGGAACCAGTACAGGCCCAGTGTGAATCAATCCAGCTTACCCAAAGGTAGTGTGGATTTAATTGTAAGGGTATTTTTATATCATTTAAATGCATTTAAATTGTAGTATTGGTTTTATGTGTAAGCAAGATTTTGACTTAGTCAAAAGTATTTTGGGAGTAGTCTCTCTTTAAAAATTGTAATGCTGCATAAAGTAGTACTTGCAGAAACACTTAAGCAGAACCAGTATTTTTCTTAGTGGGCTGACTTCAGATAGTCCCTGCTTCAAGCAGTCTAAATAAAAATGTGAAGAAGAGAATGTTCTCAGCATGGATATTGCAAGAAGCAGAAAGTTTGGCTGTGTTATGCTATGTTCTGAGTTTACTGCCTGTGAAATTTTTAAATAAGAGAGAGTTTGAGGTCCCCCCTACACACACACATGTATTCTATATGTTTTTGATTGGCTGATGCTTAAGGGAATGGTTATGTAAGAAATATGAGCGGTTTGAGTACTGCTTTAAACATAGTCCTGATACAATTAATACAAGCATTCTGGATAGCGATACTTTTTTAGGAAACTAATTTAGCCTAAATGCAGTTAAACAATATTCGTCCTGTTTCAAAATTCATTTCTGCTGAGCCTAATACTAATCCATTAATTCCGCTAAACTGATGAAAATAATTTTAAAAAGAAGAGGCATGTTTTATGCAGTCAGTTCCTGACTACTTCTAGTCCTGAGTCCTTGCACAGTGGAGTCTAACCATGTTTTGTTTATGTTTGTCCTGGGTTAAATAAGCATCTACAACTGTCACAGCTGAAGCTTTTGAAATGAGGCGGGAGAAATCTTCATTAGTTAGAAGGAGATAAAAGAGCCAACAGATGCTTCCATGCAGGTAGGGAACAAAATGAAGAAAAAAAAAAAAAAAGAACGGTAGCCTAAAAGAAGAAGAAAATGCAGATGAATATATGCAAGACACATGATACAGTAACTATTAATTCGGCTAAAATATACCTCTCTTAGTAATTGTATAAATGAAGATATTTGCTAACTACTGTTTGTCGACTGTTGCATTTGTGGCAGAGATCAGAAGTACTAACCTCCGGCTCCTGGCAGAGACAGCCTTGGGTTGAGACTCTGGGAGGTTACGTTATCTGTAAAGATGAATCAGCATGTCTGTGTAAAGGGATTGTTGCTGAGGATCAGTGAAACATCAGTGAAGGCACTGATCTCCAGGAAAAAAAGCAGTTCTGTGAATTTACTGGTTTGTACGTGTTTAGGTTTTTTCATTGTGGGGAGTTTTTTTTGTTGTTGTTTTTTAAATCTCTTTGGTTAGAAAGGTAGCCTAAGCTGAGTTTGGGGTTTTCAGGTGCCTTCATGGGTGTAAGTTTGCAAGTTCAGTTATTCAATGAGACCATATTTTTAAATGAAAATGAGCTTGTAAAATAAGTGCTGTAACATATGCTCAATAAAAAGTATGGATGTATAACTGAAGACTGAGTTGACAGGCTTGTGCAAATCAGCTTGTATTAAGAAAGAAAGGGAAGAGTCTTTAGTTTCTTTCAGAGAGGCTTTAGTCTCTTCCAGTTTGCTACCGATAACTGTAATTTACTGTAGTCCTATGGATAGTTACCGCATTTTACAAAAACAGTGGTCTGTATAATTATCAGTAAGAAAGTTAACCATATCCCTTCTATAAAATAATGATGGGGTGGGATAGGGAAGAGAACTGAATCTTCAGAGTTGTCCAGGTCTTCCTGATCCTATATGAAAAGTAAGCAAGGAACAGTCAGCTTGTGAATTGAGTGCTGTGACTCTGTGAGAAGGAAAAGTGAGTGGTGCTATCTTTATTCAGCTAAAAAGGCATTATATTGTTTTCAAGTAAGACTGTTAAGGATGCGTATTTAGCAGTCTGGATTCCTCAAGCTCTTTTGCGCTCTCCAGCTTCTGGCTGTAGAAAGACACTGTTGTTTGTAGGCTATGCTAATTTTTATAGCTAAATTCTCAGTTCAGTTTTTCCAGGAGTGCTAGAAAAAATTATTTTTTTTTCTTTTCCTTTTATATTCAGGAGATCTGGCTATTTCTCTTAACTGAAATAAAAGAATGTTCAAGCATTTCTGCTTGGTAGACCAGGTGCCATATTTTAATTTATGCCCATTAAGGTAAGAGGTTGTTAATCTCTTCATCCTTTTATTTTCAGGGTCAGATATTCATGGAGTGGTGGATAAGTGTCCAAGAAGTAACAGGGTATGCTTTTGTATAGTTTTTACACAGCTTAGCAGGAGGGCTGGTGCTGCAGGAATCCAAAGGGGAACAAATGTCTGTAAGTGGGAGGACACTCTAGCATCACAGGGGAAGCATGCCTGAACCCCCAGAGTCCTAGGTAGTCCCCAAAAGGCAAAATAAACTACTATTTAGCATTTCTACGTGTAATGGACTCTGAGCCTAGGACAATGCTGTCCCAGAAAGGCAGCACACAAGGTAGCAGAAGAGAAGGATGAGAGACAGTATAGTGTGCACTCTTTATTCAGCAAACAGCATGTCACAGATCTCCTTAATTTCAGTTGTTAATTAGATTTTACATTTTCTTTCAATTGCAACACTTTGGAATGGTCTGAAAAAGTAAGTTTATCCATCATGCCTGGTCAAGACTTATTATCATTGTCAGAAGGTTTGTGGGAAGGAACTTGAAAAAAAAGATTAAAAAAGCTTAGGTTTCAGAGGCAATACAGAAGTCTATCTCTAAGGTTATTCAACTTTTTTATCACAGCAGCACAGATAGGTCTATTTCTCTGCATAAATGAAGATTCCTCTGTTTGCAAGATACTCTGGTACAATCCTGATAGAGATACATATGCTTACTCCTAGTGCTTGGGAGTTCTCCTATGTGTGCTCTTCCCTTAGGTGCAGTGCGCAAGTGTTTTAGCTGTTCGTATTCACATGAATTGTTACTTGCAGTCAAAACTGACTTTAGTGAAACCTTAAAATGCATGATAGATGGTGAAACATTCATATAAGCGTAAAGCAATCCCTACAAGCCTCTTGCAGGTAGAGACTAGTAACATGAAATGTTTTTTTATTAGTGTGTTTTCATAATAAGGGCATAAATGTATCAGTCAAAAAAAGTGTACATGCATATTCTTCTTTTTTTCCCCCTCTTACTTCTTTCCCCTTTCCCATGTCCTGGAGATACTGCAAATTTACATCTTCTTAAAAGAGAAGAAAAGAAAAGGAATAATTGTTGAATGAAATTCTACATTAGAAATTTCTGTTAAGATATAGAACCTGTGATATTTCAGAATGCATTGAAAATATTTATAGTGTTCACTTGCCACAATATTCAATATCATGCAATTTAGAGAGATTATTTGGGCAAGTCAGAAATAAACTATGATTTCTAGTCTATATTTGATATTGTTCAGCATATATTTTTGCTTTAGAATTAGTACATTATGAATGGCAATATTTCAAAAAATGTGCAAGGTAATTCAATCCTCTCAGTTGCTTTGAATCTGAGCAATTGAATTATGTAACTTCTGCATTAGTAGGCATACAAACAAACTAAAGTAGTTATCTAGCTATCTTATTACAGAGAGTAATACAAGCTCCATTTGATGTACAGGCAATTAGATCTTGGATAAATCAAAATGTTATATTTTAATAATGTGTGCATCAACACAAATTTCATTTAATTCTGACTGAAAAATTTCATGGGTATGAGCTGCTGCCCCCAACATACGTTAGCAGAACGTACTGTTCCTATCTGAGTGACAAATAAATCTACGTTTTACCAAATAAATCTACTTTTTTTTTTTTTTTTTTTTTTAAAAAACCTCAGATTATCTCAGGGGTTTAGACACCTGAGCTAGGGATCCTGGGGAGAAATTTGAAACAAGAGCCTAGCTGACAAGCAGCAGAAAGCATAATTTATGATCAATTATTTAAAATTGTCAATGTGTGTAACCCATGTGTAGTTAATATTCATAAAACCTGACAACACATGGCTGGTCAATATGAAAAATAATTTGACAAATAGGAAGCAAGTAGAAGAGATGCGAAGTGTCACCTAAACAATAATGAGTAAAAATATAACAAATGGAATTGGTAGAACTCTCATCTTCAGATTTGCATTATGTAGATAATTACAAAAGAAGGAGTTAATGAAATAATTTTACTTAAGTCCAATGCCTCTCAAGATTTTTAGAATATTTTGCTTTGGAGCTAGTGTTGCTCCAAGATTCTTGCTCTTGGTTATGATAATTAACATAAAATCCTTGGTTCAAATCCTATTAGTTATATGGTATGTCTTCTGGGTGGTTGCGTTTGAGGATGATGATGAGATATGGTAGCAGAATAAGCCGTGCTGCACATTGCTAATTAGATATTAAATGCTCAGATAATCATATTATATAACTAATTATATAAGCCTAGTCATAGATAGTGGTTTATTACATATATGTTTAGAATAATCCCTAGAAAAAAAGAGTTCAACAATTAAACTGCCTTCAGTGGAGGCTTAAAAATTTAGTCTATTCTAGAGGCCTTACTTTTGAATGATTTGTATGACTCATCTTTAGCTTATGGTACATATTCTAACACTATTTGATGCCATACAAATGGCATAACAGAATATTATCTGTATATTTATTATTTTTCTGCTTTATTACTAGAGGTAAGAGATGTTGACATAATAGCAAATGAAGTTCTCATTAGAGTATTGTATATTTATTTATTTATTTTGCTTGGGAAATCTTCTGCAAAATGTTCTATGTATGCTTGCATGATGCATTTCAAAATTCAAGTGATAATGATCTTTCTTGAAGCTCCAAGACAAATTATGTCCAGAATATATGTAGGAATATTTCCATTTTCTGATTTTATCCTGTGATTAGGAGCGTAATTAACTAGATCAAGGATGTTGTGGGCAAATAAATGAATGAGGCTTTGAAAACATTAAATATAGATGTGAATCTGTATAGCGTTAACTGCTTCTGAGGTAATTACTCCTATCCAAACTCTTGCCCTCTAATACATACAAAGTAGTTTCTCTTTTGAAGGCAGGTAAGAAAGCATTCTTGGACATTTATATGAAAAGCAAACATGAAGTAAAGCCACGGTTAGCAGCTGAGAACTTCTTCCTCAGTTCACAGTCTGATGCCTGTCACTACTGCAAGTGACTGACAGACTGCTTTGTCAAGTAGAAAGTGAATCAACCTGAGGCAGTACAAAACCAGATCCAGCAAATGAAGGAAAAGTTAAATCTTAATTCAGACTTGGCAGTACTAACCAATGGTCTTCAGCCACTGTTCCCTTGCTGCTGTCTGAGGCAGTCTAGGTTTCCTCAAGATCTGGCCCCTATTATCTAGTGTATGTGTTCACTTGTTAGCGAAGGCTGTGCAATACTGACGAGTGCCTGTTAACAATACCCTTAGGAACACCTTGTGAGGAAGGAAACAAACTGATAAGGGTGTAGTCCTATGGAAGTTTCCTACCGACTCAGAAAATGATGCAGACTATGATGATGTTTACACTTCTCTACTCAGGAGCAAGCTCCTTCGACTGAGCAGCAAGGGAGAACGAGGAGGTAGAGAGCGGAGCAATCTCTCCCAGGGCATGTAGACGCGTGGCAAGGTTAGCCAAGGGAGCTGGCCAGGCTCCTCATAATGGCTCCGCTGAGGCAAGAAAATGTTCCTTCCTAACCTGAAGCAGTGTCAGAGGTGTGCATTGAGAGGCAGGGAGACTCTTGTGTTTAGAGTAGGGCTATGGTTTCTGATTTTTTCAATTGCCAGGTGGTCACAGATCCGAGAGGAGGACTTGCAAGCCAGCAGCTGCCATCATCTCCACTCTTCTGTGAGGCTGCTGTGAATGGAGAGAAGGAAAGGGGAAAGAAGGAGCCAACACGCTAGGGTTCCTCAGGTGGCTCAATTGTGACTGAAGCACTGTATCTAGAGTATTTGTATTCTCATTCACTTACCCCCAGTGTGTAATATTTTGTTCTATCCAAGTGGAAACTTCAATCTGAAGTTCTGGACTGTTTTGAGATCTAAAGCAGATACCTAGAATGATTACTAAGGCTAAGTTACCCTTTCAGTCAGAAAGAAATATCTCTAGGTTGAGGCTGATACAAAGAAACAAGGTCAGGAAAGAATGATGTCTGTATGTGCACATATTTCGTCAAAGGTTTCAACCAGTAGGACTGTCAAATTGGTCCTTCTTATTGACGTTTTTTAGTGTTGAATGAAATAAATAAAAAGGTTGGAATATTGTAGGAATCATGCAGTGTGTTCAGCTGACCGAACTTCTGTATTGCAGTCTGCATAATCCAATGAACTTCAAAGAGCATAAGAAAACATTTCTATTTTTGTTTTGGGGAAACAAGTGGTAGGAGGTTAAATATTCTATTTCTTTAGTGCTTAGGAAAGAAAAAGGAAAAGATTGCTGCTTTTAAACTCAGTCAGTAGAGTGGTACACAAAGAAACAAAAATTATTTTTTCCCTCCTATTGTATTAGAAGTCCTAGACAAAGAGTGATGCATTGACTATGCTCTTACTGTGCTGCCTCCAGGTACAGAAGATGATATAGGGAAGATATATTTTTCTTTTAAATCTTGGGATCTGGAAAATATTTGCAGTCTAAAAGAGATGTTACGACCATGCTGGGAGTCCCTTGGGCTCCCCAAACCTAGGGTTATTGTTTCCATTTGATTTTGGTGGAGGTGACCTAGTAAGGCATGGGAGCCTTAGAAACTTAATATACATAGAAGAGCTATTCTGCTGTTTTGTGGGGTTTTTTTTGGATTTTTTTTTTTGTGTGTGTGTGTATCAATCCAGAATATAGGATTTCCAGTTTTCCTCCATTCGCTTAATTTGGAGAAGCTCTTAAACTAATTCTCCTTGACATAGTAGAAGTTTGCTCATTGTTCAGTCTACTGATGGACATTTCAAAAGTTTGGAGTGGGAACTTCTGGCCAGCTTGTGGAATTCAGATGTGGCATATTCCGTGCTCCAGGTGACCATGCTGAGTACAGGGAATGGACTAGATGATCTTCAGAGGTCCTTTCCAAGCCATTCTGTGATAATTATTAAAATGTGTTTTTAACATTCTTTATAGTACTGGATAGGTTATAAAAGGAACAAGGAAAAATCTAGCAAAGATAAGGGAAAAAGTAACTTCTGTGTTGAGGAAGTTATCTTTAATATTCTATTGAGAAGACAAATAGAATAAACTTTGGAATTACAGAAAGATTGAATGTAATTGTCATGAAGGGAAAAACATACATGCTATCCCAGGGTTTCGTTAGACAGCTTTCCACAAATAAGTGATTAAACACTGTGCAAATAAAAGGATGGGGAGAAATATTTACTTTTCAAGCATGTTCCTAAACTAAGCTTATGTGTTGATTTTATTGAATTGTATTCCTTTAAATCTTGATGACCTGCCAAGACTTTGTGGAAAATCCTTCAATTAATAACCAAGCAGGTTGCTCAGCCAAAAACATGTGTTTTCCATGAAGGTGAGGCTTAAGCAGGTCTGTCCTAGTGCTGATCATAATTATTTTATAATAGTGGTTTATTACTGCATTTGAGCCAAGACATATGAAAGACAACGGAGGAAAACCAAACAGCCCTAGTTGTTTTGCCTAAGGATTTCTCCCTAGAGCAGTTTGCTTTTGGTGGAAGAGGCGAGCACATTTCCTGCGCGGGAGAACTCAAGAGCAGTGTTTGCTGCTGCTGCTGCGCGGGTACCACGTTCGCTTGCAGCTGTTCCTGCCTCCCTGTGGGGGATGCAATAAGCTGCAATTAGCGGCAGGTGCCGGGAAGCAGGAGTGCCCTTGCTCTGTTTAACAATCTGAGGCAACAAACAAAAGAGCCGGGGAGACGGGAATCTACCTCCTGTTTAATGGGGCATGAACGCTTTTTCTTGGCACAGAAACAAGTGTCTACCTTTTGTTAGAAGTACACTTCTCTCTTTCCCTCGGTGGAAAGACAGAGGCCTTCCTCGTGCTTATTAGTTCACGGCTAGGAGAGAAGGAAGCTAAACAAGACCATATGCTGTGAGGGGAGAACAGCAGTCACCAGGCACAGAAGGAAAAGCGCTCTCGCCTTTGTAGCGTAACTCTGCTTATTTCTGTTCCCTGTGGGGAAAAGGGAGGCGGAGGGAAAGAGGGAGAATTTCCCACCTCCCTCCCCCCCCCCCCCCCCCCCCCCCAGTTCATCTTAGCTATGGATGGTGTTTGGGTGCAGGTAGTTATAAGTAGGTCTTAAATAAGATTGCAGATTGCATTCTTTTGATATCTGAATCTGTGTGAGACTGAAAACTGGGTACAAACAGCTGGCACAAAATACATCAAGAGTATGTAATAACTTGCCCAGATGTTCCAGCCTGTGAGTGGAGGCTCTTAGAAGTGTGAGGTGTCCAGCTGTCAGCAGAAATGTGACCCTCGTGGTTCAAAGGCCTTGGAAGGTCTATGGCAAGTGGAAGCAATTAAGCAAATTGAGGAATTGGGAGGAATTGCTCTTCCAAACTTGCTGTCTTTGACATGCTCCAGGGAAGTCTCAGCAGCTTAACTACAAAACTGGTGTCTCACCCTGACCAAACAAGAGTTCCTCGGCTGAAATTGTGCAGGTTTGCGCGTGGCCACATGAAGCACACATCTCTCTCCCTTTCCGCCTGACCTCCTTCACACATGCATGTGCAGTACTTGCAGCAGGCACAGGTATCACTGAACTGCGGTCTGAATAAGAGAAACATGAGCTACGGGTGGTTCTGAGCTGTATGTGTGGCTCGTGGCAGGCCAGGAAGTCGTTTTCTGCTTTATAGTCCATGTTTTCTAAATGAGCCCAAGGGACGTTCCTCCTCTGTTGATGTGCTAGTTGTCATGAAATTTCTAGGAATATAATTCTTCTTGATACTCGTCGATGTCTGTCAAGTTTAGTTGAAACATCAGCGCTTGGGGGGAGAACTAGTGTGAGCATATTTGCATTTATATATAATGATTGTATATGCCTTGTTTACTTAAAAAAAATGTACTTGAGAAAAGGGGGAATGTTTGTACTGAGCAGAGACTTCTGCAGGGGGCAGCTCCTGTGCATCAAGTGTTGTAAATCTATGCTTTTTAGTAAAATGGTATTTAGTACTGTGAAACTTGTATAGCACTGCAGAAGCCAACGTTATCTATGCATGCCACCTCAAGATGATCAGTAACGAGAGCTCCTGATGCACGTTTACAGGATAGATTCGCATAGCTTCAGAGACAATTATCTTTAGTCACTTAGCAGATTTACATAGTAGATTTATTGCATATCTTCGAGCGAGCTGTGAAACAAAATTCTATTTCCTGAAAAACAAAAATGAGAATAGTTTTTTAAAGGTATTTTAGGTTTAATTTTTTTTTTTAGCTTCCCAGATTGAGGTTTGGGGGATGATCTCATCCTTTGGAAAAAAAATGATGATTATCTTTTATTGCAGATTAGGTTCTAAGTATTGCCTGCATGCAATGGATCAAATGCACACATTCTAGAGATTCAGCTTACTGCTGGGTACGTTATGAGCTTGGTGTCATTTAGGATTCAGTTGCCTGTATGGTAGAAGGCTTAGGGTATTCAAGAAGTCAGTGCAGAGCTGACAGATGATACAAGGCATATGCATTTTGTAGAAGCAGCTAAAGGCAGGCAGGATACTATTTGACATTTAAAATGACACTAAGCAAGTAGGTTAGCTCTGAATCTTATGTGTTGTTTTGGAGCTTTAACTCCATTTTTAAGATCCTGTGTTTAATACGGAGCAAAGATGATGATATCTGTTTCACCAAATTGTTTTGATGATCATCCATAAATCAGGTGGAGCCAGCATGTTGCAATTTGGCAACAGTACAATAATCTTGTATGAACTTTTTAGTTAAATCTAATCTTTTGTTAAAATTCATTAAATTGTATTGGCTGCAACTAGTTTGGAGCTTTTTTCCTGGATAGTTCAAGAAGTTGCCAAACTAGAATTATTAATGGTAGTTGTTTGTTTTGGTAGCTGGGGAAGGTTTTAAGTTGGGGCTTTTATACCTATAATGTTGTTTCCATGGGTCTTGGCCTCTAGTATTTGAACAGTACAGACATAGTGCATTTTACCAAGCCATGATGTGAAAATGTTCTTGCCAGGGTGGTCTAGTCAGCTGTATGCAGCGCAGGTTGGATTCTGAATATCTGGTCATCCCAGCACAACTCAGATCAAAACTGTATACATGTAGTCTGTATTTGAATCTAGAGCAAAAGTCTTCTTTTCTTCTGGGAAGATTGTGTTGTGAAGGTTTTTTCTATGTTTAATGTCTCTATCTTAACTTTACACAATTCTATTTTATATAACTTCAACAAGTGGGAAAAGTTATTTATGCTACTAGGGCAAAATATATTTACAGAAGTATTTGCAAGAATGCACAGATTCTAAATAAAAGTTATTAAACTTCATTTTGCATTGCAGAGTCATTTGGTGTTTTCTTTTTCTATATTTAATTACAACTCATATATAGTGAGAAATTATCTCTCTAGGCAGCACAATCAGGGCTTGACAGTTAGCAGGTTCTTCTAATGGTCAGTGAATTCTTTTGCATAGTTTTCCTAATTGAGGGGAGGGGAACTAAAATCTATACTTAGAAAAGGAATGTAGGAGAGGGAAAGGCAGATAAATGAACTGGGAGGAAGGAGGATAGGAAATGAATGGGAAAGCTGCATCTGTGCTAGCTGTGGGATTCTTCATGCATTGTTCAGAGTTAGCTAGTATTTTAAGTATCTTGCTTTGGAGAAGGATGAGAGGGGTTTCTTCTCTTCAGATACACATCTGGCCAAACTTGTGCTCCAACACAGAAGCCAAGAGAACAGAGTTCAGGCATCCTGTGATGTAAAGAAGGCTAAGAGTCGGTCTCACAAGAATCTTGTATATATTTTAATCTGAGAAATACATCTGGTATCTCTGAGAATGTTGGCATTTCTACTGACTGAATATCTTTTTTTCAAGAGATTTTATCATAAGGATGTGTGTATGGGGGTGTTTTTTAACAAGCTAATTAAACAGCAGTAATTTCCTGTAATGGAGATTATTTAATTGGCTAGCTATATAATGGGCTACTTTGATATTTAAACTAGCTTGTATCTATAGCTGTACATAGAGTGGAAATAAAGACTACCTACACTGAGAAGCTCCTTGGAGGGGATAGGCAAGTATGAATTATTAATAGCCTTTTCCCTCCCTCTTTCTTCTGTTACCAATGGCTTCAAATAAACCATGAACTGTGAGTATGAATACAGAAGACAAGATTAATTGATTTTGCCAGTTTTGAAGAAAAATATAGAAGAGTTATTTTATTTGTATATACTGATGTCTTATTCTTGAAGGTGTCATGAGGGGTTTTAAAAAATGTTTCCCCCCCCCCTAAAATATGGAGGAGAAAAAGGAAATTTCAAGTAAGGATTTTGTTGTTGTTTTCCTGCATTTTCACACTAGTTTGGAGGATAAAACATGTTCACAATATTCAAAGAGAATATTTCAGAAAGCAAATACAATGGCAGGGTGAAACAGAGTACCTTAGGTAGATCTAAGGTGTGAAGAATTCATTGACTCAGTGCCCCTAACCTTCAGAGGTCAAAGATAACGTAACTCTTGAGCAAGAATGTGGCAGAAAGTGGAAGAGACAAGAAGAGCTGAATTAAATCTAGAGGTTAGATTCAGGGTTATAAGGCCTTCATTGAGGGTTATCACCTTTATCATTAACGCTTTCAGGAGCAGATCATATCTCTCTCCCTTAAAGCACTGTGGGGAAAAAAGTTTATAACCTGTGTCTGCATTTTTCACTTGCAGATCTCCTTATCTTATATGTTGTAACTGATTTTAATAATGTGCAGTGGAAGAAGAGTCGTATTATCTATGTCTTCTTTCTCCTTGTTACCAGGTAAAGTTGGTCTGACTTAACTTCAGGTGCAGGCACTTGTTTATTTTCATGGGAATGGGATGCAGAAGGTTCAAGTCAGACTGTCAACAAAAAACCCACTTTTTGGGGTGAGTGCAGGCAGTTGTCCAGATAGTGAAGCAGCTCTGTAGCTGTGGATGCAGATTAAATAGTGGCTATTGTCAGAAAGATGAAGAAGGGATAAAAATATTGGCATAATGGTGAAGCTGCAGCCTTTGATAAGAGATGTATGGGAAGTTGTTTTCTGACGACAAATACCATAATTGCACAGAAGGGTTTTTGTTTTGGGTTGTTTTTGTTTTTCCTGCACACTGTCTCAGGCCCTTATGCATGGCAGAGTTGATCATGGTATCTGCTCATTTGGACACAACTGAGATTAAGATTATGCCCTAACATTTTTTTGAAGCTTAGGATCTTTGTCCTTATAAGGATCTAAGTGATATCCTTACTTGGAGTAGTTCCAGTGTTGGAATATTTACTATGAACCTCTGATGAGTGGGAAGCAAGCAAACGAGGTCTCTAGTCAGTGTTACTAAAATTTTGTGCTTTAATTATTATTATTTTCTTAAAAGATCTGTGAGACTTTTTCTTTTTCCCTAGGTTCATTTTCTAAGATGGAAGCTCATACCAGAGTACCAAGTAAATATCCTTCCCCTCTCCCTCCCTCCTTCCTCTTGAGTCAGTTTCTCTGTCTTGAATTTTTAATGTAATTGCCTGAAAATCACGTGTGAGATATTTTTAAAATTCTGTATAATAATAGAATTACTTTAAAAGTCCTTTTTAGGTTCCTTATAATCAGTATATGGATTTTATTGGTAAAGGACGTTGTATTTTCTAAAACTTTTAAAAGAGGCATGCTTATAAATCTTTCAGAAACATACAATTCTATATGCTTGTTCTTGTTACTGGATTGTGATTAGAATGGTGATTTTTTTTGTCTTTTTTTAAAGATTGGCTGTTAACATCATGCCTTATAGAAGTAAATAATAGATGAGAATTGCCAAAAAGGCAAGGTAAAGAGCATAGGAGTTGAAATGCTTTGGATCCTCTCCAGGATGATTTTACAGTTATGAATTATGGTTTAACACAGACCAAAGTCTTCCCAAGTGTGTCTCCTTTGAAATCTACTGACTTATACCAGGAATAAAATTGACCTTGGGTATCGAACCCCTAATGTGAAACCAGTACGACTGCTTCCAAAATCACACTGCACAGCAGTTCTCCTTTTACTTTTAGCTTGGTGATTAAACCCTCAGTTCCTTTACCTCTTGCTGATTCTGGGCTACTCTGAGATTTCCTATTCATTGCTATAATTAGGTAAGAAAGAGAGAGGTATTTGGAAAGAGTAGGCTGTAATTACACAGCACTAGATACACTAAGGTCATGCAAGATAGGTGTTAAGACTGTGTAAAGTGCTCGTGCTTTTGGCTCCTGTTACAGAAGTTTGTTTTATTGATTTGCTCTTTTGAGAAATGACACCCAGTGCTCCCGGCACATCATGGCAACCTGTCCCAGCTAAGATCTGACAGGTGATCCAGAAAAATGTATAAACTTTATAATAAATAAATAAACAAAATAAAATAAAATAGAACCCAAGAGAGCGACTGTGATCAACTTTCCCTACTTTGATTCCCCTCCTTTGGTATGGTGACCAAGACTGAGCTTAGTGGCAGTCTGCTTTTGGCAGAAGGATTGAGAGCTGAGAACTTGCTGAGAAAGGCACATATAGTAGGAAAGAAAATGTTAGAAATCTAAATGATAATGTTGTGTTTGTAGGACTTTGGATTTTTTTTTATGGTGAGGTAGTAGATACTGAACAGTGAGAGATTATCATGTTTTGGGAGAAATAAAAGCTTCAAAACATATGTGCAAAATCTGAATAAATGGCATTTTCCCCCTTTCATAGGTAGAACAAATACATCTGTTTCTGGGCCACATTAAAACCCTGTCCTTTATTATACATATGCTTCTTAATTTTCGTTCATTAGTTATGATGTAAATAGAAAAATAAAATGGATTAATTATAGTATAATATGAGGTATTACAAACTTATACCTGAAATGTCAAATGTTAACTAGGATAATTATCAAACCTTGTTTTGACTTGCCGTGGGTGGAGCATATTAGCAGGCTTCTGGTCTTAAGCCTTTGGAGCCTTGAGGTAGCAAACTGCGTAACCTCTGCAGTTTTACCGCACGCCCCTTGGTCTGGAGTCCAGGTTCTTTTGCATGAAAGCAGGCAGCAACATTCCCACTGAAATTAGACTGAGACAGGCTTGAGACTGAAGTCTGCTTGCACATGGTGTGCTCGTGACAAAGAGCATCACAGGACTAATCAGGTCCTATTTTATAGTCTTCTGGTTTTCTATACAGTCTTCATAAATGCAATACAAGCTTTATACAAATGATTCTTTACCTTTCTATTGTTGTTATCATTGAAGTTTATAATGCCAATATTTGAATCGGCAATTTACTCTAGATCATTAGTAATGTTAGTTTATAATGGATTGCTATTTAGATAGAGCTTCTTCATTAGAAATTCTGTTCTCAAGAACTAAACATGAGGCACATACTAGCAGCCAGATTTACTGGGGCTAACTTTGCCCTTTTTTGGCTGAAGTGTATGCTGATTTGTAATGATGGCATAGTTTCTGTTCTCAGGTTGATGTGAGGAATTCCTTCAGGCATAGGCAAATATCTTTATATATCTTTATTTTTAATGAGTTTGCTACTCATGAAATAGTGACAGCATTGTAGTTGACTAACTTCTCTGCTTTCTAAGAGGCCTATTTCCTTTATCTCAGTGTTATGGGCAGGGTAGATGTCACTGTCTTAAGCTGTTTTAACTCACAAGGGTGTTTGTACAATGACATTAATGATGCTTTATAAAATGGCAGTATATCAACTACCACCTCTCAAGACTGTATTTCTTTCTTCAATGGCTGCACTGAATTAATAGCTCAGTCAGGCTGAAGAAGAAACCCAAGTTTGTCTCTTCCTTTGTCACTTCCAAATAATTCATATCTAAAACTAGAAATGGTTTGTACTGATGAATAAATGAACTTGTACTTTGAATATCATTGCAGTTTTATTACTTCACTTCTAACTCATGAGTTATTCTCAGTTATGTCCCACTTTATTTTGGCAATTTCTCCTGATCAACGTGCTTCACAAGTCTATTCCATTTTTTTCCCACACAAAGTTGTTAATAACTTTTAATTAACCAATTAATATGTTTCCAAGACTAATCCTTGGAGAATTACGTGAACAACATTCAAGTCCAATGTAAATCATTGTAATTTTTCTTCAGATAATTCTTTACACAATTTACAATTCTTGCACTACAACCTGTCTTTTACATCTGAATTAATGATTTTTGTTGCAGTGCCATATTGAATGTCCAGTAATTTATTTGAACTTAGTTTCAATTTATCTTGTTTATAAAACAGTTATTGCATTAGTCTGGAACAATCTACTTTCAATAAAATTCAATACAAGTTTACCAGACTTGCATTAACTTAGATACCTGAGTTTTATAAGCAAGTTTTGAGGGATAAAGTTGTGGTCAATTGAGGTCAGACTAATGATCTTGAATTTGCTTAAATCATGTTATTTTCTTTCTCTCTTCCATCTTTAAACAGAAACACAAGCTATATAGTTTTCCTTTTGTTATATATTACTGTTCTGTTTTTAATGTGATTATATAATATTATTCCTGTAAGTTTCAAATTTTTTAAAAAATCTGGGGGTAGGGTATCTATTTGCTTCCAATAGCATTCCCCCTGTATCCTTAACTCTTGATTTGAGCACATTTAGTCTGGGGGTTTTGCTCTCTTCTCAGGATATATGTTCACTGCTCCAGTATTTCAGTTGGCCATCTTGCCCATGGTGATTACCAATGTCTTCGCCTCAAATTTCAATAAGGAAAAAAAATTAATTGGTTTTGGGGACCATAGCTTAAACTGTCTGCATCATTTTTAATCAATGCTACACTTTTATTGGACTGATTTTTAACTCATTTCTCTGGGTTTCCACTAACTCTAGTACCTTCATAGGAAAAATTCTACCAGTTCTTCAGCAATTTCTTCCCTTCTTACAAAGAGAAGTATTAGAAGTGGTTTTTCAATTTTTTCTCTGGCTTTGGTCAAATTGTGCTACCTGCAAAGAAATTGGAGTGTGAAGGGTGTGTGTGGGGGGGAAGCTGTGTGAAATAAAACTAGTCATCACTGTGCTTACTATTTATTAGTTACTGATATTAAATTAGTAGGATAGATTTTGAAGAAAATAGTGAGTCCAGTAATGATTCTTTGCTATAGGTAAATTAACATAATAGCAAGATATTTGAGAAGAACTTGTCAACATGTGGAAACTATCAGCAAGGGAATATTTAACAAGTGCTATTAAAAATAATCAGCATCAGACTAAAATCTAAACAATCAGTTGGCACAGGAAAATAATTTACAATCTATGCAGATGTCAAAATCCTACAGAAGTTTCTGAAATACATAATTAAAAGGAAGGACTTTACAGCCTGCATGAGGGTCAAAAAATACAGACTCATGTTGAAGGGCGGTGTAGGGTAATGAATTCTAATGTGGGATGATGTGTTTGGAGGCTATATTCCAATGGTGATCTCTCTTATTAATTCTATTAGCTTTCTTTTTCTTTGCTTATATGATTTACCTTTTCCCTGAATGTAAACTCCTGGGGGGGGAGGAATACCTAGTGCACAGCTCAGTAACGCTACATTTAAAATTAGTTATGTAATGCAAGTGTTATACTGTAACAATGACACCATGATGCAGTAAATGAGGTGACTTCATTAATAGGAAGAAATCCGTTCCTCATTGCACCCTAGCACTTGTGTGCTGTTGTCTATAGTGGGACTCTGGAAGGAGCATTATTTATTGGATTTTATTTGGCGTTCAATAAAGAAAAACACAACCATAGCTACAAAGAACGGGAATGGTGTTAAATAGCTGTAGGCATGCTTATCCATACTAAGCATGTACGTACTTTATTCTCACATTGCTTTTTGTTAAAAAGAGAGACAGAGAGAAATTAACCTGTTCACATTGCATTTCGCTTTTTCTTAACTAGCCAGAAAGAACAGGCCAAATTTCATCCTAAACAGAAGCAATTTTACACTTCCTTCTGTCAGCTCAAATTACTTTGGGCTCTCTAAACACCATATAGAACAGTTTTAAAATCTTCTATTTCCATACCAGACAGTGAGCCCTGATGGCCTTAAAGGCCCAATATCATCTTCTGGTTGACAGAGCCTGATTTGATCCCAGATATCCCATGACTCTCACTTTTCTGCTATTAAGTTCACATAGTTGCGATCACTAGTCTACTTACTTTCTCTTTAAATTCAGCCAGCTGTCTGTCAGGTTCAAATTTTATTACGCATCTTTCTTGTATTTGGTACGTATTACAAAACTGACATTACAGAAAGACGCCAACAGGTCAGGTTCTGAGAGAGATGAAAAACAGCAGTATGAATGCTTTATTCTAACATAACATTTTTAGGTTGCTGAAAATGAACACAATTTAAAACACACAGTAATACTGCCACAATTAAATATTGTTAAAATATTAATACCAGGTAGTTAGAAAAGTATTGTACTCAAACACTTATTTTTTTTTCAAAAACAAATGGAATGTAACTTAAATTTCCAGAGGCCAAAAGAAATATGAGAACCCTAAGGTAAGAGCTTATGCTTGACTAAGAGCATATTCAGATTCTTTCCAACCATTCTTGAAGGAACATGTTGGGTACCGTGTCTTAATGTTTAATCTACATCTGAAGAAAAAGATACCTAGACAGATCATCCACTGATGAGCAAGTTATATGAGAAAGTATGCTGCGTCTGCTCCCTACCTTACAGTTTTTGTTTGTTTGCTTTTTTCCCTCTAGACTCCCTGTTTCCTAGAACTTGCTCCTGATTTGACTGCAAGGATGGTGAAACCCTTCTGTTGAAGGGGATCTTATTAATGGGCTACTTAAGGAGGCTTACTAATGGGCCATGTATAGGGCTGGGGAAGCACAGAGTAGGCAGATGTGCTCTGCTCTGTGCTGGGGGGCAGTTGGCACGTCGCAGTAGGTTCAAACAAAGACCAGAAATCAGCAATAATCTGGCAAACCAACTGGGGAAAAGAAATCATTTTTTTTCTCCGTATTTGGGAAAAGCTTAGAATCTAGCTCTTCTCTTCCCCTTCCCAGCGGCAGTCCTTCCTTATGTCAAGGTAGGAGCCCACAAGTGCACATTCTGGCCGCAGGTATGTGGCTAGGGTTTGTGTCTTTGTGCTAAATAACAGCTATCACTGGGTTTCTATTTGCTAATTAAATTTACAGGCGTCTTTCACTTGTCTCCTATTTCCGAACTCCAAGTCACCCTTTCACCTGGCATCACAGCCAATTACCTGGGAAAGATAAGACACAAAAGTGGTTAATATTGAAAGACTGCCCCTGTTGTTGATGAGATCTTATCAGGCAGTATTGACTGATCACTTACAAGGCAAAAGTACTGGCAGTTTGTGCAGAGCCAGGGCACTTCCCTGTGGCAAACTTCTAGCTGTGCTGGGACACCCAAGCTATGTTTAGAAAAGACGGTTGGGAGAGCTGTACAGCAGCCTTTCACCCAGGCAGATCAGTCTGGTGACATGTGACATGGACAGTTTTGCTCTTGACAACTCATGAAGAGATTGCTGCAGCACAACGAAATGAGCAGACGTTTTTTCTTTGTGTTTTGCACAGAAACTTGAGTTTACCTGTTGGGATTGTGCTAAAAGAGAATATTCAGCTTTGTGGCACAATGATGCTTTCTGACTTATTAACATAACTGAATTAGTAATGGAGACGCGGTGACTGCAGGGAATGAGTACGTGCATAACACACCAGGACATTGAATAAAAATCTACATACTCGGTTTAAAAAAAATAGAAAAATTTTATATGACTATACAATCATCTAGTTTATTAGGAAAAAATCCCGTTATGTTTTCTCTCTTAAAATCTTTCTAAAGGTAGAAGCCCCTGATTAAGAGGTATGTAATCTATTTACTGCTTGTTCAGTTGGCCTCGGCAAGGCTTTCGACACTGTCCCCCATAACATGCTGCTAGATAAGCTTAGGAAGTGTGGGTTAGATGAGTGGACAGTGAGGTGGACTAAGAACCGGCTGAAAGGCAGAGCTCAGAGGGTCGTCCTCGGTGGCATGGAGTCTAGTTGGAGGCCTGTGGCTAGTGGTGTTCCCCAGGGCTCAGTACTGGGTCCCATTCTGTTCAGCCTTTTCATCAGTGACCTGGATGAGGGGACAGAGTGCCTCCTCAGCAAGTTTGCTGATGATGCCAAGCTGGGAGGAGTGGCTGACACACCTGAGGGCTGTGCTGCCATTCAGGGAGACCTGGACAGGCTGGAGAGCTGGGCGGAGAGGAACCTCCTGAGGTTCAACAAGGGCAAGTGCAGGGTCCTGCACCTAAGGGAGGAATAACCCCATGCACCAGTACAAGCTGGGGGCTGACCTGGTGGAGAGCAGCTCTGCAGAGAAGGACCTGGGAGTGCTTGTGGATGACAGGTTGACCATGAGTCAGCAAGGTGCCTTGTGGCCAAGAAAGCCAGTGGTCTCCTGGGCTGCATTGGGAAGAGTGTTGCCAGTAGGTCGAGGGAGGTGATCCTGCCCCTCTACTCAGCCCTGGGGAGGCCTCATCTCGAGTACTGTGTCCAGTTCTGGGCTCCCCAGTCCAAGAGAGACATGGAGCTACTGGAGAGAGTCCAGCGGAGGGCTACAAGGATGATCAGAAGGCTGGAGCACCTGCCCTATGAGGAACAGCTGCGAGAGCTGGGCCTCTTCAGCCTGGGGAAGAGAAGACTGAGGGGGGATCTTGTCAATGTCTGCAAGTACCTGAAGGGAGGGTGTCGAGGGGACGGGGACAAGCTCTTTTCAGTTGTCCCATGCAAAAGGGCAAGAGGCAACAGGCAGAAATTGAAGCACAGGAAGTTCTGCCTGACCGTGAGGGGGAATTTCTCCCCTGCGAGAGTGACGGAGCACTAGAGCAGGTTGCCCAGAGAGGCTGTGGAGTCTCCTTCTCTGGAGATCTTCAAGGCTCGCCTGAATGCAACCCTGTCTACCATGCTCTAGGTGACCCTGCTGAGCAGGGAGGTTGGACTAGATGATCTCCAGAGGTCCCTTCCAACCTTACTGATTCTATGATTCTATGAAAAACAATATATCTGCCATAGCAGGTAGATTTTTATCTATGGAAATACAGAAAAATATTCTTTGCCTCCTGTGGTAAATGATGGTGAGTATTCAAACAGTTTATCTGATCTGCATGGGTTCCAAGGAGATAGAACAAGACAAACTTCCTCTTGGTAATTGAAAATGGTGTAGTGTTTCTTGAAAGATTAACTTATTTTTTGTGAATCTTATACTTTAATTTGAAAATGGGGAATGGCAAAAATATTACTCTGCAGTAAAGAAGGAAAAGTAGGTGGTTTTAAGTGAATGACTAGTTCACAGTCCCCATGCATTGTTTTGATAGATGTCCCTTTTAGTATCTTCAGCAAAAGCGTTATTATACTTTTGACTGTTTTTGAAGACAACATTAATAAATCAGGACAAAATAAGCTTGCCTGTCTTCATTGTTGAGCAAATTCTGCCTTTGAAGCAGAGGGTGGATGATGACGTAGGGGTGAAGCCGGTAGTGCCTGTAGTTAGGTATTCTGAAGCATCATTCCACATGCTTATATAGGTACAGAAAACAAGTGGAACTGGCCCTTACCAAGCTAAATTAGTACTTTGTCTCTCAAAAATAATGTGTTGTTTAAAACGCTGTTCCAGGTGATGATAACAGTATGTGATTTATTTGGGAGGGGACACACTGCTGTTTTTTCTTGTCCCCTTGCCAAGTTAAAGGCTGTGAAGGGATGTGGCCTTTGCAGGTGATACAGCAGACTCCAGGGGATGTGCATCCTGAAGTGAAATATCAAAAGCCTGCATGCTGTTCTCTGATCTTGACTTCACAAGACAGCTGGGAAAGCACTTTTTTGCACTTTAGTTTTACCCAGTCAGAAAGTATTTGCCAGTATGGCAGCACAGTACAGGATAAGGACCTTATTAATTCAGGCATCTAGTTTAAAGAGAGGCAGACTCTAATATGTATGTGATATAATGACCATTCACGCTGTTCCTGAAGTGTTACCCTTGAGCAACAAAAATTAAAATTCAGCAGTGCGGAAGAAAGTATGTCACAATGGATATTGGATATTTGAGTTTGGTAGGATAGTGAGACTGGTTTGGAAAAGACTTCTATTTCATTATTTCTCTGCCTTCATAATTCCCTTACATCTTTAATGAGGTTTCATGAATGAATTCAGAAATAGGTTATAAGACAGACGGATTGTCATTCTCCCTCCATTTCAGTCTCAAAAACCACAAGCCATCTGAGAGTTGAACTGCTTTATACTTCAAGGGGAAGAAACTGATAAGATTTAGATCAAGCAGAAGAATATGGAGAGTGTCTGGGGGGAAAATATCCAAATTCTCAAAGGGCCATTTACTGCCAGCATGAAACCAAGAAATTTTCTTTTGTTCAGAGCAGTCTGCTGCTGTATTATGTTTTCTTAATGCTTGAAGAAATAGGAAAGCAATTGATTGCACAGTTTTTGTTTCTGTATTAGTTTAAAATAGAACATCTTTAGACATCTTCAGTGTTTGTTTGGTGAACCATCTATTTACATTGACATCAATGGGTATGTAATAATAATATACTTCGATTTTAGGGGGAAAAGAGAGGAGACAAATAATATAATCCATAGCAGAGCTGGACAATTTATAAGCATTCCTTTAGTTATTTTATGGTTTGGCCTGTATGCTTGTACAAAGGATATTGAAGCAACAGCTACGTGGTCTCTTCTTTCTGTTAGCAGCAATAGAAAGTTTGTGCCAGGTGGGATGGGTGGCTGTAGGAAGAAAGAACGCTTGGCTCCAGTATAATATTCAGTAAAAAGAAATTCCCCTAATGTGCTAGTTGTGTTTTGCTGCTTTGATTCTGGTCTTTTTGAATTTAAGACTCATCCCTCATAGGTGGCTAGATGTAAAAGCAGGTGCGATCGAACAGTTTATAGTTGTGAGGCACCGGCTCCCTAGCACGTAGGAGAGCAGTGGCCACGTTCCTCGTGGCCGTGGTCCTTGCGGCCAGGCGGCAGGGCCTCTGCAAGGTCTGTTCTGCAAAGCACAGGATCTGCTGATGTGTGTTGGGACAGTCAGGGCTACATATTCCCCAGTACGTGCTCACTGAGGTTAGTCGCGGTGACTAAAAGTCCAGGCCACAGGCAAGGGCCTCCCTGTGCTATGCTAAAATCTGTGTTTCTTCTGCTCAAATGCAGAAGAGGAAAGGCTGTCATCCTTAAGGCTTCATAAAGTAAGTAATAGGTTGAGTTGCAGCCTGCCATGTGCATATCTGGAGAAAAATATGTGATACTTCATTTTGCTTTTTGCTATTACAATTGAGTAATGTTACCATTAACATCAGTGTATGTTTATAGAGAGTTGATTTATGTAAGGGACTGGTAAAATCTTTGCATATTTGTTTATGAATTATATTTATTTTTATTATAGTGTCGTAGTCTCAGGTCAAAATACACAGCTTTGCTTGAGAACATAACTTCTCTGGACCCAAAGTTAGATTTTATTATGATAATGAATTGGGCTGGCTTGTTTAATTACATAAAAATTGCTATTTCAACTTTTAAAAAATGGAAGCAAACATAAAATATCCCCAGGTACTGCTGTAATTCTCTGAAACCTCTTACTGACTACTCCTGCTTAGATTTTTTTTCTTTTTTTTTTTTTCATTTAACCAAAATTAAGCTTTGATTTAAAAAAAAGGGGGGGGGGAGAATAACACTTTTAGTTTGTTTTGCTGCTACTTCTCTGTTGCTGACTAGGGCTGAATACTGCATGCTATTTCTCTGTCAGAAACTACATTAAATGAATTGTTCCCCTACTTTTGGTAAGCTACTAGGAGTTTTCAGCAAGGAATGGGTTTATCTTATTCGCTCTCATTGAGAGGTATGTATGCATCTGTATTTTTGTGTATATTAAATAGCCTGTGATTGCCGAGACATGCTATTTATGGCTGGTAGTATTTCTACTAATAACTTTCTTAAAATACAGTTTAGATTTTAACAGGTATTTCAGTAAGCCATTAAATATAGAACCATGAGTAGTATAGGAGTCTCTGTTTCTTATCTGTGTGATAATTACATAGAGGAGAGACCAACAGATCAGTACCTATGGAGAGACCAATAGTATGTACGCATACATAGAGGGCAGATCAGAAGTCATTCTCCATTCCAGCAAACCAACTTCAGGTTGATGATCTGGTGTAGTAAACATGCTGTATCGCTCCGGGAGAAGGAGAGTAAGGTACTGAAGCTTCTGAGATTTGCGATGAAAAATGTTAATTCTTCGTATTTAAAGTTTTTTTAAAAATGTACGTTCTGGAGAGAGAGAGAGAGAGAGAGATCTATTTATAAATCTTTACAGTATCAGTTTACTACCTTTGTGTTGTACCTCTTTGTTAGATGTGTTAAAGCATTTATCCCCAGTGCTGTGGTTTAGTTCTTTGCTTGTGCGGATCATTTGAATTGTTAGAGAAGATCAGTGCAGGAGAGATTTGTGTCCTCGTTCTTAGAACGATTCAGAGATTTTAACACAAGACTTTTTGGCTTTCATTTGCTTTCACTTCTCTCTCTCTCTCTTTTATTTTTTTTATATATATTTTTTTAGTGTCCCTTCCATGGGTGGCAAAATTATTACTTGTATATGCACCTGAACTGATGATCAAGTTTCACTTCTGGCATATGTTCTAGTGGCAGTTGGTGGGATTTGTATTCTGCTGTTTAAAAAAAAGAAATTACCCTCACTTCTCCCCAAAGCAATGCTTTTCTCAATTGAAAAAGGTGCTTTCAGTAACATCGGTCATGTATTTCTTTTTGATTTTGTTTTTTTAGTTAAAAATGATATTCCTTTATGGATAAAATTTCTTGGAGGAGGGATCATGTAGGTTTGTGTTAGCTTTTAAATATCTTTTTTAAACAAGTATATAGTGGCTGTTCCTTCATTTGGAAGGCAGGGTTTAAATTTACTCTACAAATTTCTAGGATTAGTTGGGAAAAAAATGGAAAAAATCTGTAATAAAAAAGCTTAATGAATTGTTATAGAACTATTCCTCTCTTTAATTCCTCTTAAAGCCTGATAACTATTTTACCAAATATGGTGTTCACTTTGTTTTTTTTTTTTTCAAGATGACATGATATTTATTTTAAGACTCTTTTGTAAAAAGATTAGAAGTAAAAATTACTTGAGGATAGGTGTTCCTTGTGCTTCTTACTCACCGTGGTAGTCTTGAGGATTTTGTTAATGTAACTGTTAATATTGTTTAGAGGACTAAGGGATTTTACAGCATGGAAGAACAAATTCTTTATTTGCTTATACACCTACCTATCCATGTAAGTTAGAAATTAGCATTTTTTCACAGATGTTGTGTGCAGATTATACAAGTCATCACAAAAGAGCGCTTGTATCATCATCCTGCAACTTTATCTGATTTCATAACATGTAAATAAATTATTAATGAAAAGTACATGTCTCTGAGGAAAACATAGAACTCAGTATCAGAACTGACACAATATCTTATTTTTTCAGAAAAATATGCAAAAAAATTAAACTTTGATATCAGATGGTTCTATGGACGCAAAGGAACTTGAGGTGTGTAGGAATTACATGCATGTATTTGAATAATCATGTCATACTCTGATTTATCAAGTGCTTTGTATTCTGCCTAAAAGTCAACTCAGTGCTGTTTACTTTTACCACAGCAAGCTCTTCAGCATCTTTCAATGGACATAAGCACATGGGAATTAACCATGAGTCTTTTGTTTTTTAACACACTCTTTACGTGAGTGTTTTCTTCTCTCTCTCTTTCTCATATATGCACTATTCTGCCCAGTTTTGAATAACTACTTGTTTTTTTCTATAATGGTTCTAAAAAAGAAAAGGAAAATATCATGTAAAGAAGTAAGGGTAAATATGAATATATAGAGAAACGCTTGAATATTTTAAAGCTATGTTTTGAGTGTGTGTGCTTTTTACATATAAAGCAATTTAGTAAAAATACTAATGCATGCATTAATATTAGGCTATAACTAAAATACTGCTCAGCTACATGTGCATATATAAGCATACATACACACATACCCATGCACATGCATATATTATATATATTTAAAAATACTCCCAAATTTGTAATACATTTTACTCATTCCATGTTTCTTTTATGTTGAGGTTCTGGTTAGAAGGAAAATTGAAAAGTACCCCATCAGGTGAGTTATCTCTTCTACCATATCCTTATCTTTCAGAAGCAAAATCCTTATCAATGACAGGATCAGTAGAAGCTAGCCATAGACCATTAGCTCTTCATACATATATCCTTCGGCTTCATCCTCACACGGTTTGTAGCTAATGGCATTGTAGATAAGCATCTTTCAGTTCTGTATTTTAATTAATGATCATTTTTGCCATTATCAACTGTCTACTCTGTGAGTATATGTGAGAGCTTTGCAGTATATCATCAGTCAAATGGTCTATATATGTTTTCACTGACACACCTACTGCGACAGTATTTAAATTAATCCTTGGTAACTCCCTATTTTGTCTGAATAATTAATAACCTGTCACATTTAAGAGCCTATCTAAAGATTTTGTATGAGTCGTCTTTGTGGCCAGAAATGCAGTTCTTAAATGGAGTGAATGGCCACTGTTGGAGATGTGCATGTCACACATCAGAATAGGGCAAAATGTTTTGCAGCTATTAAATTGATTAGTTGTCACATCAAAATGGCTGTTTAAGATCATTTTGTGCTGAAAATCACAAGATTTGTGATGAAAGTACATAAAATCTTGTGTCTGTCTACCCCTCTCAATCTGACTTGCTGACACTCTCCTAAATATATTCATTACTTTCAAAACATTTTGAATTTGGAAATGAGGCAGAACACTTACCATTTTTTCTCTCTCTCCTCTTCCATTTCCTCAGTGAAACACATGGAAAATAAAGTAAATAACTCCATTAATTTTTTTCTTTGTGGTAGCAACTTGTTGGTTTATTTTTGTGTTTTTGTATGTGTGCCTGGAAAGAGGAATAGAATCTTTTATTTCTTCCGTTATGAAATCTTCCTTTTACTGTCATTGGGTAAACACTGAGAGAATTAAGTGTAGAAAGAGTTAGCTTTTGCCAGACTAAAGAGAAGAAAAGAGTAAAGTAAATGATGAAGAAAAATGATTTTCACCTTTTAAATTAAATAATTTCTCAAGGAAATGTGTGAATGCTTTAATTGCAAAGCTAAAGCACTTTCACAAAAGGTATTGTTAAAGTAAAAGGTTTCTGAAATAAAGCATTCAATCATGCTAAAATACAGTAAGATACTAAAATTGTATTGAGGGAAGGACAGTTTGCACTCAGAAGGGCAATCTATCTGGACTTTCTTATTTCATTCTGGTAAATGAAAGCTTTTATTGACCTCCCTGGGTGTAAGATCAAACCCTAAACATCTGTACTGTAAAATGTGGGATTGAAGAGTAAGCATATGTAGCAGTGAAACACAACCAAGGTATTACAAACATCTCTGAAACTATTAGAGTGCCAAATGACTTATCTGTTTTCAGGACAAAATAGTCTTGCGTATAAATGTGCCACGTGGTACAAAGTAAACAGTGAAAAGTCCACTTGGATCATTTTACATATAAAAATTAAATATGTATGTGTAGACCCATATAATATCCATAATAGATTACTATATAAGCACATATATTTCATATAAAATATAGATTGAAAAATACTGTGCTCATAAGAAATAAAAATAATAAATATATTTGTTTCTGCTACTTAGGTAGACAGTATGATATGGTATAACCTGCTGCTCTATTATTGAACGTGCATATTGGTTATATAACATCAATACTTGTTATAGTTCTGAAGAATTAATCTTCAAAACAAAATGTGTTTGATTTTAACTGCGTTAATAATATTCCTAGTGATAGGTAAGCATGAGTATAAATAGATATTGAATCTTCCTTAAAAAAAAAATATTTTTAGTTCAGAAGCTACCAGCGATGATAGAGACTTGCTCATCAGATACAATTTTAATGCCTTGTAGTCCACATCAATAACTGAATTACTGTAAATGAACTCCTTCTTGCCATTATTGAAAAAAAATAGATAAAAGAGTACAATACTAAATCCTTTGTTTTCTAGGTGGTGGAACTCTCCCTTTAGAAAGGTTTCAAGTTCTTAAGTAGCCCATGCAGCTGAATTTACATCTGTTGCTAGGTAGAGCTTGTTTATGCCGGTACAATTACTCTCTGAACAGCGTAGAAGTGCTTTCACAAGGAATAGTGGAAGACTTTGTACAGTTACTTCTGTAACTTAATGACTTAAGGAAGGTGAAAGAAATTTTTCAAAGTGTAATGATCCTGAACAGTTGCTTAACTTGTTTTCTTTCCATCCTTGTCCTAGAGGACTTGCAAGAGGCACTTTTCTGTTTCCAGTGCCTCCATAATGAAGTGGGAAGGAAAATTGCTGTTCCCAGGGCAATAAACTGCTTAGCTTTCTTTTATTGTTTTAGATGATCAAATATCTGGGGAAGACATCTGATAAGGTCATTGGACATTAGTTCTCTGGTCATAAAAAGCACAGGAAAAGCTTTATCTACTGGGCTTGATCTAAAAAATTTAATTTAGTGACCACTGCTTTTGCTTTGTTGCTGGCAATATCATCATGTATACTCATATGCACAGGGCCAGAAAAAAGCGGACTGTGATTGATTAATGTTACTTGAGTGAGTGAAGAGCTATCAGTTGTAAGAGTTGGCTCAGTTCACAAGCAGAAAAGGCCTCTGTCTTAGTATACCACAAGGCAATCAGACCCTGAATGGTGCTTTGTATCTGAGGAAAAAAAAAAAAAAAAAAAAAAAAAAAAAAAAAAAAGAGGAAACATGTTCATGACATTATTGTGACTTCTGAATCTAGCCCTTACACTATACAGATTGGATTAAAATAATATTATTAATAAATAAATATTGGGGTTTGAATCTGAGAACAGAACTATCTTTAGTGTTAATAAATTGCATATGAATTATTTCACTGTAATATCCAGAAACTGCTAACATCTGAATCCATTGAGACTCACAATTATCATTAATGGAATTTAGTATTTTCAGGATGGTGGAAAATAGTCTGGCTTTAATAAAATATTAATGGGTAGAAACTCTGGATTAAATATTCATCTTGGTGTCTTTGGAGGTTATGTTCTACTGCTACCGTACAGCCCATTAGTAAATAATGATCTAGTGGCAAAACCTTCTGGGATGTAGTATAGTTTAGTATAGAATTGCTTTACAAAGTTGAATCATAGGACTTGCATATTTTCTGTTTTGTAGAATAGTTACATTGTTTACAAGGGGAAAAAAGTTGAATCTGTGCTGATACTCATATAAATTGCATCAGTAGAGGTAAATTACCAAAGTTGAGCTGGAGGCATTTCTATTGCATGATTCCACTAATACTAATGAGAGCTGCCTGGCAGCATCCTATGCAACTCCTTGGCAGTGTGTAATCTTATGTTGCTCAGCCTTACTGACCAGGATCTCTTCTATGAAACAGCCTGTGCAACTTAAAGTACTAGCAACAGGAGAAACAGATAATGAGGCGTTTGTGCATACCTTTCCCTAGTAATCACAATTGTATTAAAAGTAAACATTTTGATGATTTGTGAAGGGATAACCAAGTTTCCTGTTAAAATAAAAGCACAAGTGTTTCTGTTTTCAACCAAATGTCTTGTGGTGTTCATGGAAAGTGTGCTGTTGAAACAGATTGCTAATGGAAATTTGGGGCTTTGGCAAAGCTAATAAAGAAAAAAAATCTCGATTTAAAATCAGTCTTTCATTTAATAAGCAAATGTTTGTAATGATGATGTAGCATCTCATGAGAGTTGCAGTTGAGCCAAAGCATTTGTAGCGTGTGGATAAGTGGCAATCTAAATACAGCTTTCAAGATGCGCTGTGGCTGGTGAGTCCCAGGGTGTGCTGTTTTCTATCTACACAAGAGGGAAAGAGGGATAGTGCCTCAGGGAAAAAGTGTATCAAACAGGCAGCTAGTCTATAACTCACATTTTCTGAGTATCACATACCTATTGGATTTGTCAAAAAAAAAAAAAAGAAAAAAAAAAAAAAAAAGAAAGAAAGAAAAGAAAGAAAGAAGATGCCAATCTGAATACCGTATCAAAACATTTGTATCTTTGGTGTAAAAGATACTGTAATTCTTTTGCATGTAGAAGTCAAAGAACATTTCTCATAGACTATGTTAGAAATTGTACCAGTACCATTATTCTGCAATAAATATGGGCTAGAACAATTATAAAATATGTAAGGCTATTTCCTCTGCAGTGTAGTTAAATGTTTGCCTTTTCTAATTCTTTTAAATGGATATTATCAACTGTAATTGCAAATGTAGCATGAAATAGGAAGGACTTTATCTACCTAAAAATGATGGTGCTGCCTCCAAGCCATAAGCTTACCTTAAAACCCAAGTCCTTATGGAAGCTAAAGGAAGACACACAGTTTCCAATATGATTCTGAAACACTTTAGATAGGAAAGTAAGAGTCTTTTCCTTTGACTTGCTAACATACTAAATCACCATTTTATTTCCACCTGCAAACTTGAATAGAGTGTGCTTACTATATCCTGGAATACCTTGGAGACCTCCGGATGAATGCATGGATATCTGTTTTTTGTGTTGGTTGCTCTGTTTTGGAGCTTAATGAGAGTGGAGGATAAATTTTTTTGTTTTAAAATTGTGATAATGCTAAATAGAGTGGAATTTTATTGTACTGAGTGGCTTCTTGTACATTTCTAGCTAATGATATTCATGAAACGTTCTTACTTCCTAGGAAAATCTTTGAACATCCTCTTACGGGATTTAGCCTATTTAACAAGTTAAGTAAGGATCTCTCTCATTCGTGTACGTTAAACCTAAAATTCTCACTATTATAAACAAGGATTTTTTTTTTTTCTGAAGGAACTATCTTCCATATACTCATCTACTGCCCGTGGTGACATGTGGCTGCAATAACCCAGATCAAAATTTGACGGTTAATGTAGTAGTTGAGGAAAAGCTGCTAAGTTCAGTGTCTGCTCAGTTCATATAGGGTTTGTTGGATACAGCTGCCTCCGTGCATAGCTTTTCTCACATATGTGTATCTAATTTCCCAAGATTTAGGATTTCAGGAGGATTTTACCAGTCCTGGGGCAGCTCCATAGATTTATTTGGCAGTTTACCGTGGCTGATAAGTCCTCCTTGAGTGCTGAGGAGTAAATTACAGAGCTACTAAGGTGGTTTTCTGTAAAAGGGACAACAGGTTATGGTTCTTATGGCTTGCTGAGCCTGAGCTGACTCTGGGACAAACCATTTGGTGTTTCTGTGTCCAGCTGTAGTGCCATTTGCTGACCAAACTGACAAAGCTTTTCAGTTTGAGCTCTATTTTATGCAATACAGGTATATTCTTACTTACGGTTTCTTCTAACAAATTCGGATAGATTTGAGGTGGTTCTGTGCTGAACCTCATCCGCTGCATTGTGAAGGGATGCATGGGTTACTAGGAGATGCTTAGTCTCCTAATGGATGGTTGATAGTGATGGCAATTATAACAGTAATTGGAAAATGAAAAAAATAATAGAAAAGAGATATTTTACGGATGAGTGAAGAAACTGAGAAATGGCACATTGTATATTAAGAAAGAATTATATTTACAAATAATTAGCAAATGTTACATCTTTGCAAGGTACATTTACAACATTTTTATTTCTGGGGAGTAAATGATGTATCTCTACATTGTGAACTGCATATATAAATATATGAGGATTTATAGTAATGATGATCTTTCTTTTAAGGAGGTATACAAGGCAGGTGATTTTTATTGATTTCAGTAATACTGGTACTAATATGAAATGAATATAAACATTATATGTGCATGTATATAGATGTCTCGTTTGATCTCATTCGATAGAATAGGGTCTGTACTTCTGACATTAGTATTTATTTACTTCCTATGCATAACTCCTATAGGACTGCTGTAAATGTGAAACGATGTTTGTTTAAGTAGCCATGCTGTGTGACAACTGGAGCAAGAGAAGGTTAATAAAGTTCCAATACTAACTTATATACTATATACAACGCATTCAAGACTTACACAATGGAAGAAATATATGTTCTGGAATCACCTAGATTCATATCTAAGTGGTAAAATACATTCAAAATGTCGCTGCTACTAGCAGACTTGCCTGCTACTTTAGTTTCTTCAATGTAAATGTTAAATGGTTGTACGAAACAGTAACTTTGAAAAAAAAAGTTTTTTGAGGAAAATATTTGAAATGGCTTACTTGAAACTTCAAATTGTCAGCTTGTTATTATCTTTATGTCTATGTGAATGTATATGTGCATTTATATAGATGCATATATATATAATATAAATATGTATGCACATACACAGATGTTGGAGTAACATTATTCTCTTATTCTGATTTATTCAAAACTATTTCCTTATTAATTCAAAAGGTCTTTATAATGATTGTCTGTAAGGCTTTTGCAAAAACTATTATAGTTACTTTGCATAGTGTTAAGGAGATGATCTTCTGAGAATTTTATGTTACGGTTTCTGTTGACCAAAATTGGTTATGTAAATAAGTGTCCAAGAAGTATGTTTTGAGCAGGCTTTTATTTTTCATTTAACAAAAGACTACTCTGTGCCTGGAATCTCAGGTTCCTTAATGGATTTTGAATTATTTACACTGAAAGGTAGCATCTTCAGGACTGTGATTTTTGTTTTCCTAACAGTTTAAAAGTCATGCTGTCAATTGGATTTTGACAAGTTTAAAGGTTTGAGTAGGCTGGGAAATCTACCAGATATAACTGATGACCTCCAGTAGCTGGTAAAATGCCTGTTCATCTGTTCTGAAAAACTCTCTTCCCAAAAGTGTTGTGATTTGTTTAGTACCTTTACAACTATAGCGAGAGTGCTCAGCCAAATCTCTGTATTCCCTTGACAATTTTTTAATTATACTAGCTAAACAGATCTATCAAATTCCCAGACAAAAACCAAATAATCCTCTAACAGAACACACATTTTATTTATTTATTAATGAATTGACGTTGTATTTTCATTGTGTTCTTAAATCAAGTGGAAGAGTGCCAACATATCTGAAATAGAGATATTTCCTGTAGCTCCTGGATTTTTCCTACCATATACCATTTGAACATTAACCAAAAAAAAAAAAAAAAAAAAAAAAGGTTAAGTTTTAAATGGCTGCAATATTATTTTCATTTGCTAATAGCAGAATAACCTTATCTACCGCTGTATCACAGTTTGTTTCAGGCAAATTAATCTTCATCAATATTGCCATCCTTCACAGCATCCTCTAGAAAACTTAAAAGGAAAATAGTTTAATTAGGAACAGTAATGGCATTTCATTTTCAGAAAGATGAAATGTTTGACACAGAATGTTGAAACAACATTCTTCAATTAGAATAAATTATGTGCCAAACACTAAATAAATGTGCATTCAAAAGAAAGGACTTTGTATAACCTATGTTCATAAAGTGGTGTTCTCTTGCACTCATGAATTAGAAAATTATAATTAGAAACTGTTAATATGCTTATATTGTTCTGTAAGCAAGACATCGTGCCCTAGGTATGAAATATACAGGTGATGTAATTTTTAATATAAGGTGAAATTTGACTATGCAATTATACTGTCTTATTTGTCTTTTTGTATTTCATACTGACTGTGTGCTCAATGCTATCAATAACTGTTTCTTTGTCCTTTTAGTGCATGACTGAACATTTCATGATGATCTTAACTCTTCTTTGCGTTACTTGGTTTTGAATACTGTCCCCATTCAATGCTCAGTAACTCAAAGAAGAAAAAAGGAACATTTGTTTTGTAATGCTCAGGGAACGTATAAACCCTTCAGAATAGGGAACATATGTTATAGTTAATTGTACTGGCAGAGAATAGGTATGAAGGTAGAATTTTGCATATTATCTGGAATAGTTTTATGTATAGATATTACATCAATGTTGTGAAAAATAATATTTAATAATTGCAAGTGATTAGAGCTTGATGTTACATTTTATAAAAGTTGAAATTCTGGAAATGGATTACCCACTGCCCTAAAACTAGCACAAGAGAGCTTTAGAGGTTGACTGTAAAACCTTTCTTTCCACAACGTTGTCCAAATGACTATCAGTGGCCAGAAAATGACGCCAGTTCCTGATAATCTGATTTGTTAAACTCTTGGGGGAGTGTATGTGTGTGTGTTGGGGGGGGGGGAGGAATAAAAAAGAGAGATTATGACTGGTTTCCTTCTATATTTGTACTACCTGGAAAGAGTATCAATATTTTCCAGCTGTGCTTAGAAAGACTTTGTTAATACAGAGCGGGTCTGAGGAGGGTGTGGTACAAATGGTGTATATGCATTTTGTTATTTTTTTCAGCTACTCCTTGGATTTGTGGTACCTACAGAGCCCGATACCGAGGGGAGGTGTTACCCTGATATCCGTCTTGGAGAAAGCAGAGCTGTTTTGCTGTTTCGCATGCAGTTGACAGAAGTGAAGACCCACTTTCCCATCTGATCTCCTGTTGGCACAGGCTGGGTAAGTTGGGAATTAGTCGAACAGTCTGAGTTATCAAACATCCAGTTTGAAAATAAAAGGCTCTCCTATGTAATACTCTTCTCTCGTGTAGTACTGTAGTCACATATTTTGAGCAGGAAATCTAATTTCCTGTTTCTGTTATTAATTCTCTTGAAAATCTATTTTCCCCCTTCAGTTTTGCAAAATGGCAAAGCACTTCTGTACTATACTGGTTATTTTTAATAATGGGAGTCCCCAAAGTAGAGAAGAGAGGTTTTCAGGACCAGGAGAGCTATTGACTGAGTTTGTTTTGAAAAAAGAAAAAGAAAAGACCAGGATTGTTACAAATTGGCCTGGGCCTGTTGCGGCATCACGGAGTCTGGGATCGTATCGGCTGGACAAAGGATTCGCCCCGCTCGCACATCCAGCTGGAGGAATTTCTGAGGTTACCCTTTTTTAAGCCTAGTCATGGTCATAAGTGAATCCCAAAATGCAAATGCACGCTTTTCTTCCACACCTGTGAAAAAAACCTCCCCATATATGATATGAAACTATGTTAGTTTTCCAAGCGAGACAGTTGCAAGGAAGCTGGAGACCCGACCTAGTTCATGGAAAGATCAAAGGTAATGCCGCAGGAATACGGAAATATGCCAGTAATTGGTTCTGGCTTAATACCGATTCAGAGTGACCAGATAATATTCAATGTAAGCAATGCGATGGAAAACACCACTTTATGTTGTTGTTTTGTGGCAACTTCTGAAGCATTTTCTCTATCAAGAAACACCCATTGCTGATTCTACTTCCATCGCTTTTATGCTGCAAACTGCACAGCAAGTAAAGGTCAAATATAATTAGGTGGGGGAGGGGGCTGTTGGTTTTTGTCCTCACCAGAGCTTTTATTTCTACAATTATGAATAGAGAATAGATAATGTTACAGAATGAACTCTCCAGTGAAAATTTAATGCCAAATTGAAACAATCTTTCACAGAGTAGTAGCAAATTTAAAGTGGTTTTATAGTCAGGGTATATATGTTTCATTCACTACTGCTCTGAAAATAAAAACTGAGTTCACAGAAAAAAAACAAACCTCAAATGTACTTTAAAGCCCTAAAAAAATCAATGCTAAAACAACGGTAAATTCAAGCTTTACAAATGAGAAAGCAGTTGGGCAAATGTATGCAAAGCTGGAGAGAGAGGAGTTCACTGCGTCATGACTAATGATGCAGAAGCCTTCAAACAACCTGGACTGACAAGAAAGAACAAAGAACTGTCAGGACCATTTATTTATTTAATCTCCCTTCTCCATCCTCTCTCTCTGGAGGTCTTGGATATTATTTCTTCTTCCCTTTTTGCTGCTGTATGATTACTTTGTTGGAAATGGGAGTCCAAGAGATCACCTCACCAAGTATCATCGTCACTCTCCCGATCACCTCCCCAGTTAGTGTTCCCTTTACTAGCAAGCAGAGATGCAAACTGCTTAAAACTAAGGAGAAATGAGAAGCTCTGCTATCTGTTACAGCAAGTAAACAAATGGATTTCCTATTTCTATTCTTACTTTACTGATGGAGGTTGATAGCAATTGTAGCCATTTCCTACTACATGAATAAGAATTGGTGTCTACAAACAAAATTTGCTAGTAATGTGGCTATATGGTGATGGGATGCAAAATAAGCAAGCAAACATAAGCAAACTGTCTTTTGGTTTTAATCTGTTTGTGTTTGGATAGAGAACTATGAGCATCTGTGAGAACTATGAGGAGATAATAACCTGACTGCTTAATGTGCTTTGTTGTTTTGGTTTGGTTTTATTTTATTTATATTTATTTATTTATTTTAGGAAATCTGGTACAAGACAGCAGGGAAACTATGAAAAGGCAATGTTAAGAACAGGAACATGCTTACGGAACATGTAAGTATTTGTAGTTCTGGATAAAAATTGGAATTACAGAAATATAATCATCATACATATTTTATCTAATATCACACTAGTTAAAAGGCAAAAAAATACAAACTGGATCAACTTTTAAAGTTCTGCAGACTTGCTCAAATGGATCAGTGACTTATATTTTAGTGAGAGTTGTGCTTTGTTGCTGCATTAAAAGACAGGTTGGATCTTAAACTTACTTACTTATAAAAAGGAAAAATCTCCTCCTCGATTCCTATTGTTATGTTCAATTCTTCCAAATAAGAATATGTACACATGTTTTCAAATGGTGGGGCTGCTTCTGACTGATTTAAAATAATGTCTTCATGTAATCACCAGCACAGTTTTCACCCAGCCTCTATCAAAGCTACACATCACACAGCCTCCAATTACAGGCTGGTGCTGCATCCTTGACAGTTGGTTCAGAATATTTTAAAGTGGTGAAGGTGAAAAGTAATTAACTGTGTACATCACATGAATGTTTCGATCAATTTAAATTAATCACTAGGTGGCCATGTATCCCAAATGGAAGTGTGGTATTTAACAAGAAGAAAATCCATATTAATAATGTAATTCTTTGTATATTAATCCATTATTAGACTTTGCATTAAATGTATGCGTTGTCTGACTTGATTATAGTAATGAGACTGAAAGCATGAAACTGTTATTCTTCCCCTTCTTGGTGTCTGTATCTACAACACTTAGTCAAAGATAAAATATGCATTGGAATCACAGAGATGGCTTATTTGAAGACAGAAATTTAGACTACTTTGGAATGATTCATTCTGTTGTATAAGTCCTAATTCTCAGATTTTGATGTGCTCCATAGTCAGCATGGGGCTCTAGAGGGCTAGTGGAAGAGGCGTTGAATGATTTTGACAGAAGTCATGTTTATTTTCTCTTTCTTCATCCTGTAGCTTCTGAAGGATGGGCTCAATCCCACAGAAGTTCTTGCATGAGCTACCTGTCCTTTTGACAGTTTTTCTCCTACAAAGAGAAAGCCTATCATGGCCTACTCGCTTGTAAAACATTATCTTCAGCTTACCAACCTTTACGTATTTAGACTTTTCCAAAAAGGCAACAGTATCACTTTTGGATATAACTAGATATATATTGTATTTTCAGTTCTAGTATCTATAAGAAATCTATGTGTTCTAAGATACAAATACCTGAAAGTAAACAGAGCTGTGTTAAAGGAAATCATGTCATAACTTTGTTACTTGAGGAATATTGCCATGTTCTTCCCTCTTTAAACCGCAGAAATGGAAGAGCCACACTCCGTGCTACTTGTCTGCACTTGCAGTATACTTTATCAATTTTGGTTTCAAAGCAGCTGTTTCATTTAAGGTTACCAAGTAAATATAAAAAGTAAACATTTTCTTGCATGTATTTACTTTGGGCTATCTGAGAAGGTAAATAGAACTAGCTTACACAATTTATATGATATTAGAGGAAAGGAAAAACAAACTAAACAGTAGATCACTCCCAACAGTGTGTTAGGCTCTCCTGTTTTGGTTAAATATTCTGGAACAATGTCATCAATCAAAAAGTTGCACATTCCACACACAAAAATGTTACTTTTTTAAGCATTGCTAAACACTTTGACATGTTTGAAAAATTGAGTCCTAGATCCTAAAGGTTATTTGTCACAGGAGAAAGAGAAAATATGCTCTGTGCATGCCAGAATGGCAAATAAACCCTGTAAAGATGATAAATCTTGAGTTGGATACATAAACTACTCAGATTCATAGTCCCCAACTTCATCACGAGCAGATGTAGTTTAATTTGGCCTTTACTGACATATAACTGTACACAACAGGCAAGTAGTGGTCGGTGGATCGTGTTCCAGGATGAAGCCCAAAGAAGGAAATGGTAGTGAAGAAAGCATGTAATACGTTTTGAATGCTGACTATACTGGCTGCTATAGCAAGGGGTTTGTTTGTCGTTGGGAGATTTTTGGTTTTGTTTGGGGTTTTTTTGGGTTGTAAAGGCACACTGGTTAAGATAATGCAAGCCTTGAATCAGTCCTCTCCCACAGCATTTAAATAAGCAGCATGCGACAGGCCTCTAAAATATTTTGAACCAAAAATGGCTGGTCTGAAGAGCAGTCAAGGTCACTTGTTGATACATTTAAAACAATTTCTTTCATTCAAAAGAAACTTTACAAAAGCTTGTTCTGACAGGTGGCAATTTCATACACTGCAGGTAAAATTATTACTTTATCCTAAATAATTTTGCCAGGCTACTGTGAACACTTACGAAACCTGGAAGAGCTTCAGGGGAAAAAGAAAGAAAGCAGTTGTGTTTCTCTGTTGTGTGTTGTATGCTGGAGTCACAGCATGCAACTTCAGTATGAGAGAAATAATTCCGAGTTTTCTGCTAACACGGCAGTATTTTTGCTGGATTACTTGGACAAAGAATTAATAATTTTACTGTGACAGGGAGACACAGTATGCTTTTAAATGTCTATAGCATCTGTATATAAACTGATTTGAGCATTAGGGGTTTATTTTAGACTTCTTCCTCTTTCAGCAATATATAATTCTGTCTTTGCAAATACAGTAACATCAACAAGTTATCTAATGTATTTTAATAATTTTGAGGAAAATTAGTTTATTTTAGTGTGCATATAAGGGGAACCTTCAATCTCATAATTTTCAACAGCTGAACACTCCAAAGACAGACTAAAAAATGGTAAGGAACAGGGTCTGATAGTCGTTGGTCATTCCAGGTTACATTGTAGAACGAAAGGCTGTCAGTGCTGTACTGAAGTTTCCACAAGAATTTGATGTGAATTTACTTTCTCTGTGTTGTCTGCTTAAGGGAAAGGAGCCTCTCCAAGAAGACAGATGAGAGATTTGGGTGCTTGTGAACCAATTTCACAAGTCCGTGCAGCCTTCACTAGAAGGAGGGCTGGGATATGCAATGGGAATGTGCGTTGAGCTCCTCCTTAAGATAGTGCAGTGGCCAGCCTTCTGCAATGCTGGACTTTGAAACACCCCAAACGTCGGATATGCACTGAAAACTGAGCTGAAGCAGTACCCACTGAGACATCTTTTCAGAGGTAAAGAACGCGTCCTTTGTCACCAACCGATGTTGCATTCTTTGCATAGTAGCACATGCTTTTTCATGGATGAAGCATTTCATTATTTTGGTTTTTATTTAAATACTTCCAGGCAGTAGCAGAAAAATAAACTGAATGAGAAATACATTAGACCTGGGTAAAAATGTGAGTTTCTGCAAATTGCAGTTATAATGCCGACTGGTGAGAAATGCTTGCATGCTACCCCACTGGTAAATAATAGCTTTTATTTTTGGTTCTCTGGCATGTAAATGTTTTCTTATATTTCCTTGTTTTGCAGTAATGCTATATATGCACACTGTTATTCAGAATCTAGGGGATAAAATATATTTAATGACAAGGTAATAAATGTACTGTACATCTGTGAAATAGTGTGTAATTTATTGGCAAAAAACCATTAATGTTCAAAAACCATTCAGAAAATACCAATGGAATTTCTTGTAACTTCAGCGAGTTATATGCTCAGTATGAATATTTTCATTGTTAAACTAACGCATTATCTTTGTTCAGTCTCTAAATAGTCTAAGAAATAATTATAGCTTGATATAATGGTCCTTCAAAGTGATGACTGGCACACAGTTGTATAAGTGGAAAAAGCATGTGACTATCAACTCTGAAATCTATAACTCTAAACTCGAGACAAACAAAAGAATTTAGTTTTTATGGTCTCAATTATTCTCATAAGAATAACATAGATCCTTTAAAATATATCTTAAAAGATCAGTTGCTGTTAAGTTACCTTATATTATATTTGGAACATATAGATGGGATGCTAGCACAGACCCTTTTTACCTTTTTGACGAGGAGTGTTTCAATTTACGAGTGGTGAAATCTGCGGTATTTGCTCTGGAACCTACATGTAAACAAATTTTTCACAAAAGTGATGTAGGATTGCCAAAAAGATATATATTTTGCTAAAGGAAATTTAGAGCGTTATTTATTTTCTTTCTTAGAGTCCAGGAAAGACAGGGCTCAGTCCTAGCTTATATAGATAGATTTATATAAGCCACATAGAATAAGAAGCTATTAATATTCAAGGGTTATTAGTACAAATCCCTTTATAAAGCAGCATTACTTTAGCTTTTGATTGACATTGCAACATTGTTTTTCAAAGAGGCTGTCCTTGAGAGTCAACAAACTCCATTTCACTAAGAGGGTTAATTAAGGTCAAGTTTATAATGGGGTAGGAAGAAACAGAGACTGAAGTAGCTGTATATCAGATTGAGATTTCAAGGTCTTTGCAATGCACTAATAATCGTGAGGCTGGCTAATGTGGGTGGTTCTGTAGCAAGAAAAAGAAAAGATTCTATAGCGAAAAAAGAAAGGCTTGAAACAAGCTAGTTCCTTTTACTGAAGTGTTTTCCATCAGAAAACACCTGCTAGTCAAACGTACTTCTGAGGGAACGTACCAGTTCAGGGAGCAGGTTGTCAGCGCTTGGGCGTCCACCTTCTGAGCAGCCCGGGACTGACCGCAAGCCGCGCGCTGGTGCGGGTGTGCAGTCCGGCTCTGGCGCAGCTGGTGGTCTCGCAGCCCGGAAAGCGAGCAAGCCGGGGGGAAAGGTGAGCGCTGGGAAACGGCAGGAAAAGGAGAGGACGTCTTAACTTGGGTGGAGAGGGGGAGCGAGAGGAAACATTGGGTGCGACTTCTTTTTCTATTTGTGCGTGTGTTATCTTGTTAAGGATAAGTATAGTACAGTATTTTTATTTTTTCCTCCAGATAAAGTCTCCGCTAGCAATCAGCATAATTTCCCCAGAACGACTTCCATGATCCTTCTGTAAAATTACTTCTGTTGAAGGGAGAATTCCCAAAATGGATCTTCTAAGTTTTCAGAGTAGCACCGAAGGTTTAAACTTGACAGAAATCATCAGACTCAGTCTCTCTGCAGCTTCTGGAGATTTACACTGTGGTTTTTATGTAGTTTTTACAGATACGCAATAAGCAGCAAAACTTTTAACTCCAAGCAAAGAAGAGTCATTAAAAGAATACAGCTGTCAGGGACAAATGCAATAGCATTATTGCTGAGTGCTTAGCTTTTTTAAAATTAACTAGAGCGCTTTCCTTTTATCAGATAGTAATTCTAAGAAGTTCAGAGTATGACAGCAGCTCTCAAACAAGAGGCTTAATTTCTCTTCAGGAGCATATTTGTCTCAGGCTAACACTATTTTGCATAGGGTCAAGACAGCTTTTCAGGTCCTTTCCAGTTGTATCTTCTTGCGGTACTGCTATTCAGTCCTTTTCAGTCATATCTTCGTGATAAAACTCTGTTTCACAGAAGTAAGCTGTGATACATGTTTGTTTGTTTGTTTGTTTGTTTGTTTGTTTTTTTCATTTCCGAGTATATCTCTTATTGGTATAGATTTCAGAAAAGAGCAAGCTTCTCCAAACTTCATCACATTGGATTCAGGAATTTTATTGTTCATTTAAGTAGATTGTGTTAAATATGTCTCACGTATAACACAGCTTAATGTTATAAATGGCTCTTTGTAACAAAAAGAGAGCAATGCAAGTGAAGGAATTTATTTTTACAAGGCATAATATGGGAAAGAGCAGTACCTTAGATCTGCCTTGGTTTTCCTATTCAAACTCTCAGTTTTCACTCAGTTTTTTGAAAATTCATGTTTTGAACAGAGTGACTGTGGCTAATCAACATTGAGATCTACAGGATATATCACTCTGCCATTAATGAGGGAAAAATGATAAAGGCAGTGAATTGTCAGGAGGCAGATGTTTTACACAAAATCTTAGGTTCTGTTTCAAGCTCTAGAGGAAGAAGAATGACAGACCCAGACCGAGTTTCTCCAGCCTTTTCTGCCTGTAGACCTTGTGACGTGATACCACAGTATCTCCAGCTGCTCACTTGCTCCTGCTAATTTGCTAAGTTTCTATCTTTCCACACAATCCAATTCTTTATTTTTCAATATTTTCTTGTGCCTAATTCGCTCTCTCCTCCCTTCTCTGATTCATTAGCTTCTCTTGGATCCAGATCCAAGCCTTTCTGTATGCAAAACCTCCTGGTGCTGCCCAGCTCCTGGCTGCTTCCCTCGTCCTGCTGCGGGTGCCTGGGAGACACTGAAGAGGGAAGGGAAGGATCTTTGCTTTCAGACACAGAACTTTGTGCCACAGTGGCATCTAGCTGCAGCAGTTACAGACCAAATTCCACACAGTCCTTGCAGTCCTGGACTGGGGCAGGTCAGTGCCGGGGGGGGGGGGCTCTTCAGAGAATTCGTCTGCCAAAATGCTGAGCAATACGCAAACTACGACCAGAGTCTTAGGATGGCTTTAGCATTTGTTTTTTTGCCAGTAAAAGAAGAGTCCTTCTTGCAAGAGACAAGTCTGTGTTTCATAAGTGGAAATGCTTAAAGCTTTTGAATGAACTTTTGAATTAGGCGACCAAAAAAAAAAAAGTTTTCTGATAGTAGGTAGTAGGGTCTGCTGGACGATTCCTTTGGAATGCTTTCTGTTAGTATCATTTGGAAATATACTTACTGTTTTTACACTGTTTTATTCTATGAGTTTAGAGGTGGAACTTCACGCAAAATACAGGTTTTGCATGTACTCAGAAGAAACATTTTTGCAACAAAGCACAGTAAGCACAATAAATGCAGAGCGTTCTTTCCTCAGGTTCCGAATGACGGGCGCTTCGTAGCGTGCCCAGCTTTCCGTAGTCAGCAGCCCTGGCTGTGCAAAAGTCATACGAGCTAGTGCTGAGTTTTCCTCTCAGGAGTTCCCCTAGGATCGGCTGGCTTCTCGCCTGCATAAAGCTACTCCAGGTATGTAGCAGTTTGTGGTGCCGGTATTCACTGAAACTTCAGTCTCGTGTAAGCTTGCTTTTACTTTTAATATTTACAACTTTTCTAACGTTTTTCCCCATGAATTCTGTAAAAATAGATTAACTACTATGATCACCCTGCGTACGAAGGGTTGTGAAACACACGTGCCAGTGAAAACGTTTTACTTTTAAGATAATCTTCAGTCCTGCGTTGTGTCATGTAGATAATGACGTTGAAAACTTTATGAATGGACTGCTAAGGGAAAAATTGTTTTCATTATTCCTGTAGGAGACGCCCGTGGCGTTTGCCAGCGGGGAGGCTGCTGCACAGGGCACCGTGGGACGCCCGGCACAGCAGCGCCTCGGGGAGCCCGCCGAACCCCGCAAAGAAGGTAACAGGACTTCTGCATTGAAAAGCGTTCTCCAGTGGATTCCAGGACGTTTAGTAGTTTCTAATGGTAATAACCTTAGCCATTTTTTTAAAAAAAAGTTATGTTCATTTTTAATGTAGTGACAATTTTGTGGCATTTATTTGACAAGCTCCTTTGATCACAAGCTGAAGCTAGGATGGGGGAAACCTCAAAACACGTTTTTGTACTGTTCTGCATCCACAGAGACAGAGGTACTGGCATTGTACCTTGTCAGAGCAATCCTTTGGTATTCCTAACACACAATATTTATGTATTTCTAATGTGTTTTGCAGGAGTTTAGTTTTAATTAAAATTTAAACATTATGAAATCAATGATTTAGTTTCAGGGCTCTGGAGCAGAAGGAGAATTTTTTAATAAGCTTCTGCATTTTTTATAGGAGGAAATGAAAGTTACAGTTTACCATACACCATGCTTGCTTTTTTTTATTTCTTTTTTTTTAATTTAAATGACTAAATTAAGATGATTTCCAGCTTAAATTCTGAGTCTGGGAGGAAGCTTCGTAGTACTAGCTTAGCTGTGACCTAAAGGATGATGGAAGTAAATTTGTAGGAAGGGTATAGGAAGGAAAGAGTGGTGTACAGCATCACATTGTATATAACTTGAGTTTTGGGGGGAGTTAGTTTATTTTTGTCCTCTCTTTCTTTCATTTTCTCAAATTTTGTTTCTTCTTACGGATAAAGAAATTGTGTGGACATTAGCTTCTGCCTTCTGTCTGCAGGTAAGTCAATGCCTCATTCCTCTGCTGACAGTGTTGGAAGTCATTTTGGGCTATGTACCAGAAACCATCGAGGCTCCTGTTCTGTTAGCCCTGGCTCCATGTTCTCCGCTGCTTTTCTCAGCCGGACTGAGTAAGATGTCTCCTTCTGGGCTCTTCCGCTTCCCACTGTACAACGTGGGTTTTGTGCAACCACTGACCAATTACATTTTCACAAAAAATTTCTATTCAGAATTTATTTCCCCGAGATTAAAATAAAAATTAAAAATAAAATTAAAAATAAAAATTAAAATAAAAAGGACACACACAAGCCCTATGTCTTGCAGTAGGAATTATCACCAAGTGAAGGAATTAAGGCTAGCTTCATTTTCATATGCAGATCAGCCGGAGGATATGGCTGTGGACTTCGTGGAGTATGTGACCATAAACCATCTCACAGAGACAGGAAGATATGGTTTTATGTTCTGTGTGTGTAAGAACAGGGATTCAAATTTTGTAAATTAAATGCAAATGATCAGTCTTACTGAAAATTGATGAAAGGAAGAATTCCCTTCTAGTATAATTACATTTAAAGGATGGAAGTGTTTTTTTCTTAATTTTAATATCATAGGCAGGAATTTCTTCTAGAAATCATTTTCATGGCTCTCTGTCTTATAACTGTTGTTCATGCATGAGGGTGGGGGGAAAAGCTGTGAGGGTGACAGGAGGGGATGTGAGGCAGAGGGAAAAAATGAAAAGTCATTCTGTCGGAAATTTACACTGGCTGCATATATTGGTTCCATTTGAAAGTCACACTTAAGCCAAGAAAAAAGGGTTGGATCCCTTTAAACTTCATGGTTACTTAAGCCTTTAGAGATATGGAAAAAGAGAAATTATTGAAGCAGAGAACAGGATGCAGATCCCCTAATAGTATTACAGCAAACTTGCATAAACAGAATCTATGTATACCAGCTAGGATTTGATACTCAAAACTGATTTATTATTCCTATTGCTACCAGTATTTTATTTCTTTTTTTCCTTTTTTTTTTTTTTTTTTTGATGACTAACATCTAGGTAAAGATCTTGAGTAGTCAGGTTGAAATATGAATGAATGTAAGGACTGAAAATTTATTTTTTTAAATCATTAGCTCAAAGACTGGGGGATGATCTCATCTATTACAGGACAGTGGAATTAGAGGAGACTCCTTGAAAAAACAAATTGGATGAAAAATTAACAATGATTTTCATGATGGAGAAAGTGGCTGATATGTAAGAGGGAAATCAAGAATGTGAACAACGGCAAAAAATGTAAAGCTTTCAGAATAGAAAGTTGATCTATATATATAAGGATGGCAGAAATAATCAGATAGGAACAGCAGGGACCCTAAAACAGTCTCACGTTCTGATCTTTGGTAGCATTGCATCCTTTACTGTGTACTAGAATAACTGCTGTTTGATATGAGTTCCTAGGGAAACAGTCTCTGAAATTAAGAAACCAATCATGTTGGCTGTTTCAAAGCAGTATGGAAATCTGCTTTTCCCATCACTCTATTTTTAGATTGCCACCCCTTTGCATCACTGTTGTGGTTTACTACTGGCAAATTATCAGGATCAAGATGAGAAAGCATGCTGCGATTACACAGCGTTTTTAGCTTGGGAGCTCTACTTGTTTGTCATGTAGGAAATCCTGGTACTAGATATCAAAGATCTGATTAATATTCTAAATTAAAACAAAGCAATAAAACAGAAAATATGAGTGGGAAGGAATACCAGGGTGGAATTTTCTTGTGTGTGTGTGTGTGTGTCAGGAAGTTTCCCATAAGGCTTTAGAAATTTCAGGATGAATAATATAGAGATCTCTGCTCCTGAGGTTAACAAGTCCTTCTTGTATATCAGATAAGCCTAAGCATACCTTCACAAGCTCATAAGCTAGCTGATAAAATTATTATCATTTTTACCATTTGTAAGCATTCTTCCAGATATTTTCAGGGCTCAAAAGAGAAGTATGCTTTTAAGTGTAAAGCTCCAAATTGAAATTAAAACATTCAAGATCTGTGAGATCCATCGGCATATTCAAACCTGGAGGTAGGTTGTTGGTAACCAAAACCTTAAGCAAGCAAGGAATGCATCCAGGTGCTTGGTTCATTGGGAATGCTTCAGTATCAGCACGGAGCAAAGCTCTCCCAGCCCAATAAGCCCCTTAAAAAGCTTGGAGTTTGGTGAGTTAGGTGTACAAACACTTATTTTTTTTTTTTCTTTCTTCTGACCAGCATAGCTCGGGGCTGTGTGCGAGGGGGCCCGGGGTTACCGCTCAGCGTGTGGTTTTCAGTGTTGATGCTGCCAAGTTTCCCTGCTGCCGCGTGTGGCGGGGAGACTCCCATGATGGTCCTGGGAGGACCACATGGGCTCTCCCTGAGACAGCCTCAGCTGTATAGTGGAGAAACAAGGTGGCCAAGCGACATCTGTGCATCATCTGCCTGTGCTCAGTGTTTTTCCAGGCTATAAAATATGTGTCTGTGCCCATGAAATAGCAACTAACCCTAGTGGACATTTTTCAAAGAATTTTTTTTTTTTTTTTTTAAACTAATGGAACCGAACAGTATGTTAAAATTGTTTCCAGTTTTCACAAGGGAAAAGTACTGCAGCAGAATAAGTTGCCTCACGCTGCCGCTCGCTGCTGATCCCTGGCCAAAAAAAGTCATTCAGCATTGCATAGATGAGCGACTCTAAAAATCTCTATCCGCTGAATCATTTTTTTAATTTCTTTTTTTAAAGCAGGCACCACACTGCCCTTGCGGGATTGAGCTGGGAACAAGTTCATTAAACTAACAAAATGAGACAGGTATGTAGCAGAACTGTCAGGGAGAGCTAGCATTGATCCCAGCCCAGTGTCTTGTTAATGAAGTACTGCATATATAGGGATATACTAAAGGTTTTTAAGGTGGTGGACTATTTGTGTTACTTTGCTCGAAAAGCATTACATTTTTCAAGTTAGACCTATTCGTGTTGAGAGCACCATTGACTCAGAACCTACTGTGATTCCAGTACGTATTTAAGACCTCTAAAAGAAGGGTTAAACTCTGGTCATCAAAAATAGTGAATTTCTAAAAATAGTCAGTTTTCAGAACTACCACAGAATCTGGCCAATGAAGCAATGCAAATATTTTCGTGAATGTTGATTTATTTACAGGAGTATCTGAGAGGTAAAACTGACCCCAGCACCTCTGGTGAGAGCTCTCCTTTTTGCTCTGAAATGCAAGATTTCGTTATGTTGATTTAAAGAACTTGGCTATTGTGTGTGTGTGTGTGTTCTTGAACATATTACGGAATTAAGGAAAAGAAGAAAATAAACTCTGAATACCTGTAAAATAAAATTAAGCATACAGGTAGTAAATAATAGTTATGAACCCTGAAGATCTTAAAGAGCAAGATGCTTGTTTTCGTAAGACCATAACTTGAGACTGTTCTCACAATCAAACTCTTAGCAAGATCATTGGTATGGATTTGAAAGCTATAGCTTGGAATATTTTTTAGTATGTTTTGTTTCTTATATCTGAAGATTTATAAACAAGACAGATCTCTCTGAATTTTCCTCTTTCTTTAAAAAATTAGAAAAATAAATATAATATCTCCATTATTTTGACATTACAATACTGTTTCTTTTTAGCAATTTTTTTCTATTCCAGGTTATAATGATAGGTCATATTTTCAGATATTTTTAGCCAAGTGTTATGATTAACATTCCCTGTTCACTTTGGGTCCTTTCTTTTTAGTTTAAGTGCAGGGACCAGAATAAAAAATTCCAAACATTAAGTGTTCCTCGTGGAAATTATGCAAATTGCAGTCGTCTGCTAAATTAATTAATTGTGTTCATCAGAATAGCATATGAAAAATGAAAGATATTTCCAAATGTTCAATAATGGCTGGATCATTCTGAAATTAAAAAAATTAAACAGATACATGGTCATAGTCTGCTATTCACCCTGTGAAATTGCATTTGACCTCCATTTGGGTAATTGTATTATGCCTGCCTAAATTTCCATGCACAGTGATTTACAATTGAATATATTATTCTACTACTCCTATTCTAATATACTGTATGCTGCTACTATTTATTGCAGTGTACTTATATTTGTTTAGAGGAAGATCATGTTTCAGTGGCTGACTCCTAGGGCTTCTGTATGGATTACTATGGCAAGTGCATTATCCCTCTAGGTAATTAATACTAGGTAAAGAAAAGATTGCTTCTCTTTGTATATATAGGTATACATTGTGATGCACTTTAGGCTTCTGCTGATGAGCTACTTTAAAAATAGAGAAGAAAAAAATTGTAGAACAAAAAGAGGTAGAGAGGCTAATTTAGGCTTCAAATTATTAGGCTTAAATTTACTCATTGTTAAGTGTGTTGTAAAATAGGCAATTTTCTAACAGTTGAAGTACAGCGTTATATAGTTGTTACAAATAGACTTTTCCCCCTGTATGGACAGAGTATAATATTTTACAGAAGGGTAAGAGTTTGCAGAAGGGTAAGAGTTTGATATAAAAGAATGGTTAACTTGAACACACAGGCTATGGACTGTATGTAACGCCTATTCTAGCTGTACCTGGATTGAACTGTGAAGTATTAAATAATGCATATACAAAGTAAATGCAGATCTAAGTGGCATTGTCATGCTGGAAACTAGTGAAAACAAACAGTCTTATTTCTTTTATTAGAAAATGTTTGGACATTAGTGAGAGAGAGAAAAAGGTTTCTTTTCTGGCTTGAAACTTGTCTAACATATTTTCTGTCCTATGTAGCAGGTAACCCTTCCTGAAGGTGTCTATGGATGGAGCATCTTAGATAAGGCAAGGACGAGTCTGAGTCATTCCCTGAAATACAATTCAAGCGTGAACACATTCTGAGATTAGAGGATGTCAGGAATCCTGATGTTTTCTGTTTGTTCAGTATTCTTTGCTTTCAGCATGACTTACATAAAATATCGAATCATTTTTCCACTTCCTAAAGGAACTTTGACTCAGGACTCATTCCCAAAATCTTAAACAGTTCTCAGGAAACATGTTAGTTAAACTCTTTCTTTGATTACACTATCCCCTAACGCAGGGGTCTTGTTTAGGCTTAAGGCCCACTTGAAAACACAAACTTTGGTACTTCAAAAAATGAAACGTGTCACTGAGAATTACAGGAGTGTTTAATGACATTAGATTTTGAACTACAGCTATTGTTTTAACTAGAAGATACGATATACATCCTAATTTCCTTAATTTACTTAATTATCTCCTAATTAAAGTCTAATTAATTACTAATTTATCTTAATTTCCTCTGGTAATTTCCCGATTAATCCCTACTTTAATCTGTTACATTTTCATGTGTTTTCCTTTAATTGGGAAGCAGATTTTACAGTCTTTGCTGTAACAAAAGGTAAGGTTTTTATCTGCTGCAAAACAGCTGAATGTGACTTTGCAGTTAGCATATTTTTCAGTAGAAATGCAATGGTCAGTCTCACTGAGAACACTGCAAGAGAAAAATCTACAGTTTAAAGGAGGTTTTGCATGGAGACCAAAGCATCCTGAGCTTTCTTCATGAAATAGTCATTTCAATGTGTGGGACCTCAATTTCTGCTTACTTGTGTATTTATTGTTCTCTCTATGTTTCATTTCAACATGAGATCTTTAGAGTAATTCTGCATGTGTGCTTTATTTTCTTATTTTGGAAATTTCTGCCTTATTTCCCTGTATAGGGATATTTCCCATTTAATTTTTTTTCCAGGCGTTCATTCATACATGTGTTTGATAGCTATTTCCTTATAAAAATATATACACAGTAGGAAAGCCTCACCCAGAGCTTGAGTTTCTTCCTCCTTGAGAAACTTTACATTAATTAAAAGATCTAGTTCTTTTCCTCTCATTGAAATACCTTAGGCTAGAAGCATAAACATCAAGTGCTTACATCTTGCATCCAAATGGGGTGAAAGTATTTCTAAGTGAAGCAAGTGCACAGTTCAAGTGAGCTTTCACAATATAACTAAGCAACGTTTCAATCAAAAAGGATTCTGTTGTTAGCACAGATGAAGGCAAAGCAGTAGAAACATAAGCTGTCCAGCAGTAGCAGAGCCAGGAAAAGAGAGGTCCTCAATTTAGCGGTGCTGGTAGAGTATAGTTCCCTGTAATTGTGTAGCAAATCTGATGCTGCATATGGGGGTAAGTTAGAATTGTTTTATTTTTGTGGAAATTGTTTTTAGGAATGGATTTCAGAGTCTGTACCATAAAACTATAAAGTAAGTAGATTTATTATGCTGTTCAACCAGTCGGCAGGGAGAAAAAAAAAGAACTTCCAAATCCTAGTAGAGAAAAAAATTGAATCAAAACCTAGCATAAGGTAGATGGCATGTTTTGTTGTGTTTCTAGGAGGTTTCTTAGGAACCTGAGTAAGAGTGACACAGAAATGTTCCCTTTGTAATATTAACTGTTACTGCTTTTAACCATACAGGTTTAAACTGGAAGTGAGAGGACGGGAAGTGGTGAGAGAAGAGACAGGAAGGATTGTAAGTATTATGGAATGTCCTTGTTTTAAAATGGAGTAATTTAAAAATGGAAACTAAGAACTGAAACGCTTTTACATAGGCAGTGTTCATGGTGGACTAAGGTGCTACCAGTTGCTTACCGTTACTGCTCTGGGTGTTGCTGTTTCCACATCTGTTAGGGCATTGCTCAGAGTGCAAGGTCTGCTGACTTGCCTTGTGCTGCCAGTTCAGGATGGATTTAAGCTAAATGGCTTGGCTGCAAAGCGGCACAGAAATGTTCTACTGAGAAGGTGGCAGAGGGGCAGTAACGAGCAAGCAGGGCTGTGGCATTTTTAACAACCTGTTTAACTAGCTGTTTGCTAATTAAATGTGCATCTCACCTGTCACTATATCCTGGAGTGAATTAGAAAGGTAAAAAAAAAAAAAAAAAAAAAAAAAAAAGCCTTTAACTAATGGTTTGATTTGATGGTCTTGGTCCTTTTCTGCTCTGGAGAGTGGTAATAAGGGCAGCGTTGCGGCTTCTGCAATCTTAATGCTTCCAACAGCACCATTTGCAAAATAAATCTTCATAGGCACCTAAATTCAGGTTAGATTTTCTTTCCAGAGATAGAATTTAGACTAAAAATTGCTATCTAAGTACCCAAAAGCTTGGAAAAAGTGGTCATGAGTTATCAGTTATTTCTGTTACTGATCTTGCTTCACTGATCCTGTGCCCTGAGCATCCTCCCTGTTCCTCTTGGTCTTCAGGTGTAATCTTACTTGAAAAAAGTGACTGTGAAATGATCATCTGCATTTACTTTCTCAATTACTCATCTGCTAGGTATTCTTGATTGTTTGTGGAATAAAATTGCCTTATAATAAACACAATCTGTCTGTAATTGCTAAGCTGAAAATCTTTCTAAAATCTGGAAATATAGCTTGTAAATGCTCTTATTTTTTGTAGCACCAGTAATTCTGCAGTTGGAATTTAGATGAGAATTTTCCTGAAAATATGCAATATAGAAATCACAATTATTCTTCTTACCTCATACTTTTTTTTTTTTTTTTTTTTTTTTTAATATAAGCCAAGTGGAGTGTGTGACTAAAATATCCAGAATGTGAAGTGCATGACTTTTTTTTTTTTTAAACATTTTTCTAAGCAACAAAGTTTAGTGCGCTTGTCTCTGCAAAGTCAGCCACAGAGCTGCTGTGGAACCCAGTCAAGTCATTTTCTCTGATTTCTCCTTTTGGGGATTGATTCTTGCTAACTCGGAAGTCTGAGACTGATTCAACAGAAGATGACTAGTGAGCAGAGTGGTGGCTAATAAGCCACCTTCTGAGTCTTCAGAAAGTATTGACACTTATTGTCATTACCGGTGTTGAAGGTCACGGCGCTGTATGAGTCGGCTGTGTGTTTTAGCACAAGCTTCTAAAAAGTCTTACTGTTTATCCCATAGACTGTTTAGCTTATAGCACAGAGGGGCCCACAACAGAAACTAGACTAGTGTGTTTAGGGGAAAAGGTCAAAAGAAGATCCTAGTAGAGAAATGTGTATGTGGCACTTCCTGTTTCCTGTTATATTGCATGTATGATAAGAAAAGCAGCAAATACTCCTTTCACTAAGACAATCGTAAATACTCTCCTAAAATATAAAACTTGAGAATAAGGAAAGTTGAACTTTCTTCTAGAATGTAAATATTCTCTCTTATTTGTCAAAGGAGGAAAGGAAACACCAGGTAATATTTTAGTTAAGGGTTTCCCCTGTTCAAAGAACTCTTGTTATAAAATACACATTGTTTTGTTTTGTGTTTTTTTCCCAAAGGCAGGAGACTTTGGTGTCAGTAAAGGTTCTCAAGTCCTTGAATATCCCTCTGGGTTATCTTTAAATCTAATCTTAGCTAAGCACTTACTAGTTATATGATAAAGTCAGAGATTACGGGCCAAATTCTGTTTTCAGTTATTCCACTGAAACTCATTGAAATCAATGTGAGATTGGACTTGTGTAACAGGGAAGAATTTGGGCTACTGTCTTCAAGAGATAAGAACAGGGCCAATACTACAACAGCCTTTTTCAACAAAAATGGATCCAGACAAACTTAGGGTCATGTACTGTCCTTGATGTGTATGCAGAATTTGATAGGTTCATGTTGAACAAACATTTCTCTAAAGAAATGCTTCTATTTGCTGTATATGTACAGAACGGGTCTGGGGGAAAGCATCCCATTTAAAATAGCTCAATTAATTTTGCAGTTAAGCTTTTATAAAGGCCTATGTTTATTTTATAGGTGAGTAACATTTTCAAGGTTAGTGTAGCACAGTGCAAGTGCACAAGTGGCACCATTTCTTCAAACTCCACAGAGCCTCCCAAGTTTGTATGATAGCTGCAGATGTTGAGGAGCATAGACACCTTAGGCTTTGTTGCGTAATGTTTTAAATATCTTTCACTGAAATAAAGCGACTCCTTTTGTTGCTTTTCCCTTTCCATCTTGACTGTAGTAATTGTGAGAAACTAGTAAGCTCACCTGCTTCTTCCAGGGAACTTACTAAGTTCAAATTTGAAGTTTTTATTGTTTAGGGTTTTTTTTTTTTTTGATATAATTGTGATTTTAAACATGTCAAGATCTTAGACATTGCTCTATTTATTCTTGATTTCCTTTTATCTATTTTTATAGTTTGTGCCTCACACTTCCTCTTGTATCTACTTTTGTGGGTCAGCAGAGCTATTGCCCTATTTTCTGGGTAGCAGTGACCATATTAGCAGCAAGTTTGTCCATACAGGTACTTTTCAACTTGGCCTACTATGCTTCTGCACTAGGATGATTGTGATACTATCTCATGTAATAGATGTGGTCATATAGATATGTTCAAAATTTGTATCATTGTACTGTTAAGCAGGTGTGTTGCATGGTAAAGGCAGCTGTTTTTCAGAGACAGGTGGAATGATCCCTAACATTATATACAGAGAAAGAAATGTTCATAAAGTATTTTAAGACACTTGGATGAAAAGGGATTTATATAACTGTAAGGTATTATTATTATAGTCATTTTATTAAATAACAATACTAGGTGTCTGTCTTTAACCATAAAATCTATGCACATGAGAAACAATAGTTGGCAGCCTGCAGTAACAGCATAGTGTGTTGAAATGATGACAATAACGAATATCGCGGGAAAACCAACAGAAACCACTACATTGCAAATGTACTGCGTGCTATGTGAATAGACTGCAACAGCTTTATAGAGGATTATAAGGAACTGAATAAACCAAGCTGCAGCAGCATAAGAAAAATACAAAATAAACAAGCAGGCAAACCACCTGGGACTCTCTATCAGACAAGAAATTGGGTAGATAGTAAAGCAGTATTTCTGTTGACTGGCAGCTGCCATTAGGTCTTCCTTAAATTGGATATTCATTTGTAATTTTGCTGTAGCACTAAAGACAGGAATGAGACCCATATGAGTTTGTCAATGTGAATTACAGATGGCAAACCTCTTGAAGCACTCTAAAGGGTTTGTATATCCCCTTTTATATGGATTTCATTTTGTGAGATGTACCTAAAAATCCTCATGAAAGCCCAATCCTTTTGTTCGCTTGAGCCTATTCTTTTTTTGTCTTCTCCAGTGAATGCCTGGATTTCTGTGGAGCATTGCTGAGTGTAAAAATGTTGTATTATTTCCTTAAAGCAAAGCATAAGAATTTTTAATAGAAATAAAGATTTTGCTAGCAAAAGCAAAGCAAATGTAGGTAGAAATGTCTGGAAAACAAGAATTCGACTCATAATACAATATTGAGCTTTTCACATTTATTTTTGCTTTTTATTGGAGAGAACACTGCAATGCTAAGATCCAAATTATCATGAAAATCTAGGAATAGAGCCCTAATTACATAGCCTGCTGATCAAGGCAATCATCTGGGTTTTAGGACACTTGTATACAAGTTCCTTTCCAATTAGTACATTCCAGATGAGGTCCCAGTAGCTGGCCTGTAATCAGCTTGTCAAAGACTCGGTAAATATTTTTCTGTACAAGAATGGAATAGTTCCAGATAGTGATGGAATAAGTAGTGGTTACCTTTGACTATCCTGTTAGTTATTACCTATTTGTTTAAGACATGCAAGTTTCTAATATGAATCTGAGATCAGAGGTGTCATTTTTTTTCCACGCAGCTTTCTATTATTGAGTCTAAAAACAGAGATTTGACTGAAATAATGCTGTAATTTAAACTTATAACGTGTGGCTGTCTGGTGGTGTTTCTTTATAATCTTCTCAGTAATATTTTTCTAATCCATGTTTATTTTGACTTTTCTTAACTTTTTGTGAGTAGTTTTGCTCTATTTTAAAAACTTGACCAAAACCTGTAAGTGAATGTATCTAATTCTTTGTTTGGCTTAAACCAAAAGCTTTCCTGAGTAGTGTAGGAACAGACTTTTGTGTTGCCAAGCCAGTGCTGTATTAACCTTCTCTTTCTATTAAAATAGCACATGCTACCACATACTGGCTGCGTAGATCAGAAGTGTGGTCAGGGTCATAGTGTAAGAAGCCGAACATCATAACAAAGCTTGCGTTCCTGTGGTCTGACTTGTAGAAGGAAAGCGTGAAATCCACAGAGGCAGGCGGCTTTCAGATATGTGACTAGAACTGGCTTGAAGGCTGTGCCCTGCTGTAGAGAGGGGGGAAAAAAGCCATTCATATTTAAGAAGTGTGCTAACAAAATATACACATTTCCCATTTATCTAGGATAGCACATTTATTGGGCAAGTCAGAGAAGTGCCTATGTATTTTATTGCTGTGATTTAATTTTTCTTTTTCTTTTTTGTTTTCATCTTGCTGGGTAGAGTGCATAAACCAGCTTTTCAAGAACAAAGGCAAATAAAAATTGTGATTTTCCTTTTTCCTCCTGCCCCAAGTGTTCTTAAGCCAGCAAATAAAAATATGACTAGACATAATTTTTAAATACAACTCCAGGTAAAACCTAAAACTAAAAAGAGTCATTTTTCAACCCATAAAGCCTTTGGGAGACTCAGGGAAACGAGTGAAGATAAAAAAAAATATATACTTTTTTTGTGATGACAGCTGCTGGCAAAAAGAGTTCAAGTTAGATTTGCCTGTCTCACTAAAATTCTACCTTTGTTTTCTGCATTTCCTAGTCCACTGTTTCTATTACTCTTTGTTTCATAGTAGTAATTATATGCCCAAGCACTTCAAGAATGACTGTGCATCAAACACAGCAGTGCTCATGCTGTGGGTGAATTAATTAAAGCGCCAAGAAAGTCATGCTCAGCAATGAGAACAATTGGCTTGATGCACTCTAATGCAGATTTACTCATGAAGACCTAAGGGCATGAGAAGTAACTGCTGTGAGCGTCTACCACGTATTGGAGCATACTGTAATTTCTCTGTCCCAATTCTAAAGTTAGACTACTAGGCATACAGCTTCAGTGGGGTGAAGTATAGTGAGAACAAAAGTCTGGAGAAGATGTCATGTGGAGAAAAAAGGGCAGGAAGGAGTCCAGGAGCCTAGGAAGGAAGGTAATTCAAATGAAGTTCCTAACAGCAGAACCTGGAGAAGTGTTTCCTGCCAAGCCATCAGAGGTGGAAAGTCTGTAATGAGAGGAGACTGCTTTACAGGTCCATCATCTGTGGTGATTTCCTGGAAACTCCAAGCCTAAACACACTGTGAAGTCCAAAACTGTAGAACTGGGAAAAATGAATTGAATTGACAGTCTCTGCGAGAATTTAGCCCAATGAGCAGCACTCACTTGTCCTAATGCAATTAGATTTTAACAGTGTAATTCACTTTCAGATTGCATTGTGGATAAACACAGTGTGTTTGGCTCCTGGCATTCATCCGTTACCTAGGTAGTTATTCTTTGAAGGTGGGTCTGCATTAGTTACCAGGAGCTTGCTTATGGACATATCCTGGGATATCCCAGGACCTTTCAATAGCAAAGGCCTACTACTGTCCCTATTAACGTCATAGTGTTTTGCGAAGACTTCAGAGACCAAGTCTCTATTTGTATAAGTCATTATATTGCTATTTATCAGCATAATGTCCACTTACCACTTGCATCCACATCACTTGCACCGCTTTTGTTAATACCACTTTAGAGTTTATTTGTTTAAAACTATGCAACTTCCTGTATGGGCACTTTTATTAACTTAGTCCAAGATAAAATTGATTTCATTTTAAACAAAAAATAAATCACTTCAAATTGATATGAATTGGGTTGAAATTGTATTATGATAGATTGCCTGTAGACAGTGGTGAGTTCATGAACTTTGATAAGCTAATAGTAACGCCAGGCTTTTCTTCATTTTCCCTCTTTCAAGCACGATAAGAAGTGAATTATTTCTCACTTGACTTATTTTCCAGCAAGGCTTCCCACAGGGAATTAGAATTACGTTCAGTATCCTTTTACTCACAACCTTCTAAAATCATGGACAAATATGGTCTAAAGCCAGAAGCACTGTATATGTGATACATTTTAACAGTTTTGAATTTCATCAGTTGCATTTAGTCTTCCAAAATAGTTGGGGGCATCCTGTTTTGTTTATGATGATTTTTTTTTTTAATCCTGATTTCTCTGTATTCTGGCTTAGTTGGAAATTTTGAGACATTTGATTCACTTTTAGAATTTCAGATGAAGTCTTCTGATTCAGCATAGGACACGTTTAGCATAGCACAATCCTGTCCCTAGTTACACAGTGCTGTTGGGCATATCCACTGGTCAGCTTCAAAGCAGCTAAAATAGTGCTAAGACTCTGGTTTTTAATGCCTTTTTGCGCAGCAGCGCTACCAGTTGTATTCAGAAAGTTTCCAAGGTCTGAAATATATTCATTTTTAAATATTTGAAAGATGAGATATTGGAAGAGGGGTAACTTGCCTTGTATTAGGAGGCCAGTAACTTATCGCAGCTAAAGCAAGAGTATATTTTAGAGTTTTGATTTTACTTATTTGTTGTTGTTCTGAGGGGAAATAAAACTGTGCACCAACAAGCAGTAACTGCCAGACAGAGAAAGGTAAAGGGCGTGTGAAGATCGTAGGGGGAAGTGGTGAGTCTTACGGCAATGACAAGATAAAACCAGATTCCAGCAATTTATATGAGCAAAAAACTTCAGTCCTGCAAGTATCTTCCTTTTCTAGTAGCTAGGCCTTCTATTCCCAGAGAGTGTAAGGTATTACATTTTAAAAATGATGACAGTGAAATTATATCAGATTTGAAAACCAATTGTTCAAGGAAGCAGCCTGCAAAGTGTTATGTTGTGCAGTGGTAGAAAGCTAAATAATGTGAAGTTATTATCATTTAACATTGGATGTCAGGATGTTGCATTGTCGGACCAAGGGGCCTGAATGAGATATGTAAATGCATTATGAACTAAATTATTCTAGCAGTACTCAAGTAGTAGCGGTTCACTTTAGAAGGTAATTTCACTGTCAGATGCAATATGAAAGCATATGCAGAAATTACTATGTCTAAAAACATTTTAAAGTTTTACAATCTTTTTTTGTCTGCGTTACTGATATATCTGTGACAGAAAAGCAGACAAAATTATTAGAAGTTGATATTGCAGGATTTCCATCTAAGATGAGAAATACTAATGCCAGAATCTCCTAGAAATAACATTCCCTTTGAAAATTCTATACACATTTTTCAGATTTATGAATTCAAAATAGTCTATAGATTGACTCACAGCAAGGATAACTGAATGTAGATCATGCCTTTTATTATACAGCAGGTCAGATTAGATGGTCCCTTCTTGCCTGAAAAATTCTATGACCAAATCCAATTTCTGAACTTCAGAAGCATCTCAGATTTTTTTCGTATGTAAATCGCATCTACATTTTCTCCCAGAGGGTCATTATAAATCATCTGCAATCAATATCAATAGGAAGGGATCAGGTTAAGCCTAGTTCATTGAATTAATCCATTACATTGATGTAAGTCTCTTTGAAGTCTACAGGAAGCAGTCATATAAAATGATCAAAGTGTTAATTACTCCTGTGAAATACACACCTGAACACAATATAGACTATATTACCAAGTGCCATGGAAATGTAATACCTCTTGAGGGTTAGTTCATGACAGCTATCTCAAATAGAGTTGCTGCTTGTCCCACAGAAAATTATATTTCCCTTATTACATTCTCACATCCCACATCCTGTTTTGGAGGTACATAAAATATTGCTTAACTTGTATTTTCCAGATCTGAATGAAAAAATGACTGAAGTCTGGCAACTGTGCAGCTACAAAATATCTCCTATGTCCCTAAGGTGCTGCTGCTGCTGCTCCTTGATGGGTAGGAATACCTACTTTGCTTCTAAAGTTTGCAGTTGAAGCCAATAACATCTTAACAAAACTGCTTATGATAGGGTTTTCTCCATTTTGAGGGAAGCACCCAAGGGAAAATCCTGTGGTATGTGTTTTGCGATACCTCCCATTGCTTCTGCACCTAGCAAAGTGAGCTACTATTATAATACCTCTGTAATATCACATGGTCTACCACATTTGGCTGGTCTGGGAAGATTTAGGAGGATTCTGGCTGTCCATAGTGAGGGGTTACTACCTAGGGATAGCATGCTTTGGGCATTACTCACATGTAATTGGGTCTGTGTTTGTGGACATTGAAGAGGCAAGAAGTGTGAGTCCAGAAGGCCAGTTTCTTCCTGAGATCCTTATGTGAGCTGGGGCTGTGCCCCAGCTTGTATGAGCAGTTAAATGAAACAGCTTAGTCCTGTGTCTTCCTGATGATAGATCAGATACAGTACTCTTTTACATAACTTCAAGCAGTAAACTTTATTATGATTATAAATGATAGACATTAATGGATCATTAATCCATAAAGCAATTTCAGCAATTTGGATTCATTTAAAATTCTCCTTAAGAATCTTTCTGATACCCTCTACCAGCAAATGACCTTATTTTATTTATCCCTAATCGTTCCACACTTCCTTGCTTCTGCTAATTACTGCTTCAATTCTCAACTGTTTGTTCAGATCACCCTTAACCATAATTCTCATAAATTAAGATACAGCGGCAGCTTGTCAAGCTTCAAATAAACATGTAACTTTATTAACCAAAATGTATGTAATAAAATAATCCTCAAGCAGGCTCCACACTTGAGCCATGTGGTGATATTCTGTAGGACAGGGTAGCATTTATTGCTACACTATGTATAATTACTCAGAGGTTTTTATTGTCTTAAGAGAGAAGACAATGACTTTATGAATCAAGATAACTTGGTTTCTGCAGTAAATAATTATCTTCTTTTGATGAATTTTGGCAATGTGGTTTCTCGTACCTCATCAGGTAATAAGGGTCAGGCTAATCCTTAAAGTTTTGAAGTCACCTACCAGCACAAAGGTCATTGCCAAAAAAGATACTAATGAGGTGTAGAGCAAGTTTAAGCAGCTACTGTCAAAAAGCTGTGCCTTGACCTTAGGGGAAATAAAAAGCCTGAACACCAGACACTTGCTGTTTACCTCTGTGTGCTATGCAAGTTTTAACTGAAGTCCATGGTCGGTGGTTGATATCAATTGGCCAAGTTCCACCGAAGTCAGGAAACTGAGCAGAGCTTATACCTAATGCAACAAAACTACTCACAATGGAACAGATATGTATAAATAAGGACAGGCATAGACATTAAGGATCAAGATCCTAAAATATGACAAATTCACTTGTGAGGCAGATTAGCGTATTGGAATTTTAGCGATATAATAAGGGCTCAGAAGAGTTATTGGCAAAATTTTTGTTTGTAACTATTTACACAAATTTGGAAGAAACCTCATTGTTTAGTCTTTCAAACTCGGCTGTCTTTTCATGGTTGATTGCAGTTTGAAAATGTCTGTGTGTGTGTGTGTTTTGTTTATTAAGTTTGGATAGAAAAATACTGTGGAATAAATTACTAGCTTTTGCAGTCATGGCTGGGAAGCTGCATTTAAGAGGTTTAAACAACTCTTTCATTGTAGTTCAGATTTTTTTTTTAATTGTTGTCAAACTGTTAGCTGGATTTAGGTATAGATTTATAAAAGGTAAGTGCAGATAAATCATTTATAACCCCACACACTACATTTTAACCTTCTGATCCAGCAGTCTTTCTGGGTAGCTCTTCCTCATTGCAAGATGCTTTGGAGTCCTTGGGAAGCTAATCATAAACATTTTTGTATTTCAAAAAAAAGCAGTGTAACACTTGCTTACATGTATTCCCATGGACTGATTAAGCATCAGGACCCACATACTTTCCTGGATGCTGCCTCTGGAGGTCTTTAACTCCTATTTATACAGCAGTGAATGCCTATTTATTGACCAAAATTATTTATGTCTATTATAGTGAAATTCTGTTTCTAAACCACAAGCTATCCATAGATTTATACTCTTGTACAATTTTTGTGCTTATTAAAGCCACAGTAGTGACCTACTATGAGCCGTATAAACAGGCACCAAAAATTTCCCAATAATGAACCAATACCATATTTGGGATTAGATATAAGCAATTCTATGATTTATATAAGTGAAGATGTCAAAAGATGGCTGTTCTGCTTCTAAGCCAGAGGGTCAAAGACTTATAATGCTTCCAGATCTAAAGAATTTGTCAACCTTGGCATATCTTCATAGGCCAGTTAGGGCTTATCTGAATTAAATCTTTAAACTTCCAGAGATTCTCCTGTCGTTTCATTTTAGTAGAATTAAATGCACTCCTACAAAGTGCATCTTTCTTCTTTAACTTTGAAAATTAATTAGGAAATTGACCTAATACCTCAGGACAAACTGACACCTCTGCAATGAGATCAAATAGGGATGAATAAGAATATTCTGAACAATTATATTCTAATCTGATTTGAGTTATGATCTGGTGTTCTGAAAGCAACGGTGGGATAAACCATACGGATTTGCTCAGTTGAATTTTTTTATAAATATAATTAATGGGAACTTTCATTTTACTAGATTTTAATTGTGCTTTTCATCAGGCTTGTATGGCTTTTGAACCCTTATTTTGTCATCTTTCAGAGTTTTATTTCAATATTCCATGTTTACTTCGATATTTTCCAGCCAGATATTCCAAAAGAATTGCTTTTGACCCTCTTTAGTGGATGCTCATCCCTGACAATACAGAAAGTATTTCTGTTCTTTTCTTGCTGTTCATCAAAAAAAAATAGTTTTTTAGAGTTTTTTCCCTTGATTTTCACGTTGTGATTGATGATAATTTTTTTCTTACAATATAAAAATAATTTGAAATAATTATGATATCTACTGAAGTATTGCTGTGTTTTAAAAATGCTAATCCATGGAGTATGAGCAATGATTGTTTGTTTGTTTATTTGTCATTCTGAAGAAACACAATCATGAATCAGTTCCTGGATTTCATAAGACTTGGTGTCTTGGAATTAGTTTAGTATATGCTTCTAAACTTTATCAAGTTTATGAATAGATACATCTCTAAAGCTAATGCTACTTCAAATTCAGCATCCATATGTCAAGTATCCCTTCCTTGGAATTGGATATATTTAGGATAGTTGTAACGAAGCTTGCAACCAGTTTCTTTACTGCTCCACTTCATGTATGCATCATCTTCACAGAAACAGATAAACCTCAGGAAGAATTTGTTATGTCTATGTTTTTCAGTGTTTGGAGAAAAAGATTTTTTTTTTTTCAGACACCTAACTCCTACAGCAGAACAGAGTATTCGGATGGGAAGGCCATGCATAGATTTCAGTGTATCCACTACAGAAGATTTACCTTGTGTCCCTATGAGTGATCATCTCTGATAGTCCAGAATTACTGCTTTGCAGAGTGGTACTTAATTTTGCTACTTTTTAACTCCAAGTGAAAAAAGAATGCAGAATGCAAGGAGGGATGCTACTCTGCCTAAAAATAAAAATTTCTAAGAATATTTGTGTGAACGCTTTGTTCAATGGTAATACTCTAATCCCAGAATTCATCAAATGTTTTACAATGTTTAATTTATCTAAGGTATCTTCTTGCTTGTTCTGTGAACAGAACACCATTACAATGAGAATTTATCGTACACCAAAATGTAATCTTTTATGTTGAAAAGACTAAATGATAGAATTACTGTAAGACACAAAGGAAAATCTGGAAATAAGGATTTGGTTTTGGGCTTTTTTCCCATGTTCCTTTTTAAATTCTAATGTATGTGCTTTGCATGGTTGCATGGGCACTATAAAAAAAGCTGGTTTTAGGAAGCTTCTGAATGGAAGAGAATCATTTGACAAGTCTAAGACTTTGCAAGTCTTCAGGCTGCTCTATTCAACATCCAGTGTTATCATTTTGCCATATAGGGCACACAGGGAAATGATTAAAAAAAAAAAAAAAAAAGCTGAATTGTGATGTGGTGATACTGTAAAAGGACCGTGATTTTAAAATGGATGTGTTTTTTTCTGAACCATAAAAGAATAGAAATTCCATATAGCTGCTTTGATTTCTCGCAAACCATCAGATTAAAATTTTATTACACGCTAAAAGAAAAACAGTACTAGTGGAGTCTGACAAATAAAATTTACCAAAGTTATCCAAACACCATATTATGCATGTGTATTCTTTCAAGAGTCATCTATGCCTATTTATTCTTGTCTTCTGAAGCTATAGAAATAATTTCGGTAGTTGTTTTTCTAAATCAAGTATTGAAAATAAGCCTGTAAAGATCAATAAAAAACTAAATTATTCAGTACCAAGGAGAACAAAACATTTTGTTCCACCTTTATTGTTATTAAATATTGAAATGAAGCCTGTGAACATTTCTGAAAGAGGGGAATATTTTATCATCTTTATAAAGAAAAGGCTGAGTGTAAAAGGCAGCAAGAGCTGATGGATAGTGTATTTTTTAAAAGTGCTGTTTAACTGTAGAGGGTTTTAGACTGTCATGTACTGATAATTTCTTAATTTCTTATATGAAACAAGGGGAAGATGTCAGGAACTTGATATCTGAATAGCACCCCCCTGCAAAAAAAAAAAAAAAAAAAAAAAAAAAAGAGAGAGAGAGAAATTTCCAATTCCATATGTGAAGACTATGCTGCAACATTGAGCTCTCTATACTTGTCTGATATTGACAGAGGAGATGTTTTCGTGGAAACTCTTTGCCACTCACTTGGTCGCAGATAACCTGGTGTTTTGTTCATATATTTTGTGGCAAGTATGTAGAAGCAAAGTGTTACTCACCATCTCCAGTTCAGTCACCAGAAAAAAGGACAGATAATGAAGTCTGAGAAATTGATTTTGGTTTTAGAAAGAAAAACGAATGGGAATATTGAAGTATACTAAGTCAAAAATTGTGAAAAAGTTTCTGAAATATATTTTTCAGAAATAAATTATTTTACAAATTGAAAAAGAATAAGATCCAAATGAAATTGTAATTCCCTTTTAAGAATATTTTTAATAAACCTTTTGTTGCTATCCAATCTCCTCCATTTCTGAGTTTTTATCATCCATAGGAGTTTATGAGGAACTTTAAAATATAGTATTTTGATTGAGGAAGGACTATTATTGACCAAACTAAGTCTATTCAAAATATGTTTGATCATAGGATATTAACTTTTATTTATTTATTTATTTATTTTTGCAAATGGGTACTGTGCAAAGAAAGTAAGAAAGCATTGGCTTTCTGCCTGTGAGTGCAGTTTGGTTTTGCCTCTGTAAATAACATTCATATAGCATTAACAATCCACTTCCTTTCGTTTCTGATGATTAATATTTTTCATGTCTGTAGTTGATCTTAAAAAGGAAAAAAAAAAAAAAAAAAAGCTAAAGTATTCCACCCGCATGAAACTCTGTGCTGTATCCTTCAAGACAGAGTCCTCTAAATTCTAGGAGATTTGTTAGGCCTTAATGATTTTTTGTTTTGTTTTGCTCCTTTGAATTGCAACCTCTGACATGCTTTGCCTATACAAAGTGCACTACAAGGCCTCAAGTGTCTGGGGCTCTGCAACTGCTCCAGGCTTCATAAGATGCAGAGCTTTCTGCTTGTTTCTGTTAAGTCTCTCTTGTTAATCTTCTTTTTCTGTTGAGAGGGAGAAATGAAAAAGGGAGAATTTGCGGTTTTCTGTTCGTGTGATCATTGAGTGCTTTATGTGAGGCTTCATATAAAATTAACAGAATTTAGAGAGGAAAGTAGAGAGCATGAATATTCCAGTGGTTGGAAGAGAGATATTGAGATAGAAAGCAGTCCATTTTTAATTTTTAATTTTTTAATGAGCCTTCAAAATAACTGAGTCTCTGCACTATGTAATACAATATAGGACTTCATAGCACATCCCCAAAGTACGGCCAGTGGCCCTGGAGGGGGTATTCCTGTATTTCTTCTCCATTGAGTTTTGGTGGCCAATTTATAAGTAAAAATCAAAAACCATGAGCATGCTGACATACTGTAAGATGCCATCAGTCAGTGAGTACCACTAGTTAGTAAACTTTGCTTTCGCAAGGAAAATGTCAGCAGGGACATGGTCATGAGATTTCTGTTGGCTTGTCTCTGATTAGCAGCTCAGGATGGTACCTCTGGCTCTGAGTGAGAAGGCGACTTGCCTCAGACAGCAGTGAGTTGTATAGTTCACTACCAAACTCTATCAAAGGTTTGATAGTTATGCTTTTTCTCCTCTAATTAGTGAATCTTCTAGCACTGGTGATGAGTTAGGAGCTGCATTTTACGTTTCTTGTATAACCATGCATACTACAGAAGATGCAACTCGCTTGATTTTGAAAGGTTTACTTTAAGCAGCCTGCAGCAAGATCATGTCATGTATGCTGCTTTTATGATCGTTAAAATGCAGTCATTTTTGTCACGGTGTCTTCTCTTGTAGCTAGGCCGCAGCATCTACTGAAGTAACAAACTATAATTTAATTTTATCAAGAAGGCAATTTCCAGAATCTGCAAGATTTGTTGGGTTGTTCATTTTCCTTTTCTATTGATAGATAAAGGGTGCAAGTCCTGAATAACTACACCAATGAAGGTCAGTGAAGTCTCTAACCTGTGGAAGACTGAACATACGGAGGAGGATGAAAATTGTGACCGTTTTTACTTACATTTAGTATTTCTACTACAAGATGTAAAAAGGAAAATGAGAATGAGTGGGAAGGGAACACGAATGACTTACAGCAGAAATGCAGAGGGCAATTTAAAAGTTTAATTTTAACTTTAAATATCTTGCACATCTCAGAACTGCAATAGACTATTCAAGTGTCCCCATTGCAGCTAACACCATTTTGATAATACGGCTTTTAGCATTAATTTATTGTTTGCCTGGTTTGCCAAGACTTCATTCTTTTTTTTATGGTGACTGTGCTTTGGTTGATCCAAGAGCTAGTACCAATTTGTCACTGCCACCATCTAAACAGTACCCAGTTCTTTCAATAGTCGATATTATGTTATTATAAAAGTGCAAAGTATTTTATTTTATTTTATTTCTCCTCTCATTTCTTAGCTTTATGATTCTTGCCTCTTGGCTTCAGCCTCATCAACTGTGTTCATAAGCTGTGGCTGACCTTCTGCAACTGAAGAAAAAAAACCCTCGAACCTTGTATTGTGTGTAAACATCAATGGATGCAACATTTAGCTATGCAGAAAGTTGTTCCTGCACTGCAAAGACAGCTCTGCATGGTATGCTTTTACTAACAGCTTTAGCAAAACCCCCAGGTCGTCATCTCTTCCCTGCTTGTGTTTTTTTTTTTTTTTTTTTTTTTTTTTTTGGACTTTTGTTTAGTCTGGAAGCACTAACTGGTGGATAAAATAGGTTTATGTTGTATTATTTATTTGGAAAATCTGCTGCCAGTTTCCATAGCAGCTCAGAGATCTAAAAAGGTGAAACAATTTTAAATATTTAAGATCTAGTGCTATCACAAATATCATATATTGAAAACTCCAAAGATATAGAAAATAATCATCTTGTGGTCATTTTTTTTAAGTCTAATGCTTAGAGGAAAGGAAGAGATACTATCTCTATATGCAAGGAGGAAAGGAGTAATTCAGTTACCACGTAGACCCTGAGCAATGCCGAGTTTATGAGGATGAGAGAGCCGAGGGAGTATAATAGCTCGGCACGGACCCCACCACAATATATCCATCTTTTTCATATCAGAGGCTGTATTTGCAAAGGTAACCCCTATTTTTTTAAACAGCAAACTTTGTGAGCTTGCAGATTACAAGATATTTGCTGTATCTTTTAGACCACTCTTGTGGCCTGTCACTATAGCAACTCCACTGGCAACACCTGGTCCTATCAGTAGCTGTATACTGTTGAAGTTTGTTCATAAATAATCCATGTGAAAGTGAATGTAGCTGTCATGTTAATTTGTGGCTATCCCGGTTCTGGCAAGTTTATAATTATATTTATGAAGCAAATAAAGCAGATTGTTTGCTTTTTCTTCAGCAATGACTTAATACAAACTGACAGAAACAAATAAAAGAAGCTTTACCAATCACAGTCTTACAAAGTAAAAAAGAATGTCGTAAGGATGCAGTAATTACTGTCTCCCAAATATATTCTTAAATCTGGCCTACTGTCTATCTGGCCTGTGGTTAATGGTCATAATGATATTCTTTAGGAAATGTGTTTATCTTCAAAATAAATACTATATACAAGCTTGCTTGTCTTCTTCCCTTCCACTTCCCACTCCTGCTTTCAACTCATTTCTAATCTTTCCCCCTTCACTCTTGCTACCATCCCTTAAAGTTTGCAATACAACATTTCTGTTTCAAAATATTGCTCCTAATCCTGAAGCACACAGTTTAATTAAGATTCTGATCACCAATATAACTGTGCATAAAAGAAAGTTGAGAATTTGCTGCTCCCTTGAGGTCCTCTCTAGATTTGGTCTTAATTTGTGGCAGACCTCATCACCCACAGATCAAGTGATCGCTAGTTATGGAAGGATTCAAAAGTGGCACATTGTGTGATCTTCTTTGCCTTGGATACCTGAGTATAAGGTTGGGAAGTAGCTGGAGAAGTTGAAAAGTCTGTGATGCTAACCTCTGGTGCTTCCTCCTACAGTTCAAATAGCAGATGCAATATTGCTGGTTTAAAGTAGTAGCAAATTATCTTAGACCAAGAATGATCCACTGGAGAAACTGTAAGGAAAACGTCTGCCCACAGGACATAATGTCCTCTAGAATTACTCCTTATACATCATGCCTGATGTGTAAGATTCATGTCTGATGAAAACTTTCTGATTACTTTTGGAGAGCTAGACTGTTTTCTCTCTGTTCAAGATAAGCAGTTAAGTTCATGAAATACTGATTGTCATCAGTGGACATTGCAGTCTGGCAATGACACAATATAGTTCCTTGTCTCTATTCATTTTTGGCAAAATGACTATTGAAAAATATTAGCAAATTTTGTGGATTATATTTTTTGTTATGTATACAGATATCTTGCATTGTATTTATCTCTCTGGTAACAGAAATAAACTTCTTTTATCTACTAAAAAATTAACAATGCATATACTGCATTTATATAAGATGCTATTTTTACTATTTCCTGTATTAAGAAAGACCTTCACTAATTTAGAGGAATGCGATGGTTACTTTTTTGTAGTTCATATCATACAGAACAACTTTTCTATTCATAATTATAGTATCCTGCAAATCATTCATTCTGTTATTCTTTTCAAATAATTCTATAAATACAGTATATATGACATGATTTACAAAAATTGAATAACCAAATCAACAACTGAAATCAAAGAAAGCGTGATTTCAGGAGTTAAATGAAGTCTGTCTGTACAATACAGTTAAAACTCAGAGTGTAGGATCATTGCTATAGAAAACCATCTTTTTCATCTTGCTGCCTCTTTTATAAACACCAGTTCCGTTAATAGTATCTATGTTTTTATATCTGTGTGTATTATTTATAGGGGAATTACAAACATATGACTATCAAAAAAGCTGCCCTGCTTTTACCTCCTGAAGGATATCTGTTCATTGGATCCCCTGAAAAAAAGGATTTGCCACATTATCATGGTGTAATACTTAGCAATGATGAAACACATGTATAAAATTGTGTTGAATTGGACAAGGTCTTTCATGTAAGAACAATAAGTGAGAATGTAATAGAAAATGGGAGACAAAGAAGCAGACCTCCTTGTCAGCGCCCTCTCTGTGCTGCCTGGAAGAAAAAAGAGGAAAATCTACTTCAACATCACAAGAACACAAAGTCCAAATATGAAGATTCTGATCTTATTACTTCCCGTGTGTACAAAGAGAGGACAATCCCAATAAACTCTGTGTCTGTTCACTGTTTTGAAAGAACTCCTTTATGAAAACTGAAGATAATTATGAATATGGGTGATTGAATGTAATCCCAGATACATGAACAGATGTGGAAAGTTCTTGTCTGAGCAGTATTATGTGAAAATAAATAAGTCAGACCGGAGCAACTTTAAAGTGTGCATCTTGTTGAATACTGTTGTGTGCATTTGATGTTGGGATCCGTTCAATAATGCACTGGTGGAAAACATAGTTACCTTATATAACTTACATATATACGTATATATGTGTATATATACACACACATATGTATCCTTAAGAACGGGTTATGATGTGATACTAAAACAGTATTCAAAACAGAATCCTAAAGATATCATACTGAAAGACCCACAATTCATGTGGACTGATATTTTAGGGAAAACCGCAAAACGTTTTGCTCTAGGCCAAACCGGTAACGTTGCTTATTTCAGAAAAGAAGCATCATGTGATTTTTCTTCTCTTCCCAGGCTTTGTTCCTGCCAGGGGACCAGATACAGCATGCCCACTCCTCTGGCTGCGCGAGGTTTCTGCTTCGCATGCTTTGGGTGACTTTCCTCCAGGAGACTGACCTGTGGAGTGAGTCCTAAGTACCGAGGATCTTAGAGCCCAGAAATCATCTACACAAGGAAGAAGGTAAGTAGGCCTGTACTTCAGTCTTGTGGCTCTTCCGTATTGGGCAGCAAAAGGAGCTGAGGAGGATCACTAAAGCCTACTGTAACTTGTTAAAAGTATTATGCAGACCTGGAAGGCTTTTAAGGGCAAATGAAGGTCAAGAAATGAATGGGAGGGATGTATAGCTAGAATCTCTGTCATGCCTGTTTAGGTTCAAATTTTGTTTATATTTCTCACACCTGTGTTTGAGTGAAAACTTTGGTTTTTTTGATAAGATCTCAACATTTGCAAATGTCACATAGATTTTCTGATATGACTCACCCCATTGCCTTCAATGGTACTGTTCATATGAAAATATGAATAAAATTACTTGATTATTTTTCCACTTTTTGCTTAGTCTGTCTACTCTAATTGTAATATCTTTTAGAATCAGCATTTCTTCACCTTTCCGATTTCTTCTTTAGAATTGTTGGTCCTTTCTAGATTTGAATTTGGGAAACACCATATACAGTCCTGCTCTTTCCCCTGTTTTTCATGTCATTGAAATAACAATAATATAGAAATCTAGATGTTTATTTTATGAGAGAAAATAGATGGATTTAAAATGTAGGAGACACTTAAATATTTATTTTAGCATGAGTATATTATTCAACAATGAAGTTTGACTTGATGGTGAAAAAATGTCAGGAACAAGAGCCAGATAAAACCATATCTGCTACACTAGGAAGATTTAAAAAAAAAAGAAAGAAAAAGAAAGAAAAAAGAAAAAAGGAAAAAAAAAAAAAAAAGAAAAAGGGCTTATCTTAACACTGTCAGATGGTGATTGGCAACTTTCTTACCTGCAACCTTGACAAACAGCTTTCTGAACTTCCTCAAGAGTTTTAAGAGGTAGCCACAGATAACAGGTACATGAGCCCCAATAAATAAATCTTACTATCACTGTGTAAAGATGTTATAATTTTCTTATTTAATAACTACTTGTTTGTTATGCAAGAAAAATAAGCAATTTAAAATAATTATTTAAAAAATCATTTTAGAAACTGGAATGAATGAACTTTATAATCTGAGAGATATTGTGTCAGTAGCAATGCTGTGGAGATAAGGAGCTGATAAATGAAATGCTTATTGTTACATTTTTATTGGAACAGCAGAAAGTTGTTATAATTTTTATTGATTAATATTAAGCAGCTCTACAAATATTTATGATCTCAAAAAAATTTAAATTTCTAATTCTTTCAGTTTGAATTTGAAGGATAACATTGTACTTATTTCTCTTCAAATGGCTACCTCTGTCTCAAGATACTTTTTCATAGCTATTTACTTTTTTTCATTGTTTTAGTTAGCAGCTGTGTAAATGTCATGCAGTGACCAAGTAGTCTCAGATCTCAAAGCTTTTTCCACCAATTTCTCCAAATAGATCTTGGGTCGAGAATTTCTACTTTGAGTAATAATTCTTGGATGGTTGGTAAGCTGATTTAAGTTAGCTAATACCATTCATTACTGAAGTCAGAAAGCTTGTGGGACTGGAGAACCAAATAACTTTAAAGCTCAGTTAAAGCCGGAAAGGTCAAGTGTACGTTCAAAATAATGGTAAATGTTCCACCTCAAATATTCTGGGAATAAAGCTTCATATATTTTAATCTGACAGTATATAATATGATGTTTGCAAACTCTGTAAGATGCACATACCTTATCTCTATGATCTTAAGATATTTATGTTATAATGAAATTATTATGAAGTGTGTCTTTTCTGTGTGTTTTTGTATGTTGTATTTGCAGATAGAGAGGAAAGAAAATAAAATAAAAGGTCTTGATAGAAAGAAAAAGCAAATTCTCATTTACAGATTGAAAACAAATGCTACAATATAAAAGTAAAGAGTTTTTAAGAAGCCTTGAATGCTTCTACAGGAATGCTTACATCTACAGGATACCTCAAACTAGCTCTTTTAAAACTAGGTACTACTAGTAGTCCAGTTCAGAAAATTTATTGGTTTATTTTCCTGTGGAAATCAAGGAATGATGTGCACCCATATCTTAGCCCACCGTGCAGGTTGGAGGAAGCCTGATGCGTACTCAGACCTAATATTCAGGAGCTTCTCCCAGCTTGGAGGCATCTGGTGCCTGCTAATTTGTTCTCCTCGTCTGCAAGATACATCAGGCTGTCCTGCTGCTGCAACAGCACTACTCTCTGCTAACTACAAGGCATGGCTACTGTTGCAATGCAACATGCCTTTTATCCATTTTTTACCTATCCTAAAATGTGTGCAATGCTTCTTTGAAGGCAAAGCAGAGAAGGAAGCAGTACTAAATAAAATGTCTGTGTTAAAAATGCTGAACTCTAAATGTCACTCTCAGTAAAGCTGGCAATGTAACTCTGTGCAGTTGGTGGAGGCCTCATTAAGAGATGAAAAATAGCCATTTGCACCAGTCTGCAGGTGCACCCATCTGTAGAAGCAGCAAAGAGAGATTCAACTAATCTGACTGTAGCAGGCAATGACTGCTTTGGAACAGGATTCTTGGTTTTTCTTTTTGCTCTGCCTCTGGATACTCACTAGCTCACTAGACATTGCATGTGTTTTAGCCATCTTTTCTGCCACCATAGTATCCAGCATGCTGTGGCTCACTACTAGCAGCTGCTGCAGTCTAGTATTTCCTGCTTGTGAGCTGATTGCGGGCTCAAGGTGTCCTTTAATGGAGCATGCAAGACCTTCAGCCCTGCCAGTGCGTCTTTGCTGATATGCTGGCTCCTTGTTGGCTGTTATGCCATAGTGGCTGTGTGCTTGTGGAGGATGGCATAACACAGAGCTAAATCTGAAAATTGTTGGACATATTGTAAGAAAGGTGCAATGGTTTGAATTTAACTCGGTGACAAGTTAAGGAATGATCGGTATACAGTACAATTTCTATTTAGGAAGGAACCGTGTCTATGCTTTCTATTCTAATAACCATTTTTCTTGGCTTCCTATTTTTACCTAGGCTTATTCATCCTCACTCCGTTGTTGTATTTTCTGTAGACACCTTTCTGTTTCCCCAAATAATTTTTAACCTTTTAAACAGTTTCATTTTGACAGAAGACTAGAAGTCTCAGAGGTATGAACTACCTACAATTTTCAGATCAGTGGCTGTTTTGAAAGATGACATTGTCAGTGATGACAATTAGGGGAAAAAACAAGGTGAGCTTGAGTTTATCTGTTTTGTTGATGTGCTAGATGAGCTAATCAAAACACTTACAGTTCAGAATCAGTCATGGATGTTACTTCTGTTTAATACATTTTTGTGGATCATGGAAGGGTGATGGGAGAGCAGTGGGAGGAGTTTAGTGGATGTGGTGGGAGGAATTAATATTGTAAAGTGAGAATGAAACATCATAGAATGCATAAGAAACACATATAGTTACGATAGAGAGGGATAGAGGATAAAAGGCTATAAGCCATAAATCTGTAGGAAGAACTTTGTTAGTCATTCTCCTTATGGAAGAAGTAATTTAAATACAGAATTTTTTCTGAAGTTTTGGGTTAATCTGCAGATTGGCACCTTAAAAAGGTTTGCTGTAAATTGAGCTCTTGACAGTATTCTCCCATCGGTGCAAGAATTCCCTGTGATAGGTTTTACACCATCATTTGTTTCTTTCAGAATTAGCACTGAGCAGCTGTATACCACATGCACGTTTCTCTATTATAGACAATCCCCAGGAAGCTCATTAAGTTTTCTTTATGGCTCCTATGCACTGCTGGAACCATACCTAAGTGGAGTGTCTGACTGTCAGCGATTAGATACCACGATGGTATATACTTCAGCAAATATCATAGCTAGCATACAGAAACAGAGAAATAAAACAGCACTGCAGAGTGCCATTTATTCAACAGGCATTTCAGTTGCATAAACAGTAACACTTACACAGTCTCTGACCTTGGCTTCCAACTTCACAGAGATTTAATAAAATTATTTCTGAAATAGCTTCTGCATAAACGTACAGTATGGCAGAAATAAACACATTTGAAATTTGTCAAACTTGTAGATGCCAGAGGTGAGTAGAGTCCTCCTTGTTTAAAATCTTTCCAAATCTTGCCATGAAAATACTGGAAAGAAATATTCCTCTGAAGGAAATATCTTTGTGAGAAATGTGTTATTGGTAAAATTTGTAATGGACTGCTCAGGGAAAATAAATACTGTTACTTAAATATTCCAGCTTAACATGATATTTATTGTTAAGAAGCATCTGGCAGACTGGAATAATACTAGCAGATAGACTACCATGAAGCAAAGCATACCAGCTTTCTAACTCAATAATAAGAGTTCTTATTACTGATCTTATTCGTAATCATGAGGAACTAGTGGTATTATCAAAAGACTTCCTGGTAGTCTGAAAGTATTCTTCCCCTTCTTCCTTTATGTTCTGCCCTTTCACCTTTCTCAAGACTTGTTTGTGTATTAATGTTCTTTAGTCTATATTTCCATAAACAACTGTGATTTCTGTTTTAGTTCTTCCTACTTTTTTCTGCAGCCACACTCCTATTGATTCCTTATGCATCAGTTTAGGCTACATTTCTGAGTGCATGGGCTAATCTTTCATATTAAAATTACAGCACTTACCGTAAGACAAGAATGGTTGTGAAGAACACAAGGAGGTCATGTGCTACAATGTATACGGTTCAGAATATGATCAAGTAGGACCCCCGTAACGTGGTTGTACAGTACGTGTTTGGAAATCTCTTTTGAAAAGTTAGCTAATACATGGTCTCTTAGAATCCAGAGGTATGCTAGGAATGCCACTAGACAGTGCATGCTGCTATCTGTATCAGTCTTAGAAATGAAAGTGTATTTGAAATGTTAGTTCCTTTCCTTAAATTGTTTGGTCTAGTCTAAGTTGCACTGAGCATGTAATATGCTCTGCTTTGCATAACAGCCCTCCTGCTTTTGTGGGAGACAACTGGCAGTTCTCAGTAGCTTTTAATTTAGTCTTACACAGTGAGATGTAAATTTTACCAAAAAAGCGTCTGTTGTGATAACATAGCTACACATTCCAGAGTTTTGCTTTTGCGAAAGATTAGTACAATCATTTTCTAAAGTTTTGCTGCTTTTAAGTACAACCTTCAGAGAGATGTCATCATATGAGTAAGGGGTTGGGGGGGGATCTCTGCCCTGAGTTACAGTGACCACAGAAATCAATGGGATATACTCTTTAGTAAGTGAGGCTAGAGAGGTGCACATTCATGTTGTAGCTCTTACGTGCAGTCCAGCTGAGCAGAGAGAACAGCGAAGCTCATATTCTGCACCTTTGTGACCCTACAGCCCCAGGCATGGTGTGGCTCCTACCATAAGTTAGAATAACCATGAGCTGCTCTGATTTCTTCTGGCAGAAACAACTCTCTAGAGACATTCCTCCATTTCTGATTACTTTGCGTTAGTCTGAGACACTGTTTAAGATATTCTCCACGTCTATGTCAAGGACAGGGAAAAAGTTGCATAAAGCACTTTGCTCACAGGCCTGTTAAAGGCATTTTTAAGTCTCTAATGGACTAGAGCAGTGCATGAGGGATTAATCAGAGGACAAGAGTGATCCCTCTCTTGTTTCAAGAAATATCAGTATCTTATAGGCCACATTTTAATTTTCTTACAGGACTTCACAAGCCAAGTGGATGCTTCAGGACAAATCTCTTATTACTCAGGGACAGTAAACGATGGGAGCTTTACTGAGGCAATATATTTATTTCTAGGAAGAGTATCTTCTGTCACTTCTCATTTTATTCTTGCTTTTGAGCTTGCCTAGGAGCAATACTGGTGAGTTCTGAAGAAATTCACCATGGAAGGTCACTGTGACATGACTTAAGAAGGTCTGAGAGAGCCTTCAGTAGGAAATAGGGGAACATTTTTTTACTTTCTCTAATATCTTCTACAAAACAACAACAAACAGCTGTTCAGCGTGTGTGCATACATACACACATATGCACAAATAATCCAAATATTTGTGTGAGATGGTATAGCTTTTTCCATGCCTGAAACAAAATTAGAAATGATATAGTAGTGTGCTCACAGTATGGGTTTATTTCCACTGTAATATATCATATCCTTTGGAAAATACTGTCTAGATGAACTCTTTATGTTTCTATTTTATAACTAAATCCCCCCCCCCAAAGTCTTTGAATTACTCTAAATGTGGAGCCATTATGTGTATTTTTTCGTCTCCACCTTTTCTGTATACTCCCTGTATCTTTCCTACTCTGTTAAACTAGCATAATTCATTTTCATCCTGTCATATATTACCAGAGATTCCTTATATATTATCAATCAACTATAGGGACTGGAAAACTGTGATTTTATCTATATGAGAGAAAAGAAACAACTCTTATACTTTTCTATTTTAAGTACAAAACAAATTAGAGATATAAAAAGTGGATGTTCCAAGTACTTCTCATTACCATCGCACTGGCTTTCATTGAGTCTTGTGCTGTTTGAGTTGTCCCTAGCCTGCTAACACCTGATTAGAAACCAAGGGGAGAAATGAACTCAAGATGGGCAAACATTTCCTATGGTGATTCCATCATTTTTGAATTCTTTCATTTGTACCGCTGTTGCCAGTGTTGATTTCCGAAAAAATCTATAGCAGAATGCATCACTGACTGCATTGCCGCTTCAAGGAAAGGGCAAAGAGCCCTTTCCTTTCCTTAAGAGACTGATTCATCATCAAAGTAATACATGAAAAAGGAAACAAATCATAGAATAGAGTCATAGAAATGTTGGTCCAAAAGGAGGTCACCTCTGGAGGTCACCTACTTGAACATTCCTCTCAAAATAGGACAGTCCCTAGATCAGGCCAGCCATTGGTGTTTCTACTGCACTCTGGAAAACCTCCAGGGATGGAGTTTGCATTGCCTCCCCGGGTTGCCCTCCCCTCCTGACGGGGAACTCTTCTCGGTAGTGTGGATACAATTACATACTGAGGGAAAGAGTTTCCCGTCAGGAGGGCTGCATTAAGTTTGTAAATGCCATCCATGTCGCTGTCGGCTCCTTAGCCAGTTATTTATTCCCTGAACTGAAATAATGCAGCTCCCTCAGTCTCTTCTGACAGGTCACATGCTGTAAGATCTTCTGATGGATCTTCTCTAAATTCTCCATATCTCTTTTGAACTGGAGAGTCCAAAACTCACCACAGTGTTTCAGGTGATTTTCACCAATGCTGAATCCGAAGAGGATAATAATTTATCTTTCTTGATCTACTGATCTAACATATATATGCAATTTGCCTTGTTGCTATGAGAGCACACTGCTAGCTCATTTTTGGCTAGGCATCCACAGTAACTACCAAACCTTTTTTGGTATAGCTGATGTTCAGCTGGTTTGTTTCCAGCCTGTACTGACATGTAAAGTTGTTCTACCCTAGGTGCAGAACTTTGTGCTTTTCCCCGTTGAACTTTAGTTAGCCCAGTCCTCGAGCTTCTCAAGGTCCCTCTGGACTGATTGGGTAAATCTCAGTGCTCAGAGACTGAGTCTGTGATACGTGATAAAAGTTCAACTTAGCCAATTTGACCACACTAAATTAAGTTTATTAACAGAGCAGGTCTCTTCTGTGTTACAGAGACACATCAGCAGTTAATTTCTTTCCTCTCAGTATAAAACACTGAGAACAGGCGTTCCATTGAAATAGGAGATCTGAGCTTGATCTTCACTCTTGTGCTCTAACTTCCATTAGCATCTATTCTGTAAACACCCAAAGGCCTGAGTTTTATCTTCCTCATTTGTTACGCATGCAATAAAATGAGGTCAGACTAAGCAAAAGTTTCACCTAGTCCAATTAAAAACAGGCATTTCGGCTTCTTACAGGTCCATTTTAAGTATTACTAGTCCATAGACATAGTTAGTTCTCTGGCTAATATATTTCAGAATCATCTTACACATCAGCCATTTTTAAAAGGCTATAGTATTAAATTCTGCCAAGGCAAAATGCAACAGATTCTGCTATTAATTAAGCCATTTAATTGCATTAAGTAACATAAAACTATTCCTAGTTTTCAAATGCATGCAATAAGAATAGTGTTAACATCAGTATTTTGTTCATTTTTATTGATTTTATAAGGTTTGTTTATTTTTTTTCCTCACCATTGAAGGCAAAGGTGTTACCGTAGTATAAAATCATTGAAAAGGGAGTAAAAAGGGCCTTACTTTTCACATAGAGTGATTGAGAAATGAAAGAGAGTTTTATAACTTCATAAACCTTGAAACTGTGTCTGGTAATTATCTGGGATATGGCCTGCCAGGGAAATGACCACCATCTGCTGCTGCCCACCAGTGCCCTGAAATATAGTCAGGCAGCTAGTATTCGCTAGAACTAGCAATAAAGTAATCCTTTCCATTTCAGTTCTTAAGATTACATGTAATTGTGTGCAAGATGCAGGCTGCACAGATTTTTTTCAAGCTCTGAAGTCCTGAAGATTGAAGTAGATCACATTTGTCCTAAACTTGCTGCTAGTTTTCCCTTCTATATTTATATTTCCTTGCTGCTTTTGTTTTTTAAATTGATAGTGAAAGTCCATGACTACCTGCAGAGATTTCCAGGTACTTTTGCTGGTTCATGGATTCAAAAGTGGGACTCTATCAAACAGCAGCTTTGAGCTAAAGTTAATCTTTTTCTTTATGAAACTAAGATAAGATTGACTTTAAAATAAAATGTTTCAAGGTTCTGAGGGAGTTTCAGTAATATACACGTATCTCTGCAAGGAATATACAGAAGCTGGTCCATGCAAAGACAAGATGTGATAAAGAGCTCTGCTGAAATGAAAAAACTTGCAGTAGGAAGGAATGGCTTAGAAAACTTAGGTTATAAGGAGGAAGTGAAATTGAAAGGAAGAGGATTTGAAAAGAATACAGGGAACCCTAACTCTGGTTTTGCAGTTCCTATATTCTTCTGACATTTAATATGCAATAATAAAATGGTACCTTCACAAACGATACTCTTTGTAAAATAAGTAGAACAACAACAGATAGGAATACTGTGCAAGTTCCTAGTACTTCAAAGTACAATGAAAGGTATTGATACATTAATATAATATTATAGAATAATATTAGGTAATAAGTGTTAATATAAATATAACACTAATATATTAGACAACTTACAAAATAAGCACAGAACTTAAGAAAAATGGGAATATGAGTATGGTAGAAAGGAAAGAAATTATGTAGGAATTTTCTTTTTGTGGTTTGCTCCCCCTACCTTATTTCAGATGAATTAAAGAACTATTAAAATGCAAAATCATTCTCAGAGAAACCAAGTGAGAATGGCTGAACTGGGTAATTTGGTAGATCCCAAAGGACTCAGTTCATCTTTTTCTTTCTTTCTTTCTTTTTCTTTCTTTTTCTTTCTTTCTTTCTTTCTTTTTTTTTTTTTTTTTTTTTTTTTTTTTTGCTGTAATATAAATACAAAGGGTCTGTCTAAATCATTTGGAGTGGGCTGCTGCAATAATAATGTATTCTTAAGATGTACACTGTTCATTGACAGAGTGTAGGACAAGAGAGGCACAAACCGCTGGAGAGTTTTACTGCCACTGTGAAATGAAGTACTCTGGCTTCTGTGAGTGAAAGCAAGTCCCAGATCTATAGATGCATTAGATAAAAATTTGGGTATTTCCCAAAGGATAGTTGTCTCAGTTTTTGGTCATTGCTCAGAGAAGCAAAAAAGGAGTAGGGCTTGTACCAAACTTGACCAGATCACAAGATGTTTGCAATATTGGGGTTGCGAATATTTTACAGGAATGATGTAACATTTAGTTCATTTACTCCGTAAAGTATTAGAGTTTCAGGTGGAAGATGCTATATTAATAGATAGTAGCATTTTAAGGAAAATTAAATACACTGACTTTTCAAACAATAATGGGTATTGCATGTATAATTTCCATTCCATGACGCAGAAAACCTTGTTCTGTATATAAATAGGGAGGCAAATAAAGGCTTAGGTATCACTCTGAAGTGACCTATTAGTCTATATTAGGGACTCCCACATGTAAGCTTAGGAAAGCAGAAGAGTGGAAATTCCTGTAACTCCCTTGCCTACCTCACTGGCTCCATGCTTGTTAGTCACACTATGTTTCGCAAACTCTCTTGTGCCCAGTATGGAGAACACAGCTGATAATACAGAGAAAGAAGACACAGTAGTTGCCAGTAGCAGCAGAAGGCAGAGAGTACAGCAGAGGATAATCTCATTGGTATTGGTCTTCTGAGATAGCTGCTGCAGGTTTTTCTTTCTTTTTTTTTCCTCCATCTTAACTTTAAAATCTCTGCTCTGCCTCTAATTATAAAATAATAACTGAACCTAACAATGGTTCTGTGCTATCATCTTGAGGTTTTAGTCCCAATTCTCCACTCCAAATATTTTTATTTCAGCTTAATTTCCTGCTCTTTGGTGATACTACTCCCCAGTTGCATCAAAATAAGGCTTTCTGAACTATCTTTATGGATAATGTGTAGATACAAATTCAGCTAAACATATATTAAGGAATCTGTTGCAAGTGCTGTAGTACATAAAATGAGAAAGATGGAACCTAACATGGAAAAAAGACAGATCACTGTAACATGCTTCTATTTCTACCTTAGCCCATAGCGAGTGAAAAATGGCACAATACGTAACTGTGAAGACAAAAGTACAGTATAATACATTTATCCTTATAGCACTCAAGTGGAACAACCATGAGAAAGATAAAGGTCCTAACCTCACAAGGTATATAAATGATAAATGTACTATAACAGTTCCTATCTCTCTGTATTCTTTCTCCTTTGATAATGCTATATAGAGTGGCTGTTCCCTTAAAATCTCTACCATAGGATTATCTAGCATAGTTTAATATTCTGTAAATTGTTGTGCTATCTTTATAAATATGTTCAGTGTATCAACATGTTAAACGAAAATGCTAAAATTCTCTTAGCTTACCTTCAAAATGGATAGCATCTTCACAACGCCATTTGATAAACTGAAGCCTAATGACATTTCTTGTTCAGAGTCTGTAGCCATTCAACTTGAAAACAAATAATTAAAATAAATTATACCCGTAGTGTCTGCAGACTAAGGAGACAAACAAAAATAGCTGTGTGAGAGGGAGGTTAATACAGGGATATCTGTTGACAGCATTATGAAGACCTCAAAGGGATTCGTACATTTGTCTGCCTGCAGTGATGTGTGTGAGGAATCCCATGTCAGACTGTTTAGTTTAGCAAACAGGATTTCCAGTAATAGATTTTCAGAAAAACCTGGTTACCCAGGGGTATTGTGTACTTTCCAATTACTAGAACATTCAGACAGACTTTGGCCTCTTTTCTTTTCTTTTTTTTTTTTCTTCTTTTTTCTATTGGTGTATGTGGATGTGCATGTAATTGTTGGGTTTGTTTGTGTTTCATATTTTCCTGCTTATGTGATATAGCACTCGATGTACTGAGAGAGATTTTGTGACCTCTGACACAGCTGCCAGTCGCTTGCTATAGGTGCCTGTGAGGATGCACGCCAGTTTTCCTGCTGGTGATGAGAGACTCTCAGACCCACTGTCATTTCATCTCACAGCTTCTTTCAGTTTTCTTGGTCTGTTTTTTTTTTTTTTTATTTTTATTTATTTTTTTTTCTAGTAGAAAGTTCCTGGATTTTTGGAAACTTTAGGTCCTGAATATTGTAAATGCTGAAGGCTCTGAAATACAGGCCTCTATGCTGTGCTGAATAGCTAATGACCATGAGGTTTCTACTGCAAGGAAATTGGTATTAACAACCCCAAACTCTCAGCTTGAGGCAGGGCATCTCTTTAGTCTTTTTTGTGTGTTTCAGTATCTATTTATTGGTGCTCGTAGTTTCTGAGGAAGGAGCCAACCGAGGTGATGTATGAGTAGAAACAAGGAAAGAATTTTAATAAGGAAAGCAGCATGGGCCAAATGGCCTTCTGTGTACTTTAATATGCCTTACAGTCTTGCTGTCTCTAAACACATCTGACTATAAATAGCCTAGTTTTTACCAGTCTGCCACTCTTGCAGATGGGAAAAGACACACTAGTCATGTCTACGCTGTCTGACTGGAGAAAAATAGCCCTCATCAGCCACCCCAGTGCATTTGGCTCTTTAGGGCTTGTCAAGGTCACAGCCATCCTGTTCATGGAGCACCGTATTGGAGGTTTCTTAGGCAAGACACCTACAGCTTATGTCATCCTCAGAAAGCTTGATCCAATTTCATTATAGGCATGCCCTAAAACCTATAAACCTGACAGCTGGAATGTAAAATGGTCCTATGTGACTTTCATCCACTGCTTTAAAGGGAGAAAATTGGAGGGACCAGGGTACTGGGGTTGGCAGTGCTCTTCAGAGCTTCTCCCCGAGGATGTCCACAACTGTTCCAGAGAAAGCTAAGCAGCAGAGCCTGTTCGCTTTATCATGCTATTTGAATGCCTGAGTAGAACGTGATGTCCCATATAATAAATAGATTTGAATAGTGATTTGAATCCAGCCTGATCCAGGATCTGAAAATTAATTTTGTGATGGCTTATAATGCTTAGACTATGTAGACTATGTTGAATAGGGTTGGTTAAAAAAAAAAAAAAAAAAAAAAAGAGAGAGAGAGAGAGAGAGAGAGAAAGGAAAAAAAAAAGTCTCCTCTTCTACCCTGTTTTCCTGTATGATCACACTGCTTTTCAGGAGATCCTAGTTCATAAACAGGAAGTAGAAAAAGAAAAATCCAGATGGGAATGGAAAGAGAGTTATCATGGAATTAAATTTTCACTTTAGAGTCAAAGGATGAGGAAAATTCAGGCTGACTCTTGATTCTTTTGATTCTTTTAAAGTGAATAGCTTTCCCTGAACTGATATCTGGAAATGAAATTTTTGCATTTGTAGAGGGAGTGGTGTGTTACATTTGTTGATGCCTCTGTTCTTTAGAGAGAATTTTATTAGTATGATCTTATATCAGTCTCCTTTTTCTGGTGTAAATTGCATAATTTCAGGGAATATCAATGAACAGTGTCATCCTCAGTAGCTATGTCTGTCTTTTTGTATTTGAAACAATTTAGTAAGAATACTTCAGTGATTAAGTTAGAAGACCAGAAGTCAGAAGACTTGGGGACAGATTGTCTAAATCCATCTTAGCTATTTATGGCTTCAAAGTAACTAACCTAATTTATATCAGCTGAAGATATGGGCTTTACAGTCTCTCCCACCTACTTCAGACTCTGACGAAAACACTTACATAAGAAGTCTAGCAAATGACTTAACCTCTGTACCCTACTTTTCTCTTTTGCAAAATAGGATAAAGATGGTAATTGCATATCTTCTTACTTGGAGAGTGATAGTGAACAATGGATTTTTTTTTTGGTATAAAATGTCTATAGAAGTAAAAAACATTATATAGAACTGACATTTAGGATTATCTAACAAGGAAATGGAATACAGAAGCAGTTTGATTTAGCTATAACAGCCAGGTCTGTTTTGTCCATGTTTTTACTGAACTTAGATCACAAATCTTTAGGGAGAGATACCTTCCCCTTCTCTCTCTAATTGCAGCTCCAGACACATTGATAACAAACTTAGCTAAAAATGGTAAGTTACCTATGCCATGAGAGTGCAGATAAATGCAGTTACTGCTTTGCCTTTGGCTTTTCTTGGCCTATGAGTATCTTCATAGAAATAAAAGGTTATTTCAGTCCTGAAAATGGTGTTGCTGTTATTTCATTGTGCTGAGCTTTTCATGCAGTGCAGTAGCTAAGAGAGGTGAGAGAGCTGTCCATTTTGGAAAGAAAAAGCTGAGACCATCCATTTAATGTCACTTAGGGCCTATTACAGCAGAATAATTTGGTCATTTAGAATTTTAGATCAAAGTATAAATAGTCTAAAGCTACACGCCATCCCAGAGGTGAGAAGATGGAGACTATTTGCAGTCATAATACCAGATGTTTAGCCATTGCTATAAACCCAACAACAAAAACTGAAAATAAAAAATGAGCTGTTAATTGGGGATATTTGGAGTCGTGTCACAAGTGAAAGATGATCTAAAATGCTGCTTCATAGCACAGTGCAATAGTGAAATTAGCACATGTCTATTATCACTGCGTGCAACTCTGCAGGAAACTAATGGAAACAGCTTAATCTTTTCAAGCTCCTCTGAAAGGAGAAACACAGGATTTTACCTGTGTTACTGAATTTTCCCTCCTCTCTTATTCCTGGCCAAATTCTTACTACATAGCAGTTTTATGTTATTTAATGCCTTGACTGTAGACTGAATAACTAACTGCAGGTATCAGGAATCCTATCATTCATTTTTAGTAAGTGGCAGCTAAAGTGACCCATCGCGATACCAGTCAGAAAGGGAAAGGGTGCAGTCTGAAAATCCCCCCTCTTGAACCAGTTTCAAGGAGTTCTCTTTCCAAAGCAGTAAAAGCAAAGGCATTAATTATGCATTTCCATTATGACAGAGCCAACATCAGCAGTGACTAAAACATAATTTGTTTAGGTGGCAGTGCAGGCTGTTCTCTGATCAAGTTTTGCTTCCCACAGGGAGGCATCAGTCTTAAATTACACAGCAAGCAGGCAAGAGAAAGGAAGCAAACAATAAAACACTTCCCAGAGGAAGAAAGGAGGAAGATTTGTCTCTCAACATCCTATTAAATAAATAAATCTACATTTTTGTCTCTTAACAAAAAATCAGCAATAAGGTTCAGCTTTAATTAAAGGAAGTATGTTGTCTTTGGGATTTTATAGACTTATATTTTAGATTTCCAGTGATAAGTTGCTTTTAATGCAAAGGAACTTTTCTACTGGAAGAAAAGAAAGGATAATAGAAAGAAGCCCTGAGAAGTGCTAACAAGGCTAAAAGATGGGATATCTTATTTCCTTCTCCTACTGTAATCTAAAGGTAGAGTAATTTTGATATTCTGTAGCATGCACAAAACCAGGATGGATGGGGACACATAGATGCACAAATGTGAAAAAGCATATATTAGTGTACAATCACCCTTATATCCATATATTCATACAGTTAAAGTTGGACAGGCATCATTCTAAGGAAGTGTATATATGTTTTCAGTTAGGCTTCAATTTAACACAATTAAGTATGGACTTAATTTTACTTTAATTTCAGTAGATCTATTATTTTGCAAAGATCTATGGAAGTATTTTAGCATCTCACTGAATCAAGGACCCCCAAAGGAATGTTTTGTCATTTGCTTTTAATTTTTAGCTGTTATAAAGAAATGTTGGTTGTGATTTCTTATTGTAATTTGACTTTAAATATCATATCCCCTGGCTGCTTCAGCCTCTCTGTACTTAGCATGCATAAATCAAACACAAATATGAGCTGATTTCTTATTAGCTCACTTTGAGGAGAAACAATAAAATCTATGATGAACTATCTGTCATTTAACAGGAGTATCTTCTTGTTATGCCATTCCATTCCCCCTGCCCTCCATTTTTTTTTCCCCCATGGAGTTTACTGGCAATTTCAGATGACTGAATAGTCAGACAAATTCTAAAATGCATATCGTGTATCTCATGGGCAACAAATACTTTTTGGAACTGTTATGGCGCAAAGTTAAATTCTTTCCAAATACAAGCAAAAGAATGACGTGATGAAAATGGTTATGGAGAATACTGTATCTGCTCGGCAGGTTTTATTTAAGTAGCCAATATTTCCTCTATTTAAAAAAACAATAAAAAATGTGTCTGACCACTCAAACCTTCCAAAGTGATTGGATAGTAAAAAGTCATAGCCAAATACTACTTTGCAAAGAAATGAAAGTAGCATTGTATCCTTTTGAAAGTTTAAACTAATGTAGTTTATTTTATAATTAAATATTATGAAAAAAACCTAGTGATTTGGAATATCAAAATACAGTAGTCTAAGAGCATATATCTTGATACATCCATTTTACATAAATGGCCAAGCTACACTGTTGTTTCCCTAAAATAAATGATAGAAATGCAGATAAAATGCTATATAAAACTATAAGATGCTAAGAAAGTGAATGCAGTTGTCTGGGCACAAATTATCTCAGTCTTTTACATGTGCTCTCAGTTTTGTTGCTCATAACTGAAATGAGGAGCAAAGGATTAATATGAAGAATGGCTGACCTGGTGGCCTAGGATTACATCACCTCAAGTCAGAATTTTGTGCTCATTATTGAAATGGCAAAGGCTACGAGTTCCACCAATGTGTTATGAGTCTGTAATGTGGGTGGGAGGATGCACAGGCTGCATTATACATGGACACCCTCTTCTGGTTACTCAAGAGGTAGAAACTCTAAAATTGATTGAATATTTAAGAATACAGCCTGTACACCCTATACCAAATACATACTTACCTATAAAGCATTCCTTTAAATTGTATCTGGATTTGCTGATCTCGTCTGTGGTTCCTCGTACAGGTGAACATTGTACAAGCAGGCAGGTGAACTGCCTGCAACCAGTACTCTTCTGAACATTTCAGGGTGGCTAAGGCAAAGTCTGGGCTGTCTCACCAGCAAGCCGTTCCCTTCTTCCGGAGCTGGAGGACTACTGCAGGAGTGAAGCAGTTCTACGCTGCTGGTATGTATTTGACTATCTTTAATGCATATAGTTAGACAACAGTAGAACCAATAGAAAAGCTGTGTGGGAAAGAGAGGAAAAAGGTGACTTCGGAGATAAAAATGTGAGAAAGGTTCAGCCAAACAACATCCTTGAAGGATCCAACTTTTAGTGTCGGGGGCACAATTCCTGTGTCATCTGGTTAGTTTGTCTGGTTATCTTTGTGAAAGGTAGGAGTGCTCAGAGACCAGCGAAGGTAGAGCCGCAGGGTTTGGGCCATCAGACCGAAAGGGAGTGTTAGAGCCGTGCCCCATCTGTGTGATGCATCTGTAAAAGCTCCTTGCAAAGACAGAGAAACACATGAGTAGAGGTTGAGGAAGGTCTGCTGATAGGTTGTCATCTGTAACAGCTCTCTCTGAGGATCTAGTGAATTTGCAGGGGAGGAGACAAGAACACAAAGGCCAAAGAGGAAGAAGGAATTCTTCTTCCTTTGCTTTTGCTGCACCTGCTGTATATGAGGTGGTAGAAAAGGAAACTCACGGTTCACCTGGCGGTGCTCCAGGGCAGGAATCTGCACCATCCCATACCATTTTGTCTCCTACCACTGAACAAGCCAGTTCATTACAAGAAAAGCCTTTCCTGTCTAATGCACACCAAACCTTGCAAACTGCTCTATTTCTTCGCTTCCAACTGTGTTAAAACAGACAATAAAAAATATTAGTTGAATAAGGCGGAATAATCCATCCTTACATAGCTCATAGCAACAGTGCGGTATCACGCAGTGCAGAACATCATATTTTAAATAGGGTCATCATAGTTAATCTTTTCATTTAGTGAAAAACCCCTTTTCTGTCCCCTCACCACCAACCTCCCAGTGGAACAGACAATAAGACAGAGTTGCCCTGATTTATGTGAGTGATTTTACTTCAGAGACAGAAAAAGAGAAAAGATTAAATGACTGGTTGGAGGCTTGCAGAGATATACGTATGCCAGTATGTATATGCAACCTCATCTTATAAAAATGGATAATAATATGACAATGAATTAGGTAAATGGGACAAATAAAATGAGAAATGCTAATTAAATCTGAAGAAAAAAAAATCCTGGCCCTGCTGAAGTTGATGAGAAAAAGTCCTACTAACTTGGTAAAGGCAAGATTGATCCAAAATGTTTGCACTGAGCTATAACAGAGCTATAATAGAATTATAGACTCAGAATTATACAGAGAATTATACAGAATTATAGTCCTGTTAGGTAATTCACTCTTGCCTAAACAAATTTGTGAAGACTATTCCAAAATCAAAGTCCCAGTTAGAAGCATCTCCAAACACGATGAAAATTCAGATCAGAAACTGAAGGTAGTAATTCAGGGTCAAACCTACGTATTTGTATTTTAGTACTGTCTTTTTCAAAATGTTTAAGTTACTAGAGCATTTTCATTGAGAATTCATTCCAAACTATGTGACAGTTAACCTCGATGACCAAATGGTATTTCTCTGATCATCTCTTGGTTTGACTGAGGGTAGAGGATTGCAGTCCTGTGGGAGGCAAGAAACCACTTAAAACAGTAAAGCATAAGGGAGTATGAGTGCCAAGCCACAGCTGCAGTGATAAAAGCCTGCCCGCTGACTGTGTTCACGCAGCCCTTGAGCAGCTACAAAGTAAATTCCTGTGTCATTTGGTTAATTTTCTTTTTGTTTAGTTGATTTGGAAAAAAACACTACTTAAAAAAAAAAAAAATCTTACCTCACTTTTCTATATGCATTATTCTCCATAATTCTTGTTATATTATGATAGTTTAGAGCTTCCATAATTCTTGTTATATTATGATAGTTTAGAGCTAAGCCAAAAAGAACCAGGCAACTTCAAAAAGTATGTTTAGATTTTTGATGCTGGAAACAGTGAAATTAATTGGCTCTTGAAATTTTTTCAGTCTTTTCAGGTTTTGTTTGTGAAAACTGAATATCTCCTAGAGAGAATTGTGCATCTTTGGTTTTACTTTCCCTCAAAAAAGTGTTATTTAATGCTAATGTATTATGTGACATTCTACATTCTGTTTGAAAAGCCATCTTTTATTTAATAGTGTTCTCGCAATGTTTTTAAGATAATTTACCTGAAGTCATTGTCATTTATTTAGACCGTTTCAAAACATCATGCAGGCCTCATGAACGAGGATACTAAGAAGATCTTGAAAGTTCAAAAATGCATTTTCTACAATAGCTACTATAACAGAGATGCACTTAGGGAATGTTTTTTTTTCTACCATGTCTTATGTTTATGTAGCTTTTATGACCTTAAGGACAGATCTTAAGCTCAAGATCAATAGTTGTAAGATTATTTTCCTCCTCATAAATATGTCATATGGAGGTATAAGACAACTTCATTTTACTGAAATCTCTGAAATTATCTTCGACTTCCTCATGTTGCTAATCCAAGTTGGGCAGCAGGAAGAGCTTTCCCCCTTGGTGTGTGTATATGTTGTAGTGTTCATCTGTAGACATCAGGACTTCCTGGGATATGCCAGACTGAAATGGTTTGGATGTGATTTTTTTTTTATTATCCAGACAGTAGCACGCCATTAACTAAATTGTTCTTTTTGGGGGGTAGAGTAAATGCTGGAATCTTGATAATTTCCTTTCCAAATCCAAAGTGGACTAAGTTTTGGACGAAGTACTGTTGTGAGCAGATTGGAGACCTAGATAAAAGGAATTAAGAAAAGAGATTGCTCTGGCTGTTCATCTCTCTAATGTGCGTGTTTGAAATTTGTAAGTCTGCCGCTCCAGATTGGCTGGAGCTTGTTTCCCAGACGCAGTCATTCTTAAGTCCTCTTTTAACTTGCTCTCCTCAGCAGGATTTCTTCTGCTTGCTAATTGCCAGCAGTGAAAATCTACAGAAGAAAACTGATGAGGAAGAGAGGAGGTTGCCAAACAGAAGTGGTTAAAAGAACTCCTGCATGGACAGGGGAGGGAAGGCTTTTGGTGTTTTATTTTTTTTACAGTAAGAAAATGATCTTTTCCTATTAACTCTACTGAGAAGGATCTGGCATTTCAGAAAATATTTCTGCCAGGTCATGTAGTCCCAGGTCTCCTCTTTAGGGGACTTTTAAGTACGCCGGAGGTTGATAATTGAAAATAAACATGGCAACATAAAATTTCTGGATTTACATCAAACCTTGTGTGTTTATTATTTTTTTCAGCTCTGAATCACTCTACTGCTTCAGCAGACTGGCGTACATTCCCCACTGGTGTGGATCGTCAAGGACATATGTTCTAGAGCGTCAAGTAAGCGCATTTATTTTTTCCTCCTGATCGTCCTAAACAGCAGATATCTATAATGCTGAGGGAGAGATCCTGACAAATAATTGTAAGCAGGAAATCGCCTACTAGGATAATTTCTAATGGTTGCTGCAGATATCTCTTCATGGCCTAGTTCTAATATCTGTATCTATTAACTGAAGTTAGAGGTCAGATTGGTATTATTCTAAATTAAAAGAGGATTTGGCTGACAGACTTACTCTGGGCTACAGCATTAAAAGGAAGTACTAAATTTTACAGGAAAATGGACTCTTGCAGCGGTAGATTCATGAGGCGGGTAGTTTCTGGAGAATTCTTTACATTATCTAATTTCCTGGTGAACATTTGAACACCATATTTGTAATATATTGTTACATGTTGTATGTATAAGATGAGCCTATATGTCCAAAGTTGCATATTCTTGAAATGAGAATATACTTTGAACGCCTTAACTTTTAATTATGTCTCAAAGAAGACAGAGTCAAACTTCAGAGACCTAAACAATTAAACGCAAACTCCTTATATGAAACTGAGATATTAACACTAGATGAAAATTCAGAAGAATAGGGAATAAAAGTAGATATTTACCATGCCAGTAGATGTAACTAACATTCATGAGACTATTATGTGATAATAAAAATACGACTATTGGGTCAAGTATCATAGTATATGTTTCTAAAATGGGTTCAGAAAGAATCACAAGAATGATTTAAAATTAAAAATATCTACTTTTCTGAAAAAAAAGGATAAGCAACTCAGTCACACTCTAGACACTCAAGGAGACTTCTGAGGATTTTTCAGCTCATGCACAAGAAAATCTAGGGACACAAAGTTGAGTCTAGTACTAGATGAAAAATAAGATGTGTTTTTAACACAGGATCTAATTAATTACTGAAACGACTTTATTAGGAGTATTTCATTTGAGATCTTTAGATCAACTTCGAGGGATAGGTCTCAGCTAAACCAGAAAGGCTAGATTCATTGCAAGAATCACATAATTTCAGTTTTTAACCATTTGGATCTTTTTGTGCTCTTTTCAGCAAAGCTGAGAATTTTTTTTTTTCAATACACTGTTCCTATTCTAATCTCAGATATTTTTCCATGACCTGTGTTATAGAGTGATCACTTTCTCTTCTACAAGAAATAAAAACTGAGTTGCTTTACCTATCAAGTTACAGGTAGAATGAAGCCTTGCTGGTTTCCTTTTGTTTTTCCACACTTGTTCTCAGTTGTTTCCATGAAGACACAGACACTTACATATCTTTTGTAAGTCCTTTTGCCATTCAGTGTACGTTCTTCAGCTTTAAATTTCCCTTTCCGTATACCCAGTGATTTCATAAGACCTTTAATAATTGCAGGCTTGTACTGATGTGTTTGTAGTCAGTGACTCCTAACTTATTTTCTTGGAAAGGGTCTTTTTTCATAGCTTGAATGTTTTGTTCACATATATATTACATTGAAATTTTCTGTATTAAAACATATTTATTGGCATTCAGATATCAGATCACTCTTTAATGGTTCCTTTAATTGCTTGTTATCCTTCAAAAATTTTGTAGATGTGACAAAATTGCTGGTAATTATACTGTAATCTGAGTCTGAGTTACTGATAAAAATACTGAAGAGCATTTATCAAAAATGGATTTGCATAATGGTCTGCTGATGTCTCCATATAAGGGAATTTAAATTCCAAATTTAAAATTCATTTAATTGTGTGACCTGCACTGTATTTACAATTTTACAGAAAATTTACAAATTTTCTTCTTTAGGTAAGTAAAATGATCTGGGCAAATTCACAGAGTGGATATTAACAGAAGTAGCTTTATCAGTCAGACCTGCAACTTTGTATGAAAAAAAAAATGTTTGCTAGAAAATATTATTGTATTCAAGATGTATCAGGACTTCACTTCCTGGCTTTCTTGGTCATCTGTCTTATCCCATTCACTCTTTCTAGATATCAAAAGGGTATTTAGATATCAGAAGAGCTAGTGGGTATTATTCTTACTAACTGCAGCATCGTACCAGTAAGTGACCATTTGAGAAATACTTCAAGCCACAGAATATTTCCATCTTCACTGAGATGAATTGTTTTCCTCACTTGGACAATTCCCTGAAAGGAAGCTGAGGAGTCTTGGGCTAGTCTGGCATGTGTCTGAAGACTGAGATGTCAGTATGGCAAAGAGTGCTTCTTAGAGAAACAGTGTTTCCTATTGTCTGTCTGTAATTTAAAAAGCAGATTTAGAAATAAGGATGGTACAAACATCTGAAAAAAGGTGTAAATGGCTACTAGGTCCTCTGAGATTACCCAGAGGACTGCTTTCTCCAGACACTCCCAAGTCTTAGAGAGCTCAGGTGGGATGAAATTTCAACAGGAGGGATGGAGCACCCTTTGCCGGGCTGCTGCTTCTCCTTCTGGGAAATACCTTGTCAGCAAATGGAGGTGTACGGGAAAAGCGTTGGCTGCTCTCTCTGCTCCCTCTACGATCTACAAAAATTGCCTGTGAAGGTGAATAGGTGTAGGAGGAAAATGTACCATAGCTTTCTGTTCTCTGAGCCACGAGGGAAATGGTGAAAAGGAGGTGTAACTCAGTCCCGAGGCTCTCTTCCTGTGACTGATACTGTTAATTTGCCAACCATTCAAAATGCTGAGAAGGAAACTCAGACTATCTCAAATAAGAAAAGGTGATGCTGGTAATTCCTCCAGCATCTCAGTGTGAGAATTACACATTCAGTTTAAAATGCAACATGCATCATCCAAACCCACTAGATTATTTTAGTATCAAGTAAGTTTTACTTCTTGTTTATATGTGTTTCCAAAGCGAAGACAAAAGAAAAGGCATAGTAAGAGGTGAGAAGCATTCCTGCTATATGTTAAAAAATGAACCAGAAATAACACCCAAGTAAGGGAATTATTTATAGACAGCAGAATCTGAAAAGAGATGCCAAGAGATGTCAAAACTGATTGAAACCCGCAGCCTTGGCAGCTCTGAAATTCACAGGCTGACTACCTGCCAGAATTTGTGCATGATGCTCTACATTCTTTATCCACTAGTTTGACTGTCAGTATGATATAAATTGGTGAAGGAAAACACGAAACTATTGAACGTTTGTTAGTTCTACTTCCCTCGTCCAGTTCTGCGTAACATATGCTATTAACCACTCTAATACAATTGTAATGACAGAACTACTGTTGATCACAAAATACCATTCTTCTTTTCATATTTGGTGAAAAAACAGTTTAAAATATATTTCAGAAAGATTAAATTAGACAAACTTGCTATGCGTAGTTGATTCTATCCCTGCTTTGTCTGGATACTGAATAATGATTACATTCTTATCATTTTAACGCATCTCACAACAAACAAAATTATACAAAGAAGCAGCACCAGGTGGGAATGATACACAACAAGCTCTCTTCTCCTGTCAGGCTACATGAGTTCTGTGCCTTTGCACTGAAATCTTTGAAGTTACACTAGTATAAAAAATGTATAATGAAATGAGATGTAGATATAGTAGTTCTTCATTACAGAAATAGATTAACCATAGTTCTGTAGCAGTTACCACATAACTGAAGCATGTTACTTAAGCAAGCCTCACAGCACCACAAAAAATGTAAATGTTAATATATTATACCATTTTATTATGTTCATTTTGTACTTTATTATTCTTCTATACTTTATTGTTCTTTTTTGACAAAAGGGCAAACCGAACTGTACAATGGCTAACTGACCTATTTGAAGTCTCACAGTAACTTCAGTGTTACATTTGAAACTAGATCTCAGATCATCTAACCCTGGTGTCTGCATGACAACCACTAAAACGACTTTCTTTTCTACAAAAAGAAAAAATAAATAGGCTCTGCACAGTGACATCTTACCTAGATACATATAAAGGGTTTGCCAGGTGTAACGCTGTAGGGATTCTACTCTTATTTTATACCCATTATGATCCAAATCATTGTAGAAACTTAGACAAAATCAAGCTATGTGCCTTTTTCCTATTTTTTTGTAAGCTTTAAGGGAAAACTATCTTAAATTAAAAAAAAGTAACAATTATAGTTTTCTACAGTTTGTATTTGCACTGGAACCTCACATAGAGTTATAGTAAAACAGGCACAGAAGTATGTTAAGAATTATTTATCTTATTTCATTACTATTTATTTCAATCTGATCTAGTCAAAGAAGAATCAGTTATCTATTCATAACCAGTTTTTAGAATGAAAAGTACATGCTTGAAATAAAAGCAAATAGAAAAGTGATACATTACAATTGCAAAAAAGATTTTTCTACAGATTTAGTCCAAACAGAAGAAAAATTAAACATTTCAATAATCAAAAATACCTTTCCAGCTTCAACAGTTAGATATGTAATCAATTTTATCTCACTTTAATTATGTTTCATAGCATAACCTTCTGCTGACAGACTACTCAAGGCTTATGTCAACCAGAATAATAGCTTGCACATGTTATTGATTTAACCATCACTTCTAGGAACTGATCTTATGGTTTTATTAGACTGTTTCTAACAGTTACTTTTGGACAAGATAATTCTACAGATCTAAACAAATATAGACCCTGTTCTCTTGAGACATGCAATCGTTACACCTTCTTGGTAACCATCTACGATAATCAATTAAAATTACTGAGCACTCAAGTAGATGTTCAGATGCATTATGATGGATGCATTAAAGACCGAAAGATAAGAAAGCATGGGTGTATGAAGCAGGTTTGTTACAGAGTTATTTCGCCTGAGAGGTGATCCTTTGGTGCTTATCTTGTACAGTACAGACCATAGCGATTTTGTTTCCTATTTCAGCTGCAACATATGCTCAGAAACTAAACACACTAGTTAGGAACTCCACCAGGTAGTCTCTGGATGAACTGGAAAAGCGTGCGTAAATGATAGTCCATATATCATCACAACTATACCATTATGTGTGTCCATTCAGTTCAAGACATTCAGATCCCAGCTATAACTTTAGCTTTGGGGGGCCAAGTTGGACCAGACTGCGTCTTTCTTCACCCACACTTCAGTAGTATCTGAGCACTGGTGGCTCTCTGAGGAGTGCTCATGTCACTTAGCCATGGGCAGCTGGGATGCAGGTTGCACTCTGCTGCTTGTATAGCTTGCGAAGGGAGACAAAATCTCCTTGAAGGGCATCTCAGGGAATATAAACTAGTCACGAGATGTAGTTTGCCCTCTGGAGTATCTTGCTGCTCTTTATTGACCAAAGGAGGAGCCTTTGGAGATTGCCTTCTAATTTTAATTATATGAGTAGCCTTAAAAAGCATTTTCTGACAGAGTGAAGAAAAGTCCTTGAAACATTCAGAAAAGACTCATGTCCAGAACTAAACAGCTTTCAAATCCCTAACAACATCCTCTGCTGTGGTAATTTCAATTTGCATAGATTTTGCTTTTGATTTAATTAATAAGGATTATTTGTCAAAGCCTTAATTAACACCATGATGAACATTTCTCGCTTTTCTGCAATGTTGGAGGAATACATTGTGCTTTTTCCACATTAATTGTTCCAAATAGAGTGTGGAGGACTCACTTGTACATACTGCAGAGTACATGCTTATAATAACTTTTCTAGGGGAACAGGGTAAAATGCATTAAAAAAGTGAAAGACTTATGCCTCAATTTACCTGCTCCAGCTATGGATACCAAACATGATTGCTCTGCCACTACAAGGATGCAACCCCACTCCATGGAGCAGCATTAGGTGCCTAACCATGAGATTATCCTCTCTCTTCCTGTGACTGTGTACCTTCCTGACTACATACCTACAAAAAATTTGCTAAGGGTCCGCAGTGTATTTAACTTTGAAGGCCTGATAAATTTGTGAAGCACTATCTGTCCTGTACCCTGAAAGAGGAAAGGGTCCAAAACCAATTTGAATGGAATTATTAAATAGAACAGATGCATATATCAGTATGGGTTGCAGGAAAATTTATGTCCAGTATTTCCTAAACTGTTAGTGCCTGGCTTTTGCATCATGAATATTCTTTCAACACTGAAAGGAAATGGTACATGGTCCTGTTTATTTGCACTGGACCATAAACCAAGAGTAAGCCTGAAAGAGAACCCTGTGACCAATTCTGATAGGAAAATATGTTAGGTCTAAAAATAATTTTGAAGAAAGCAGTATTTTGAAAGTGTCTTCTATTGCCTAAGTGTTTCTGGAAATAAAATAAAAACTCCTTTTGTTTGGTATCTTGTTTTTCTCCTACAGCAGAAATATTAAAGATTTTAGATTTTTGCTAGGAAAATTGAAAGGATTCAACTGAAATGTTGTTTAAAATTTTACATGATTTTTGTTCTGATTTTAAGCTTTTTAGAAATTAAAAGTTTCCATAAAAAGTTTTCTTTTAAATTGATTGAAACAGTCTTAGTTAATGTTTGTAAGCCCTTTGTTTTACATTAAAATCCTAACTCCCTGCTGAATAAATTAAAAATAGTGATGTATATTTTACTAGTCTTGAGATTTCTTTTCGGCATTGATGCATACCTGTGTTTTTGCTCTTACCTCTGCTTTTTTCCCAGCTCTGTGCTCCTGCATCAGCAATTAAATTCTTACGTTACGGATTTGTGATGCTGATGTTTAGGCGTTTATGTTTATACTTTTAGATCCCTTCCCACTTGCTACATGCCCACAATGTCTTCTTGCTAAACAATAGCGGATCGTTAAATTTTAAGTAGTGATTAAGTCCATTTTGCTCTGCTGGGGTGAACAGAGCACATGAGCTGAAGCTGCCGCTGGTGCTGAAGGCATTAAACTGTAGCTGGCAGAACGGGGCTGCTCAGCGCCCTTAGGCCACAGGCAGCTTCAAGCAGACTTTTCGGTGAGCTCAGGTACATGAACGGTCGGATCTATACGGGTATTTACACACCGAAAGGTCGCCTGGCCGATGATGATAGGCATCAGCTTCCTCATAGACAAGGGACCAAGCTTCCACAGCAGTGGCATCATCTGTTTAACAACTCTTCTTCCATGAATTTTGATTTTTTTTTTTTTTTTTTTTAATTGGAAAGCTCAGCTCACCTGTTTTTTCTCAGTTAAAAGTTCTGGGGATTTTTGACAGGAGGAGGAAAGGTGGATGTTTTTCTTTCCTTTCCATGTTTCCTATTGTTTTAATTTTCCTCATTGTCTCCTTTTTTCTTAATAAAGCTGAATAATTAACGGAATTTCTACCTGCTAACTTTGTAGTACAAACTGGTGAATTGTTACAGATCTTTCAGTGCTACCTTTAGGGAAATAGGGAACTACCTTCAAAAGTCTCCTATTATAGGTAAGTAATTTGATTTCTCTTCCCCATAAAACATTCTTTTTTAGAATATAAAATTAAAGAGATTTCTTGATGTTTACCTGCCCCTTAGAAAGAAAACAAAACTGAAAGACATTTCTTTTATGTTTGCTGTACTAAAATTTTGCATGTCTTTTCAAAGCTAGGAGCATACAACTTTACCTTTTGTTTAAGATAAAAATAATAAAAATAGAAGACGAAGAAAATACAAAGCTTTCCTGTGAAGCACTCTGAGACTGAATTTCCTCCTTGGCACTGAGGCTGAGATATGCTGAAGAAATGTCAGGTAGATATCTGTCTCACATTCTGAATATAAAGTTATTGACAATAGGAACCGTCTTATGCTATAATATATAGGCTTTGTTTGAACTATATTTTCTATAAAATTCTGAAAGGTTTGAACTTATTTTACTCCTGGAACTTTAAGAGAATCATCTGAAAATATTTGAATCGCATTGCAACTTACCATTAAAAGTGAAGTCAGTCTCACTGAAGTTATTGAAAAACTCCATGGACTTAAAACTATACAGTTTGACATTGCATTATTTGCTTTTACTTTATAGTCACTACTGTTCTTGTTTTGCACTAGTTTAGGTATTATAGGAAATAGGTTTAAAACAGTAGATTCAAAGTAAAATATTTCTTGTTTTGCTGCTTCTACTTTCTAAGTTTCAGCAAAATAACTACAATTATACTATAGATAGATACACATTTCTCACAGATTTGCTCATTACACCTTCTAACTCATTCTGTTGCATTTCTACACAACATTATTAAATCCACTGATTTTATTAAACAGATACCTAAGGATACCAGCTGTAAAGATTATACTCAACCCACTGTAACAAACCTTATCCCTTACTGACTTCTTAAAGTGTTTTTAGAGCATCTTACTGTTTTATCTTGTAGTGAACTCTATTTGAGGTATGTTAATTAGTTCAGGAGACTGAACAGTTAGGGGTGTGTGTGTGTACACTCATTTTCCGGTTAGCCAATCTAATGTGCATATACAATATATACAGTCCCCTTTCTACTAATTTTTCCATGGTAATTGCTTTACCAAAACTCATTTGCTTTTTATTGTAGTGAAGTATTGGCACGCTTTTTGACTTTTTAGCTTCCCTTTTTAAAAGAGTTTTTTTGAAACTACTTTTCCATATAATATTGCAGGTTTTGTAAATAGATTCATTTTCATAGTTGGAAATAAGTTAGAATTAATATCTGAATTCAGAGCACCAAAACAAGGTTTTGTCCACATACTTGACAACTGAAAGACTACCAAGAATTTATAAAATATATCAGTTGTAGTAGCTTCTTGCTACTTACAATTATTTTGCTTCTTGCTAGTTAGTGTGGTTGTCTCCTACAACTGTAAAAATATTATGATAACTAGACAATATAAAAGTTGTACTAAGTGCGTGTTCTTTCATTTACTTTTTCTGCTTATTTGATGGGTGTAGCACATTTTAAAGAACACTCAGAACATTTTGTATATACAATCATGCTGATTTAAATAACATGCAGTGTTATTTTAGGCAAGTTACAGCTTGTAGGATCAGTTCATTGCTGTGAAGAAAACTAGGAGGGATGGAAGATTGGAGGGCAATACTGGTGAAAATAAGTCAGGTTGAGATGTGTTTTTTTCAGGATATTTTAATTACTGACTGTGTGCTAGTACACAGAGTATCAGCAGGGTGACAAAGAAAAATGTTTATTCATAGTTGCTTATTTCTGTTGTACTGCTTGTTCTATTGAAAGGATTTTTTAATCAGTTTTGTAAGCTTTGTATACTCTGTAGTGATATTTATCTATCCGATACTCATTCTTAAATAAAAGAAGTTTTGATTCAGGGTTGGTTTGAAAGCATTCACCAGCAGGAGGGAAAGGAGAGGTTTTACCTTACCTTATTGAACGAATAATTGATGCTTAATCAAGAAATGAAAAAGAGCTGGAAAGCAACCGAGCCTTCTAGCTTTATGCTGTCTTCTATTTATATTACCTGTCAATTTTGTCCAACTTAAGGTTCATAGTATTGTTCAAGAATTTCACAAATGAATTATAAAGTTGCTTATCCATTTAGAAATAAAAAATGTCTGTCTAGATTTTAATTGGAGTATAGTCGTCGTTTATTTTCTTTTTCAGACTAAGGGAAAAAATGGGATATTTGGTTCACTATTATATAACTGTGAATTTTGACTGACCTTTTATCAACAATCACAGTGGAGTTTCCCAGAACACCTTCTAGGAAATTACTAATTTCTCAATTTTAGAGTTCCACGGATCCCAAGCACAGCTGGAATTTAAGGAGACCAAAATCCTGAAATTCTTTAAATGACAGTACGCTTTATCAAGAATTAAAGTGGCCTTTTCATTAGGAATCTAAAACACAAGCTATTTTATTCCTCTTTTGAGACTTGGAAAGAAACAGTGTATTACTTTGGGCTACTTTTCATTAAGAAGACTGTGAGCATGTATAATAATAAAAGTGAATATTTGGTTCAAGAAAAAACCTATCTCTGAGAACACAGAGACCTGCTAGTATTTAAAGCTTCTGTTTGGAGCCAGGTGGAATGGCAAGTTAGTGTTTGCCTGCTTACTTTTCTTCTTTTTAGTTATTTGTTCTTAAGTCAAATATCAAATACACTAGTTACACTGTTTTTTTTTAAAAAAAAAAATAAAAAAAAACTTCGGTAAATCATGTGTGCAGGATTGTATTTTTTTATATGTATTTCTTATGGTTTTGCTGGACTCTAGAAAATGAATTTGCTGTTGAAGAAATAACTGGAATGTTCATATTTTTAGATAAGACAATTGACATAAATATTGAAGACTGCAAGAATTGACCGGGTTCTTAACATACATACTCATCTGTGGTGCAGTTAAAATTTTATAATATCAGGCAATGCAATTGTGTGTTTGTACAAATCCTCAAACAACTTTCTTGCTGTTACTGAAAATTATATTTGAGGTCCAAACTCTTACACTGTACAGGAAACTTGTACTTACCCTAAGACATTCAGTGCCAACAATTGTCTCTCAAGTTCCTAAATGCTTTGTATGTGGTCAATAGTTGAATGATATTTCTTTGACAAGTCAATTACTTCATTTTACTAAGTCTCATTGCATTTTTGTGCTGCTATCTGCTCTCCTACCCGGTATGACTACTGGGTTGTTTCTGAGCATTATATACCTTCCAGTTATTGATAAACCTGACAAATTCTTTTTCCTTTTATGAAAAAAAACCTTGAAGCTACAGTAAGCTATGATTAATGCTGATGTGATGTTTAGCTTTCTAAGTCTTTCAAAAGTGAGCTTTTTTGACAGTATATAACAAATCACTTTCCTCCATTTTCATTTCTCCTCGGTCTGTTTTATTTTGATAACCAAGAGATGATGGCAGCTCATTTAAAATGTCCGATCCTTATCTTCACTGTGATAGTTAACAGGTTAAAAGCCACCTGGAATCCGGACTTTGCAGGAGGACCTCCATGAGCGGACACCCCGATGCAAAAATGTGAAGAAAAAAGAACACAGTTGGTGAATTTCCATTACTTCTACTCTCACTACTAGATTGGTCCTTTGGTACACATTGAACTGTTACACGTTGAACTAGACACTGTGCTGCTGAGCAATGTTCAGGTCACGCAGATGTTAGAAAAACAAGAAGGTGGTTTAAATTTGCCCATGTAATAACATATATGTGGCATGCGTGGGACTAGACAAGTAAGTTTTCCTCCAGCTTCGCATTACTGAAGTTATGGTGTAACATGGCTCTGTGTTTATGGGACTGGAGCAGCTTGTGTCCTGCACATCATTAGACACAGATCGTTATTTCCATCATCTGAAAATTTTAACTCGTTGCAAACCATCATGTGTTTTCCTGACTAACAGTTTGAACAAAGCACTACTGACCAAACAAAAGTGGATCCTAATTATTTAGATCTCCCCCCCCCTTTTTTTTTCCCTGTACAAGTTAACAGGTATGAAGTGTTACTGTTGATTTCCATGGGAACAGGAAAGGGCTTGTGTTATCAAATGAATAATGAAAATCCTATGACATCCTACTGGAAGGAAAAGAGACACACTAAGTCTCCTTTAAATTGCAGGATGAAAATTAGGTATTAGAACAACTATGCCTCTGGGTGAATGTGTAAGTATAATGATACTGAAACTTGGCTTCTTTTCAAAATAAGTCTATAGCAGTTTTGTATTGAAAATCTAGTGATTCAGAAATGTAAAAAATAGAAGCTGAGCAAAAATGTAAAGGTGTGACAGAGGACAAACTTAAATTACTTCCAATAAGAAAAAAAAATGTTAGTTTTTGAAAGAATAATTGCTAAGTCTCTTTCTAGGAATATATTTATGTCATTAAAATATAATTTGTGTATTAGATATAATTATGTTAGATGAAATAATTTTTAAAAGGTAGACAAATATAAAGAAGCCTCCCACTCTGTACATTTACCACACAACAGAAACAGTGTATAGTACCAGAGAGTAGGAGTTAGTGGTCAGTTTTCTCACAGAAGAAAATCACATGGAGTCCCACAGGAATGAATTTTCATTCATCAGTCATCTGAAAAAGAGAACGAAAAGTGAAGTGACAAAGTTTGGTAAGTTAATCAGGGTAATAAAGACAATGCTAATGACAAAACAAAAGATGCAGGAGGAGCTCATGGGGACTGGGTAGCAGATCAGATTCCATATTGATATGTGTAATGCAGTGAATGTGGGAAGAAAAAATAACTGTAATTTAACATACATAATGATAGGTGCTAAATTAACTCTTACACTAGAAATCGTGTTATTGAGTAGTGTAAGAAATAGTTTTATGAAACTCAGTTCAAATCTCTACTGTGGCCAGAAGAGCAAATATTTTTATTGAAAAAGGAAACGGGTGAAAGCAGAGAGCATTGTAAACTATTGCATATACATCTGTGGTGTGTCTTCAGTTTGAGTATGCTGTGCTGTTCCGCTCCAACATCTCAAAACAGTGTAGTAAAAAGTAATAGTATAGTAATAGCATAGTAACACTGAGTTATACAGTGTTGATACAAGGAAAGGTGACAATGGAAAGGAAGGATCGGGATAGACTTTGTACATGTATCTGTGAAAATTTAGCCAGGAAAAATGAGGAAAGGAACTGGGAATAAAATACGGGAATAATAAGGCACCTGCCCTCCTATGCTCTTACTGGGATACCCAAAACTGGGCACTTTAAACCACACTAGCCCACACAGGACTACCTTGTTTTTTGGTCTACACTGATATCATTATGCTTACAAAATGTATGTACTTGTGTACTATACTGCTGAAACTTTTTTTAAAAACATTTCCTAATAGCAAAATAACCTTTACATTTGGACTAGCCACCCTTAGATATACTTTTACAGCTCCCCCTGAAGTGACTGGATGTCCTCCAAATTTTAACAGGATGATAAACAACTGGGTGCTAGACTGAGTAGCAGAGGAATTCATATAAATCTGTAAGCTGTGAGTAAATATCTCAGCACCCCTGGGGGCCTAAAATCTTACATCTCAGTAGGCCAATTGCATGTAATAGTTAAATTTTACTACTTCCACTGTGATCCAATTTGCAAATGAACTGTACCACACTGTCACATCCATTTATTTCAAGTTTAATTCTTCTGTTTCTGCCTTTTTCAAACTATTCTGCCCTTTGATAGTAGTTTATTCTAGAAGAAATTGAAGGAGCAAGAGACTGTATTACAAACAAGTTATACTTCATCTTAATTTTTAAGTATCTTTTAACTTTCTTCTTTTAACAGATTATTCAGAAACACCATCTACTTAATTTTTTATATATATTTGTGGAAATGCATTTTAAAACAATGTGGAATATATGCAAGCCCCTGAAAAAAACAAATTTATTACCACTGTCAGACTTCATGACAGAGTCCTCTTTATGTCCAACTGTAAGAACTGTATATTTGATTATATAGACTCAAAATTTATTTTCAGGATTGGCTGAAACAATCATGGTTGAAAACACACAGTATTCCTTGATTTTTCATATTTCTTCATTTAGGCATCTCTGCTGCAGGTAAGATAAAAACCTTCCCATAAGGATCTATTCAGAATAGTCATCCTTGCCATCAAATGAAAATTATGTGAATTGTCTTAGCTTGTTTTGGCAATGACTGCTTTCTAAATCTCCATCCACCTTCATTTTAAATCCGTGTCACTATTTCATTTTTTTCATAATGAAGATTTTGTTAAATATAATATATTTATATCTTATTCAGTTAACAATGTGTTATATTTGTTTTTCTTTGAAAATATATTCCAGTTGAATGGGATTATTTCTAAAGAGGCACCATGACCTCTTTACTAAACCGTTGTACCTGTCTATTGTAAGACTCAATGTTATTGTTAGTATTATGTTTTGTGAATAACTGGTTAGTGTAGCAGTCCTTTGACCAGAAATTCTGTTTTACTCCAGCTGAGAATCAGTCTAGAGAAGTTCAGTGTTCTCTGACCTTTTCCACATATGAAAGGAGTATTTAAAGGTATAGTATTTTCCATGGTCTTTCATCAATTTGAGGGGAAAAAAATAACAACAACTTTATGTAAATTCCTACATAGAGAATTGCCTAAAGACTTAGGCTGTAGATTGTTAGAATTTCAGTACTTTTGGCACGATAAGAAATAGCTGCTGTTCACATGTTAAAGCATTTTTCCCATCAGCTTTCCAATTCTGCCTTTGTATGGTGTATAGCTTCAGACATATTGATACCCTGAGCATGACAGCAAGCTCTTCTGGATATTCTGAAGCCTAATATTCTTGAAAATTGCTTTGACACTATTGACCTATTTACACACCAAATATTTTTTTCAGCTTTGTGTTAGTCAGTCACTCCTTGATTGAACAAGTGGGGAAATTGGTGTTTATTCATATTAGATTTATTAATATCCCTTTTGTTTAGCTACATTCCATACCTAAACATATATCTATTAGCATGAAACCTTACATGGCATAAGATATAAACTGGCTGATTTTGACTAGGGGAAGGACAACTTTGTAAATTCAGCTCGCAACATATATGTTCAAGAAACCTGAGACATAACAGCAGCTAAAAATTAAAGATACTTGAGTCAGAGTTCATTAACATAGTTAACCCTATGTCTAGTATTTTTTAAAAAATCAAGTAAATAACTTGAATAAATCCTACTACTTAGATTCTGTACAATCACCTGCAACTTAGTGTTGAATTCATTAAGAAATTCTGCAATGTCTTCAGGAATGCCAGAAAACTTTTCCAATTTTAATGAAAAATTTGCAAACTAACTACATTAGATGTTCTGACAAACCTAGTCTAAGCTACAAGTTGTATGGTTTTGGCTTTCCTGGCACAAGTTTCAGATATTCCATATAGGGAAAATTTAGTCTACTTCATTCTGATAAATGTGCTATTCAACTGCATTAGGAACCTTTGCATTATTTATTACCATTTCATACTCCTTTAGCTCATACATACCTCTTCAGCTTCCTCTTTAATAGTTTGTAGTTTGAGTCCTACTTAGTAGCAAATAATTGCTATGTTAAGTGTTATGCCACAAACGAGTTTTAACCACTGTCCCAATCACCTAACATTTTCCACACCTATTTTTTAAAAAGTTTCTGTGTAGTCAACTCAACTGTTTCCAGTTCACCATGATACTTGGCAAACTTTATTAAACATCCCAATTTAATTCCATACTAGCTACTGGAAGGGTTCTGGATTTATTGTCCCTTCTAAATCACAAGTCTGAGTTTAGAAGCTCAGACTTCGTGCTCTTCTGCCTTTACAAATAAGAATAGAGCAAGTTATTCAAATGTTGTAACAAATGTTCAAGACCAAGGACAAAAGTAAAATACCACACAGTAGGCCTATCTCCTGTGAGCGCACGATCGGCTGCAGCTACTACAGTTTGGATAGATTCCAAGGATATAACTTAGAAATAAACAGCCACCCTTACACAGCAAAACTGATGTATAAATAGACAAAAATAACCTGTTTACAGTGCCAGAACTTGAACTGTGCAAGCATCACACATGAGGTGAAAATGTACTGCTTTGTTTTTGATTACAGAAATATCTCCCTCTTTTAAATAAGTACCAGAAGGAAATAAGTGTGACATTCAAAGCACAAGGGCCGAATATATCCACTGGACATGCAGTTATTGCTAAGAACTACCAAATTTTGAACCACGCTTGAAAAAACTAAGGACAATGGCAGAAGAAGTATTCTTGCTTGCATTCAGAGGAACACCTGTGCTTCCCAGTCTGGTGAAAGAGAAATGAAGGTCACTGCTTATGCAAGGTATGGCCTCTCAGAGAATACTAGTAGTTTATTACAAATGAAACACATTCTGTTTTGATAAAGGTCATGCAGAATAGCTCCATTTTTTTTCTAGAAAAGAAAAGATTTTATTTATTATGCTACATATCACAGGATTTAAATCTTTACAACCTTGTGGTAAGCATGTTTCCTAGGCCATACTCCCTATTGTAATACACTTATTTGTAGAAATCTCTGCAAGAAAGAAGTGTCCTTGTCCTTTTGTTCTTTTTGGTAGAGATGTTGTCTTCACTGAAAAAAAAAAACTCTTGGATGTTCCAAAGATTTTTTTTCATACAAAAATGATAAGGCTAAGGTAAACATCTCACTCCTTTTGTATCAAAAATAATAATTGGTTAGTGGAAAAAATAATAATTGAAGAACTTTAGTTTTGTAGTTCTCAGATTATGCTTTGTCCCAAATGTCTGTTGACCTCCTCTTTGCCAACAGAATGAGTTTGCATATGTTGTATTGGTTCATGAGCTTGCATAAATTGCCGTGGATTGTGGAATGGTATGAGAGTGCACTTTTTAGAAACTCGGAAATAACAGAACGTGGGGAACATGGACGTTTAACCATAGAGCAACTGCTTGAACAAAGAAGCAATGCAGATTTCAGTTTACTGAGTCAGCGCTATGTGAATTCTAGTTTATTTTTTCACTCTGAGGGCTTCATACAAGTTTTTAACTTGCTTGGAAGTTATTCATGTTACTCATGAAACTAAATTACAGTAAGATACAGTTGGAATTAATGTGTTCATGTCTATGCAGAGATCAGCTAAATCTGAGGGCTAAGCAGCCCCAAAGGAATGTTACAATCACGTCATTCCGTAGCCCGAATCTCGCTGTCAGCACATGGGTTGGACTCAGCCTGCAGAAGACTTTCCACACACCCTTCCATCTTCCCTCCTTGTTGTTCAGGTGGCTACTGAATGTTTCCTTCACCTCAGTCACCCGAACAGTTAAATCCCTCCTGCTGCTGCTATGAGCAGTTGACGTCCACGCTGCCTGCACCACTACGTACTCTGCAAGGTGCCCAGGAGCCGTCAGTTATCTCGAGTTTGGCTGGACACCATCTTCCAGGAGGTCTGTACATTTTCCTTCTACTTTTCCTCCTCCTCCTCGGCACTACAGCCTTCGTGCTGTCTCAGAGCTCATACAGTGAGAGCGATGGTCATCCTGTCTCCTGTCTGCTCCTCGTGTTTGGTTCATCTGTCCAGAACATCACTGAAATCCCTTCATATTCCCAGGGACCTGAGAACACTGCTAATTCATGGTAATTGTCACCTTTACGTTATTATTGAAGATTTGTGACTTTGAAGATAAGATGTTTTCTTTAGGAGCTTGTTGAAGACAGGGTGATCTGGGAGCTAGCCCCAAATAAGATCCCTAATATATTATCTGTAGTGAAAATCAACTTACTTCTTGAGTTTTCTGTGCTGGAAACCTTTCCATGTCATCACTGAAACTTTCTTACAGATTCCTTTTACAAGACATTTAACAATAACATAAGCTTTGGCTGAGCCCTTTTATGGTAGATATAAGGTGCTATACATAATCTTCTTAGCAGCTTTGTATGCACTACCTTATACAGGCAGAATAATAATAAAGTTATGTCAACTTGCTTGCCAAGAAAAAAAAATGTTATCACAGTAAATTAAGTATTCTCCTAAACAAGCATTTAATTAACAAAACAAGATACTGTAGTTATTGTTGGTCAATTAGAGATGTAATAATTACTCCCAATTACCTGATGAAAACAAGCTAAGTAGGCAATTACCATAAAAAAAGTACAAGTAAAATCAATTGAAACATATATTGTTAAAATAAGTAAACATAGCTAAAAAAAATGTGCTATGAAGCTTTCTGTTAATCTCTCCAAGAATATGTTAAATTATCTTTTTAAAAATTCTGAGTATATGCCTCTCTTTCACTCACTCTTTACTTAAAATCACCCCAGTTCATGTAAAATCAAGAAAAAATGGGGCTTCTAGGTTGTGTTGAACTCTTCTCAACGAGAAATTGAGACATAAATAGGAATATCTTTCCAAAGATTTTTACTTTTAACATTTATTAGATCTGAGAAAACAGCTTATAAAAATCAACCTATAAAGAATGTGTATCTTTATTCTGTTCATTAATTGTTCCTAAACAGACTGAAATTAAAGATTTCATTCTCATGTAAAATTACTCAAAAATAGACTGTGCAAAGACAGACTAGATGTTCACTAACTGTTTTTGCAGTGTTTACCTAAATCATATTCCATTGTTCTTTTACTTGGGTTGGATTACTAAAATATTTATAAATCTGTAAAAGAGTAGTCAAAGGTTTTCTAGCGCTAAGTTCTTGAGGCTATCACTGAGAAGTGGAGACTAACAAAACCATCCATTAATGCAAAATAAATTTGATCAGCAAATATTTAATCCAATGTCATTGACAATAACTTAACCTTTCACGTTTGACAGGAACTGGTGCCTCTGTTAGAGGCAAAGTAACTTTTAAAATATTTCAGATAATTTAAAGGGAGACACTGATTCTCAACTGCACTGCAGCATATTTTCCATTGCTCAGCTGCTGTAAAGAGATTACAAAATAAACGCCATCTGCTCCAAGGGATAGCTTTAAAGCATGTTCAGAAGTGAATAAGTACTTTACACATCTTCTAAGGCTTGGTTTTGAGGGATCAGATTAGGGGTGAGAGTGGTCATAGCCAAAGTGCTTTTGCAGGCAGCGGGGTCACAGTGCAGCCTACGCGCGGGAGGTTTTTAGCGACTGTCTAATTTAGATCAGGAGCACGGACTCGTTGTGAGGACTGAATACTCTCACTGAAGAAGTGGTTCTGCATGCATTTCTTTGAAGGCAATACTGACTTAAATGTCCTTATCTCTAACCGCTGCTTCCTGCCCCCTTACTGCCCACTATGCTGTGTGGTGCAGCTGTTTCTGAAGTGTAGCAGTGAACTGGTTTGGGAAACTGATTCCCACCCCCCTCCTCCCTCAAACGAAAAAAAGACACTTTCCTTGGCATCACTAACCAGTCGCCACATCAGCACTGCATGCATGAAGGCTACAGGGTGTTCACTTTACTATGTTCTGTTCCTTTTATTATTTCTTTTTTTCCCTCATGCTATTTTAAAATGCAATGTTTAAAAATAATGAATATATATAATAGAGTACTTTTCAGTGGAGAAATTTTGTAAAAATTTAGCTGTAATCATGTTTCCATTATCATCCACTTTAAGATGGACATATAAAAATATTTTCTAACTAGAGTAGATTCTTCTTTTTAAATGAGGTCCAGATCATTTCTTATTTAATTATTCTGTGTTTAATTGAAATGTTCAGTATAATTATGTAGATCATATAATAAGCATGAACCTGCCAAGTGATGTATTCTGAATTTTAACATCGGTTAAGTCATTTTTTTTATTATTTTCTGTTCACCATTTGCAACTTAAGAGGAATGCCATTGTTTATACATCCCTTTGAGTTCTCTAATTCATTTAAAGATGCTCACCCCTCTCCCTTTCTGAAGAAACTGCAAGCTTAGAATAGAGCCAGTGCCCAGTTTGTGCAGTTCTTATAATCCTAACATGGGAACATAGGGCACTAGAGGTAATTTTTTATACTGATTATTATTTAGTTAGTATGGAAGATGATGTGTACAACATCATTATATTAGATATTGTCTTATTTATTACCTTCTTTAGGTGATTATACCTAAGAGTTTAGAGGAAGTAAACTGGTGTAAGGCCACTATTGGCTTGGAACATTTTTTTTTCCTACCAGGGAAAGACAGACTCATGTTTTTCCTAATGGTACCCAGACAAAAAAATCTTTCCATGATGTATTACTTGCACATCAGTCACTTTTGGTAAGCATACACAAATTCCTTTTCTTATATATTTTTTACTTAAGCACTTTTAGTCCGTAAATTGCAGCAAGTCCAAACCACAGACTCAAACATCTGGCTCTTTCTAGAGAGATTCTGTAGTATTCAATTTTGTCTTGGCAGAAAATGTTACAATATCATCCTGTGGGCCATTGTTTTTGCAACTTCATTTCCTCCGTATGCCTAAGACACAAATTTGAAAAAAAATCAGAAATGTTAAATGAACAATTATGAATTGTGAGTTTAGGTCCGGGTTCTGCTGCATTGGGGGATTGGACAATAGTCAAGAATCCATACCATGATGGCTTAATGGTACAGACAGTAAAGCCTCAGTCAGCCTGGGAATTTGGAAGCTCAGGAGAATTGTATGCTTTCAGTGCAAGTTCCTTAGCCTCATTTACAAAATTAAACCTTTTGTCTTTGTTTCTGTAGAATTGGCAGTTATTTTATCCCAGCCAGTTTTCCTATGAATTATTTTTTTTGAACATGAAAACCAGAAGGCTGTTGAACTTTCCAGCCTCACTTTCTTTATTGTGGCTTTCTGCATTATTTTTGGGAACACTTGTGCTACAACTTTTGTCAATGCAGAATGTTAGGGTTACAGATTATCTTGCCCATTGATCTGTTCAGTTTTAACGTCAAATAAACAAGACATATCACCTAAATATTTGTAGAACAGTATTTATTTCAATAGGCTTGGAGGCAACTCATAAAAATAGGGAACATATTTCAGTGTTGAAGTGAAAGGATCTAACACTGGGCTACATGTTGCTCAGTTGCCCTCAGAACAAAGGCATTTGCAGCACAATAATTCTGCCACAGGAGTATCTGGACCTCGTAGCAAAAAAGCTTGATGGCACCGAACTTTCACAATAGCTCTTAAAACAGAAAAATCTTTCTCCATAAAGCCAATAGGCCTATCTGGACAGTTTTGATCTGTTGCTGGCAACTAAAATAATAAAGAACAACCTTTGAGTTTTGCTCTGGCCTTTAACCACTCGGTCAGGTGGCATCAGGCATTGTCAGAAGCCAGGAAGGACCTTCTGACTGCGGGTCCTGTTGGAGCAAACTTGGCTACAACAGGGGAGAGTTTGGACCAATATATACTGATATGAGAAATCAATCCTTACTTCAGCAATGATAGCTAATTAAGCACAGGTAATTTAAATAGGTAATCATGAGGAGCACTTGCCTAATTAATGTACTGGCAAGGAAACTCTCAAGGAATGCCAGAATTCTGTATTTTGAAAGCACATTATATATATGCAGTTTGTTAATGTGACTCTGGAGAAACCTGACATAACAAACTCTAGAAAAGTAGTCCAGAGTTAAAAATCTTTAGCCTAATAGAAATTGGATCGCTTAGAAAAACAGATGGAGAAAACTGAAGGGAAACTATGAAGAAAAGTGCTTGTAATTCATAAGACTCAGATATTTAGAAGTATTGGAACATAAATTGAAACCTTCGTAGTTCCAAAACCAGATCAAACAAGCCCAATATCACTGCTTATTGAAAACCAAATTTATTTTTTTCACCCTTACATTTCTCAGAGAACAAAACAAAACACAACAAAAACCAAACCCAATTCTGTCATTTATATATTGCCATGGTTGTAGCAAGGTTAATATGTCAGAAGAGAGATACAAAGTCTAATGATGCTCTAAGTTTTATAAAGCATAGTCATTTTGCATTTTCTGATTAAGTCAATAACTGTATTACTATGTAAGCAATTTTCTTGACACAAATTCAATAATTCCTTATGTAACCTGCTTTTTTCTGCAGTGAAGGTAGCCAAACCATAGAGCATGCCTAGTGCGAGAGCAGAATATAACAGTATTCACAGTATTCATCATCATCATCAATATTATTATTACTATTAGCAGATTAAAAGCTCCACATACGCTTAACTTACGTCATTATTGGTATCTACCAAATAACTTGCTTAGCAGTTTGACTCCAGTGATTATTTCTTAAGCAGTGTCTCTCTGATCTTTTTCTGTGTTTTTCTGAAAATTAGATACTGTTTACTGATGTGGTAAATCCCCTTCAGAAAATATTTAACTAACAAGAGATTTTATTTTTTTAAAAAAAAATTGTCCTCGTCAATATTCTCAACTCCCAACCTTAGTAAACATATGCTGATTTACATCTACTGAACATCCACCACAGAAGTTATACAGATATACAAGCTCGAACAAAGCTTAGGAGTATGTTTTTGTCTAGAGATACTATGGACATATTGTAATGGTTAGAGAAGTCTGGCCATTCATATAAACAACATTTTTTGCAAAGTCAAAGTTGTGACACAAAAATAATTTCTACTTGTGTGCTGTTCCATAGAGAGGTAGACTTTTTGGCTAATGCTGCTGTTATTCTGTGATTCCCAAAGGATTTTTCTTTAGAGGTGCGGTTTGTTGAGTGAAAGTTAGCCATGACAGCTACAGACTGTTCTTGGATAACTCAGGTTTTTGTAGGAAGACCTGTCAGAAGCCAGACAGCTTGAAGTATTTCACAAGCTGTCCGTTTTTAGTAAAGAACTCGGGAAGCGATAGCAATAAAATTTATGGCTAGAAAGAGCAACCTGCTATGTAGTCTGTTGGCATTTTAGAGCTAATCAGAGCAGGAAAACATTCTTTTCTGTTGTATTTTTTAGAGATTGGAAACCAATAAAATGGGCGGATAGTAACTTGTTTTTACACTGTAAACCTACCTCTTATTTTTTGAGGGGGAGGTAAGAGGGAGAATGTGCAACTCCTTTGTGCACTTTCACGTTTTGAGTACCACTGTAGCTCTTTCAGATCCTACACTGAAAGAGCCTGTGTAGAGATACTCATAGAGTAATTTTGGTCAGAAGGGACTTCTGGAGATTATCTGATCCAGCACCCTGCTCAAAGTAGAATCAACTTTGAAGCTAGATGCTACTTCAGAGTTAAATGAGATCACTCAGGGCCTTGTCCAGTTGAAATCTGAATATCCCCAAGGCTACAAGTTCCACAGTCTCTCCAGACAACCTTTTCCACTGCTCGGCCATCCTCATTGTAATGAATTTTTTCCTTATGACCAAACAGAATTTCCCTTCCTGTAACTTGAGTCCGTTGCTTCTCATCTTTTCACTGTGCACCCCAGGGAAAATTCTGGATACTTCTTCTCTGTCACTGCCTGTTAGCTAGTTAAGAGAGCAAGTGCATCTCCCTTGAGTCTCCTCTGCTTCAGGCTGAACACCTGCTGCTCTGACCTCCCTCATATGCCATGTGCTCCAGCCCCTGACCACCTTTGTGGCTCTCCGCTGGACTTGTTCCTGCAGCATGTCAGTGTCCTCCTTGCACTGGGGAGCCCAAAACTAGGCACAGGACCAAGGTGTAGTCTCAGGTTGTGAGGAGAGGGGAACCACAAATACCTTCAGCCTGCTGGCTCCACTCTTGCCATGCTTTGCCTTCATTGCAGGAATAGCTTCCTGCTGGCTCACATCCAGCTTGCTGCCCACCAGGACTACAGGGCCCTTTGCTGCAAAGCAGCCTTCTGCTCAGGCAGCACCTGGACTGTGGTGGGAGGTTAGAATATTGTGTCTCAGGTGCAAGGCTCTGCATTTGCCTTCATTGAACTTCATGAGATATCTCCAGCTTGTCGAGTCCTTTCCAACAGCAGCTTTACCCTCCAGCTTTTCAGCCTTTCCCCGGTTTAAATAATTTTATATTCCACCTTCCATTTCAAGTCTTCACGTTCAAGTCTTCATAGAATATTTTATGAAGGTGGATATCATTAATAAGCATTCAGAAAATAAGGAAACTAGCACAGAGATGTAGCATGAAATGTCCAAGGTGACTGAACTTTGGTAATTGTACTGAGCAGTCAAAATGGAAATGAAATATAGTTTTTCTGATGTCTTTTCTGGTCACAGAATGTACTAAAATGAGTACATAGAGTCTGCGCCTATTGCTTTTTAAGCAAAAACTCCATTCCAATATCATTACAGAATAGTCTAATGCAAAATTTTGTAGCTAGATAAAAGGAATCGGGAACATACATGTAGCATTGGAGCCTATGGAAGGACATCCTGAGTGAGTCACTTTTAGAAACAATATATGTACTCACTAAATTCTTAGATATTTATTCTCTTAGAAGTTTATTCTTAATTTTTATCATGTGTGCATCAGTTAAGGTTGAACTCAGCAACTTCAAACAAGCTTATTTTCAGTGCATGAGTGGCAGGCTTTTTTTTTTTTTTTTTTTTTCCCTTTTCCTTTGTATCAGATCTTTTAAAATGTCTTTGGCTAGGGAAAGCAAACTATTGTTTTTTATTAAAAATATTTTTTTTTAAAGTCAACCACATGTATTTATCAGCATAATTTTGTTTCTATATAAAACTTTAGAAAAGTATTCCTTTCAGATTTTGTTTTTGAATTGATAGAATAGTCTTCTCCTAGGATACTGTTTTATGCAGAAATATTGGAAACATTACTGATAATCCAATTAAAACCCAATTAAAAAAGACAGTAAAAACAGACTAATAATAGGTTAGTTGCTTTCATCATGAAAAATGAGAAGTCCAGCCAATTTGGTTATTGGATATTGAATCTCTTTAGATAAAATCTTCCAGTGATAGGTTTGAAAGAAATGCATTGAGTACATAAACCTAAAATTTAATATGAAGATTGCAGCAATAAAAATTGTCATTGAGAATATCTTATTTTTGACCGTGAAGTAATCTTATGTTTTCCAGATACTCACATATAAATAAATAAATTCTACAAATCTATTCTGACAAGATAAGGAAATGTATTACGTTCCACAGTTAAAGTATTTATGCAAACTTAGGTTGTAGTATTACATCTGGGAGCCACATAGATGCTGCAGCACTTCTTTTATATCATATCAAAGCGCATGGACACGCACACAAGATTTGCAGGAGAATCATAGAATCAGTAGGGTTGGAAGGGACCTCTGGAGAACATGTAGTCCAACCTCCCTGCTCAAGCAGGTCACCTAGAGCATGTTAGACAGGGTTGCATCCAGGTGGCCTTGAATATCTCCAGAGAAGGAGACTCCAATTTAAACATAAAAATGTTGCTAGCAATAAATGATGCCTTATCATCATCTTCAAACTTAAGAATACATAGATTCATGGACATCAAAGCTAGAAGAGAGCACTAGATCATTTAGTTTGAACTCTTCTATAGCAAAAGTGTTACAATTCACCCGGTCCCAAATTCTGTGCCTGAAGAAACAGAAACTCTCTGTTTTCATTTTGTCATAGTTCGCCATCTCTGTTTACAGATGTATCACTTTGTTGTGTTTTTCATCAAATTTCAAACTTCAGATTTTTTGTTTTCTCTGTAACAGTCAAAAGAAAGGCGAGGAAGGCTGCCTAAATAATGCAGTAAAAATATTGGTCAGTATTAATTGACATAAACTGAAGTGCAGGTTATCAAGCTGATTATTATTCTTATAGTCTCCAATAGCTCAGTCTGAAATCCTTGAAACTCCTGTCACTTTTATTGTTTCTCATCTCCATTAGGTTAAACTTATCTCAGTATGGCCACCTACGAGGCAATCATACTTTGTCTGCATAGTAGTCTCAGGTGTTCAATATACCTTTCTCCAAGAGATTAAAAAACCTTTCTGAGTTCAATATTTTCTTGTCATTCACACATAACCTGATTGTAGAGTTATCTCTAATGCTTTTTTTTTTTTTTTTTTTTTTTTGGAAAGACAAAGAAATAGAGTTCTTTCTGTTTCTCAATGTAAAATTTTTGTCTAGTACTTGTGACAGTTTTTCTGATTTTCAGAGTTTTTTAATGTGGGCATGATGCCAGGGTACAACATTTGAGTATTGGTACCTTCAGTTAATCCTACAAATATTAACATCACCTAACTGCTCCTGTTTATTATTTTCAAGTTCAGAGGGATTAAGATGGCTTCATTCCATTCTAATTTTATTTTTCCAAACCTAAGATTGTTCCCCACAATAGACTTCTGTCGTTCGAAACTGCAGTTCAGTCCCCTGCACTATAGGTAGACTCAGATTCCTTTTCTATAGATGGAAGACTTTCAATTTCTTTCCTTTAAAACTCTTTTTGCTTGAATGAGCTCAGATCATCAAGAAAAGGGGGATTTTTAAGGAAGACACCAGTGCTTTCTGACCATACTCCAAGTGTAGAGCGCACCAGAGTGGAAGCTGCACAGTGAGGAGTTGCAAAGCAGCATGCTCAGTAAGCCAATACACACTGCTGGGAGTTCAAACGCTATGTTACGCTGGCTGCATTTGCATGGCTTCTGAATCAGAGCTAGCTCATGTCTGGCTGGCTCAGAGCAGAGCCAAAAACAACAGAAGTCAAATAAATATAACTATTGTAATCCAGATCATTCCAGATGAATGCATGGCCTGATTATAATTATTTACCACTCAACCAATCCTTGTACCAGCCATAAATTTTATCAGCAGTGATTTTTTACTTACTTCCAAATGATTGCTCAAAATATTGAGAAACATTTATCTTAGAGTCCTGTATCATTCCACTAGAATGAATCCTGTACGTTTAAGTATCTGACCCTTATTACTTCAGAAATATGTACCTATGTGGACACATTGGACTATATTATACTGAAGTATTCCCTAATAGCAAGATAGACTAGCTCTTAGACTGTTGCTTTTAGTCTATCTAGTGATAAATATAAGCAGATCGTATCTAGTAGCCATATACAAGCCTTGCAAAAATGTATGAGCTTCTGTCATTAAAAGGCTGTGAAAGCAGCATGGCATACATAGGAGTCGCAGAGGAGAGGCACACGCTTACTACAGAGTTAAAGTATTTCAGTCCTAAAAGTAATCAAGTCTACATACCTGGTTATATAAAACTATTAACCTGGATTCTTACATCCACATAGGATTTCAGCCCAAAATGCACATCCCAGCTGATTTCGTATTCTTTAGATTTGCTCTAATTTATAGTCTCAAGAGACCACTGCATCCATCAAAGATTGCCAGAAAACCATGTACTCTGGTCATTTTTTGTTTCCTGGGACATGCTTTGCTATGGGATAATTAAAATATTTGTTTAGCACTCAGGTTCCATTAGGCAGCCAGAATCCCCATCTGGCCCAGTTTCAGGTCTGTTTTTACTAGTACAGCATAAAAGTACCTTTTATGCAGCTGGACTATACATTTTAGGAAATCAATTAAATATACCTACTAATTTCATTATTGCTGTCTAACTGATGACTGTGCAGTATTGGTCTTTAAAGTATATTAAGAATTTGTACCAAAACCCAGTCTCTGTCCACATTAATATCACTGGTCCAAAACACAGATGGAGAAGTAACACAAAGAAATGACTCTTGTTTATTTTTGGCTCTGGGCATTTCTGGCTTTAAATATCTACTTAAAAAGATATATTTTGTCCTCAGATGTCATACCAACAAAGAAGAGGGGTTTCCCGGAGTAGCTCTGCCCACCCAAGTTTCACAGGTTTGGGTTTTCAACAGCAGTGCCTAGAGGACATTCAGGGATATGAATATCGTTAGCTCAGTAATTCAGATCACATAAGAGTGACCTAGCTGTCCTAATTTTAAAGGTTATTTTAATTTTATGTAAATCTGTAACTGCCATTCACAAAAAATCTGCATAATATGCCTTGAATTTAGTTTTACTTGTCATCCACTTTTATACTTGAGTTAACTCATTTTTTGTGTCTTCTGGTACATCAGTGTTGTCTTCTCAAGTGAAACATATTAAAACTGCAGAGACTTTTTCCTCCCTTAATCATGAAATACAAACTTATAACTTCCCTTTCTTATTTCTTTTGTGTTCACCAAATAATTTTCAAAAATATATGCAGTAAAACCAGAAAGAGACGACTGTTTCATACCGTTGAAAAGGATCATTTGAACCAAGGAAAATATGCGAATTCTATGCCAGACTGTGATCTCCATACTCATATTAGTGAAGTTATTCACCTTATTAAAATTAATCCCATGCTTATGTCACTACCTGCCCCAGAAGGCATTTCTATATTTCAATATTTATTATATTTCATAGTCTGTTTTTTTGAATTAATTTTATCTTTAATAATTTTTGCTTGGTTTCAGCTCCTTCTGCAATTCACTGAAGTTGCATGATATTGACTCTAATTTCCTGATTGGTTAAGTCTACTTCCAGAATAAATCTATTCCAATTCTTTCTCTAAAAGGGAATGACCACATTTTTTATACATTATCAAAAAAAAAGGGGGGGGGGGGAGAAAAAAGCCAATAAAAGAAAATGCTCCCTCCTCACTATCAGCAGTTGGTATCTTCTGCTCTGTGATTGTACTTACAAGTTGTTTTTTTTACCACTTAAGGTTGGCACTGTCCCTTGCTGGAAAGAAAAAAAAAAAAAAAAAAAAAAATCAGAACACATTCTTTGAAAAGTGCCTTCTGGTCCTTTCTGTGTTTGGTAAAAATAAGATATGTCATGGATAAAATGTCATACATTGGATTTGGTTGTTTTAAACAGAGGAAGTGATTCTAATGTGGTATGAATTTTCACTGCTACTGGTGCATGGTAATATGTATGAAATTCATAAATTTAACTTCAGGTACGTAAGAACATCTATTCTTGGGGGGGGTTGTTTCTAGGCTCACTAATGAGTGGATAAGGAATAATAAATGGTAATTAACTAATTGCATCCTAGAGGCTTCTCTGGGATACATGAAGTGAATTATTCTTTCTAAGAAACTATTTCCAGTAATGCTAAGAAATCTAAAATGTGTTCCAGAATGATAAAAATATACACATTTTCAGATAATGGATTGATAATTAAACTAAGATTATCATATTTCTAATGTTAAAATAGAAAAGACAAGTAATAGCCTAACGCTTTTTCAAAGATCGGAGCTTTCAAAGGAGGAGGAGATGTGCCTCAGACAGTAAAACCAGTAAATTTGCCTTCCTATCCACACAGTGGAATGATTCCAGTTAGTATTGAGCTATTAAGTGTCCCAAACACCATAGCAACTTAGGGGTGAACTACAAGCATCTCATTTATTTTCACATCGTGTTCTAACTTCTTCAAACCTTCCTGTCCTTTCACACCTCGGTTCTGACTAGGAAGAGAGTGATAATGAAGTCCTCACAACAGCAGCACCATGTTAATCTTTTATCTGTTGCTGTTGACTCTGGACTTTATTATTTTTGAGTTCTTTCTGGCTTAACTCTCACAATGACTTTCTTCATTGTTCTTGTTTTGTGTTCAGCAGCGCTCGTCAGGAGATGAAAAAGGCTTGAAGCATAGCAAACATCACAGAGACTGTCAATTAATACCTCATTAATAAAGAAAACAACAACAAAATGAACAAATAAACAAGGAAAATAGGCTAAGTGGAAAGGTGTTAATTGAGGAAGATCTGAAAGGCTTGAAAGATCTAAACATAAAGAATTAAGAGAGCAGTGGGAGTTTTTTCAAATGAATTCATCTGCTTGTGTGAGGAATTGGTACCGCACATATGTTGTGAAAATACATGAAAATTAGAGGCATAAGTAGAATTGACAGAACTGGGAAAGAGAGAGGATGGACAGTCAGGAGTCTCATTAATCCCACCAATATTCGTCACTCACTCTGGATTAGTGTAGATGAAGCAGACACTCAGCTGAAAACTTTTCATTTTCAGATATGTTTGAAATAAAAAAAAACATTCCAGTCATTTCTACTAGCTGAACTCCAAACCAGTGTCCAGAAGTATAGAAAAATATAAATCAACGTTAAATACTCCTGCTTTCCTCAGCAACTTTAGTGTGATGTGTTCTCAGCATCTCTTAGTTTCTCAGAATTTAGTCTCCTGTATCGATCACTCTACAGATTTTCCTGTTCTCCCTTTGCCTTCTATGGATGAATAAAATGTGAAGATTAATTTTTAAAAATAGAGTAGGGGAGTTAAGAAATAAAATATAAATATAACAAAGTGAAATAAAATAAAATGGCATGAGAGAAAGTGTGAAAAAAGTCACGTGTAGGTGATCGCATCGCTTTTATTCTAGTTAAGACAATTTGTGATAAAATTAATTATCAAAATTTAATAGTAAGTTAATTACTATGTGGTAACTTTCAAGATACAAGTTGATCCATCAAGTGGTGTTTTTAGGCAAAACATATTCAGATTAGACTCCTGGCCCCTGCATTGCTGGCCTTTGGGGGATATTACTTTTATAATTGTTCCTGTTAGAATCATTTGTTTTAAGGGACTTCACATTATTGTGTTGGTCTACCTATAGTTAATATTAAAGCATATAATAAAAATCTGAAGGTAATTTTTAAGAATCCTGTTTAAGAGAAATTTTAATTTCATTCTTCTACGTGATTCCCACTGTCAGCATAACTGTCTGTTATTGTGTGTAGTTTTTCCTCTTTATTTTCACTAAAAATTATTAAAGATCTTGAGATGTTAATATTTAAAATATATTTTCTTTTAATCTCAAAAATTTTTATAGGATGGAGAAAAACATCCAGCTGAGTTCAGCACAGAATGAAAAAAAAAACATATATTTTTAGAGCTGGTCTCTTGGGTTTGGTATGGGGCACTTCAGCTAAATGGGGAAAATCTTGCGGTTCTAGTGTCACACATTTTCTTTTTGCATATTTTAATTTCTAAGACTGTCAAGTTAAACCATTTTATTAAAACTAAATTTACTACATTAAAAAATACAAACAAAACAACAGCAGAAACTAGACCTTCATTACCTACAGTGAATAAGGTATACAGTGTTTTTCCCCAAGACCAATTTATTCTGTGAACCATGCAAGCAAGCTATCAAAAGCTGTAAATTACTGGTCACCTCAGGCATTAGAAATAAGAGCTCCTTTACAGCAGCTCCCATTGAGTCAGTCTTTTTCATCTTTGCTAATTAACACTTTTTTACCATTGCCTTATAATAAATAATTGAAACTATCATGTAGGACATGATTCAGAAAAGAGATAGCAAAAGCTTTAAACTAGATCATTTTCAAAGAAATCTTTCTCTGATTGGCTTCTTCAGTAAAGCCCTGAATAATTAGAAAATAAACTGTTTTCTGGCCTTAAAAAGTCTTTGAAGCTCTGTATTACCTGAACAACTCTAACTTACGTGCATAGAAAACATGGCTTATTAGTACTGAAAAGCAAACTAAATGAAGATTTCATTCCCTGAAAAATCAAGGTAAGCCATGAAATACTTCACTGTGGTACAAGGATGGTAACGCTGTACTTAGTTATACCTAAGACTGCTAAAGGATCACAAAATCTAAAGGCAACAAGCAACTTATAGTATGAAAACAAGAGAGTTTATCTTAAAGCTATTGGACTGGGTGTCTCTGATCCCCGGCTCACTGTAGGATTTTTAACCAGAACTTCTTCAGAGTATGTGAATATATTCTCCTAGTAATCTCTTTTACTCCTATCAGCTCCCATCCTGTATTCAGAAACAACATAATACAGTGATACTAGATTGTGCAGTGAATGTGCAGTTAGCTTGTGATCTAGGAAACAAACTACCAAAAAAGCAAACAAACAAACAAAAAACCCCAAACCACCAAGTATTTGCCCATATTTATCAGTAGCTTTTAAATGAATCTCAACTAATCATAAGCAAGTATTAGCTCTTACATACCACAAAAGACAGCAGATATTTGCATATTTTGAGTTGCTCAGAGGAAAACAATCACAAAAAACACAGCTATTTTTGCAGTCCCAGCTCTCACCTGCCTCTTATATACTCCAAGCAACTCAGCAATAATTGGACACACCTGCACAGCCCTCATGTGCAAGGATGAAATTTCTGCCATATTGTGATTGTCACTACGAAGACTTGTTTGATTAAGCTGTGTTAAGCAAATGTAGAGTGTGCCTTGTTTCAGGATTGGTCCACAGGGCTTCGCTGCAAGGAAATGCTGTATGAATAAATATAATTAAGGAAAAGAAAAACCTAAAGATAATTCGATAACCCTCTGCAGAATTTAGCAAGGTATCTAAGAATGAAATGTTGACATTTCTGTGGTTACTTTACATATAAAAGAGGTACCTTTCATAAAAAGCAAAGCACTTACTTAACATTCCTCAAAGGTGGATCTAGTATTCTTCATTAGCTAAGTTTCAATTGCCTTTGTCAAATCCCTCTTCCTGGCAGAGGTCTGTCAACTGTGAAATCCATTTAACATAATTAGTATTCTGTTAGATTTAATGGAGAGTCTGTGAATTAGAGCTACAACAAAAGAGAACATCTACTTGTTTCTTTATCATCAAACACGTGGTGCTTCCAGCTCCTGTGGCAACTGAGTCTGACTCCTTTTTAAGTCATACAGACCATACTTAAGAGTAAGCAGCAGAGCCTTGCTTAAATTGTTGAATATCCACTTTGCCAGAAAAGATGGTATTTCAAAATGTTTTTATTTTGATTCATAACAACAGTAAATCTCAGCATTTGTCGTCATATTGAAATTCCCTCCAAATCAGCATAGCATTTTATTTTTAAATTTTCTCAAGGTTTTCAAATTTTGTTTTAGCATTTCGACATTTACTTTTATTTGTAAGCTATATCTCTGTTTGTTATATTTATATTGGATTATGGCACAGGAGCAGCAGCCATGTACAAATCTACAACTGTTACAGACCTCTAAAACTGTGACATAAAATAACAAAATTGTTGTATTCTAATGCATATCTTATTTTTGACCTCTGAGTGTTTGCTACTTGCTGACTGAAATATTTTATCCCTTCTAAGACAAAGAGAATTTGAGAGGTCTAAAAAAAATATGTTGGAATGAAACAGATTGATACGTCAACATCAGTTCTGCAGGGACTAGAAACGAATGTCCCAAGGAAGCATCAGCAGCTATAATCTGGACAAGCACCCAAAAGCTAGGAAAAGATGAGGTTATTCACGTTTAGGTCAGAGAAGAGGCAAAGAGGAAGATAGTGGACCAGTTGGCTGGAAAACTGAATGTCTGTATACAAGTGCAAGAAGTATGGAGAATAACAAGGAAATCTTAAATTCAGTCTTAATTTGAATTTATGATTTAGCCAGCGTAACAGAATTTGACGGGGCAATTCTTCTGACTGGAACATACTAACTTTTTTAAAAGTGTCCTATCGATAAAGACTGGCACAAAATGAAATCAAAATATGCTGCCCTGTACTATGTATATTACACATACTTTTAAATTGCAGAATATAAGTCGAGGTAGTTCTGCTAGTGATACCGTGACAAAGAAGGATGCTTTTTATCATGTAGCAGCCCACGTGATGAGCCCATCACATTTGTACTGGTTTATGCTAGTTTGTGCTGAGAGACATGGAGGCTTCCCTCTTGATGTTACCCATGCTAGCTAAATTTCAAACTCCAACGGGTAGCTCTGCCTGTGCTGTAATTACATCTTCAGTTCGCTGTGTAGACATACTACGAGATCAAAGTGTTTTCTGTTTGTCTTATAGTGACACAGTTTGACACTTTGAAGTACGAAACTGCTTCATTACAACACAAATAGGAGACGCTTCTGACTTAGAAAATCTGTTTCAGTCACCAGTAAGGGTTTGTCTTCAGAAAGGAGCTCCCGAGAAATTAGTGTGTGTGTGAATTTAGACTTGCTAGCTGCTGCAGACTAACCAGCTTTTCAGCCATTCTTTTTCTGTGAGCTGCAGCCTTTCTGTGGCTTCGCTAAAACCTGCTTCTGAAGTAGTACAAAAAGAAAACCCTTTAAATAAGAAATACCAGCCATAACATGGACTCTCATGGAACACGAATCTGCATTTGTGGGTCTAGATATTTCAGTGAAAACAGAGTTTAAGTAGAAAAGAATGGAATATTTTAACTCTTGTCGTGAATGAACTGATAAAAATAGGGAATATATGTACATTTTCAAGTGGGAGTTTGAAATCCTGAATTTTTTGAGGTTTTCATAAAATTTTGCAAACTCTTATTCTGAAAAAAAAGAGAAATCTAATCAAAATAACAGCAAATGCTGTAGTCAAAGCTATCGCATTCCCAGGTGTCCTATGCATGTCCTTTATATTGCTAAGTCACATACAAGTTTTCTCTCTCAGAGTAATGTTCGAGGAAGGAATTGTTTTGGCCAGTCACGTTTGTGTATTCATGCAGTTGCCCTGAGGTGCACTTACTACTGATAGAATTCCTCAGACTGCGTTCTTATCTCTGCTGACATACACATAAAGCTTGTCTTACTGCCTTATTTATGTAATTATTTTAGTTTTAAATATGCCTATACTTTTCCCGAAGTGCCTGCTATGGATATGAATTGTTCAGGTGGCTTTTCAGAGCAGTGCGAATGCATTCACAAATGGTGACAGAGAAAGAGGGGAAAAGAGAGAGTCCAGCTTGCCATCTTATTTATTTTATTTTAAATATACCTATATTTTTCCATGAGTGCCTGGAACAATATAGGCAGTAAACAATACTCATCAATAACTGTGCTCACATCATTCAGTTCCTTCAGCTTAATGCTGTGAAATAAATGTGTGAGACTAAATAGGCTTTGCAGAGTGCCCTGTAGTTCAATAAATCCAAACCCTCTCTGATCATGGACACAAGGTAATTTTAGGCATTGACATTTCATCTGCATTACCCTCCCTCTGTTTCTCTTCAGCTGAAACTGGAGAATTGTGAACTTTTTCCTTCTGCTTTCAATCTGTTTTCACTGATACACCATGCAATAGTATTTTTACTACTTGGTTAAAAAAAAAAGTAAGTAAATAAGAAGCACATACTTTCAAGGCTGATAGAATAGCAGAAGCAGCTTAATTTTGACTCTGAAAAAGAATCTCATACAAAGAGGTGATGAAAGAAGAAACTGTCAGTGATAGTCTCCAGAAAATACTGAAATCCAGAGGAAAAATGAGAAAGAAGAGAGTTAGGACAGGAACAAAGAAGTGCCAGCCATAAGTAAGTACAGCTCCATGTTTTTAATTCCCATTTTGCACAGTTAATATTGTATTAATTATTATTCTATTATTCTATAGTTAATCTTACTCCCATAAATCTGGGAAACAGTATAAAAACAGTTTCTTCTCATCATTTTTTTTTCAAAACTATGGGCTACCTAGCGCTAAATGAGCACCAACTCATTCAAAAAAAAATGAATTTAGCTCAGATCTTCACCTTTATATAAAGGTGAAGCTTTTCAGTTGTTGAGCTTTCAGACTGCTAAACTTAACAATGCAAATGTCAAGAGATTCTTGTCATAGGAAATTAAGATATTTGCACAGCTATGGTGCGTTTAGAAAATAAGTGCACTAGTAGAATAACATAGGCCAGATAACTGCCTAGAAGAATTAATTTTATCAATAAAAACTGCAAACCAGACAACTAACATGTATTTATCAATTTAATTTTTATTAGTCAACCTTTTGAATGGCAGATGTATGATACTTTTAAAGAGAAGCTGAAATTACGTGGACCCCACAGCCTTTGAAGTACACATCCTTTGTGAGTGGTCTTGAAGAATGGAAAACGAAGGCGACCTCTTTCCCTGCCCCCAAAACACATGGTCGTTTCTATACGGACAATATGTGTGTGGGTGTATGTGAGAAGGAGAACGGGCACATGTCTGTCTCTCTTTTGCACTTACAAATTTATTTTCATTTATAAACATATCTGTATTTTTCACTGGGTGTCAGCTATGGGTATGAACTGTTCGGACTGGCTTTAGGTCTGTGCTAATAACTTTGTATTTTTTTTGTGGGCTTGTATTGCAGTAATGCGCAGGAGACCCAATCATGGATCAGATCTCCTTGGGATGTAAAAGCCCTACAAACACATAACAATCTTGGTGATCCAGATAATCTGATCTTGTCTTAACTTTCTCTGTCCTTTAATAAGGATATCCTTAAAAACTTATTTTCGTCATTAGGTTTGGCATTAGAGTAATTATTTTCTTTTGATGTGGGCTGATGATTTAATAAGTGTATATAGACTCTGCAATTTCATGGTAGTATATATAATTTATTTTCTCTTTTAAACAGCAAGACACTTGTTTGCAGAAGTGTTTTTGGCAACTGAATAATGATACTGGTGGCAATACATTGCACTGGTGAATCTATCCTCAATTTGTATTCACACAACTTGAAATCCTTCTACAAGGTTCATATTTTGAGCACTCTTGTCTAGATGTTCAGGTTGATATTATTCAAACAAAATGCAAAGCTGAGAACCAAAATGACTGCTTATCCTCAGGGATGCCGTAGCGAATTAGGAAGACAATGTGGTATTATAGCAACGCTTTCAGTTGTTATGACAGTTGTCATATTTAAATTCTTTACGAGCTTTCATCTGGGGACTCTCATCCAAATTCTTTGTACTAGCTAATTTGTTTTTGGGGTAAACCTCCCTTATTTCCCCATTCTTTCTAGTACGTGCCAGCTTGGTCCCAAGTGAGTCAGAGCATCCCGAGAACCTCTCTCTTTTATAGCAGGCTGTCTGTGTTCCCAAAGCATCAGTTTGGCAGTGGCTGATTGCATAGACACTGCAGCCACCCCAGCTCATCTCTGGATGGGCTGGTGGTGCTACGGAGAACAAAGTAACTCTATGCCACTTACGGATTAGGCAGGAAAATCATGCGAGAGCTATTTCAGTCGGGTTGCAGCTGTTTGATGCCTTCAGCATGGCACAAAGTGTCTATAAAATAACATTTTGCGATGGGTGGGGGGAGGATGCGACTGTCCTTTTGTATCCTATTCCAAGCTGTTATATGATGCTTCTGTTAATATTTGCTACCAACCTGTACTGGCTTCAGATCGACAGTCTAATGACGCACCTATCGTTCCTAATCCCTTGGTGACTTGTACTGTCAGCTCTTGAGAAAACTAGCGGTTTTGTTTGCTGGGCCTTGGGCGAGAGGTTCTTCAGCTTTCTAACACATTGCTTCATTAATTTGGGAGACAAAAAATCAATCAATCAGTGAAGACTGCACTGTGGTTATTCTTAAAATATGAAATGATGGTTTATTAGTAGCCTTCAGGCAGTGTAAATGACACTAGCCTCTGTAGCTGCCTTGTGTAGCTCCTTCCTTCAAAATAAATATAAATAAATAAATAAATAAAACAGCAAAGCCCAGTCTGACTGTGAGATCATGCACTGTGTGACTAATCCAGTCTTGCTAGACAGCAGAAGTCTGTGTAGGCTAAGAAAAGGTGTCATTAGCTGATTTTCATTCCAGGACCAAAAGCAAATAAAGCAAGAGCTGAAAACAAACAAAAATATATTAAGCTGACAAAAAAGTCTCCAGTGGGAAATAGAAGACAACTAGAAACAATGATGATAACATTTTTGTGTGCTTTCATTACATGAGCAATTTGGGGATGTGCTGAACAATTCAGAAATATTTCAAATAGCTGGGTATATGCCATAATTGCTGGTTTACAAATATGTCAGATTCCTTACCATACAGGCTCCTTTTATGCATTGCAAACAATTCTAGATCAGTTGTTTTCCATTTAAACTGTTAGAAGAAAATAGTCCTGTCTGGGAGAAATACTAATTTCCATGGCTGCACTGATCAGGATTACTCAGGCAAAGTATGAGTGTGAGTATCCGTCTGCAGTTTATTACTAAGTAATCTTAATTTCCATTTTGATCTGAATTAGATCTGAAGATAGTCTCACTTGCATTACTACAGTATAACATATATATACTTAATTAAATATAATACTGAGAAACCTGGGACAGTGGTTAAAATGGACATGTGCCAAGTTGCTAGAGCTACTTTTTTTCAGTTTGTTTATATCTGCTTTAAAATTAATGTAAGCAATTGATTTTGAATGTTTATCAGTGTTTGTATCTATCAGACCAGTAGTCACTAAATCTGAGGGTTTAGTGAGATAATAAATCTCTTCAATCGCTTATTAAAATTAGAGGAACTTTGATACCCTTGTGGTGTTCTAAATTTGAGGGAGTACTTTTTAATAAAAAAAGACATAGAACTGATATCCCAGATCACTGGCTATTTAGAGACTAGTGTGTGTCTTATTTATCTTATTTTACTGGTTCAGGAGAGGGAGACGAGCAAAGGAAAACTTGTGCAATGAACTGCTACAGTTAACCTGGAGGAAATGCAACCAGTGAGCTGAAAGTATTGACAGTCAGTGTGCAATAATTATTTATCCTCATTGAATGATCAAAAACCCTATTAATGGTCAGGACCAGCAGTATGTTGTCTGGAATATCCCCACCCAAAAGAGGTAATTCTCATATATTCCCTAATACATTTTTCCTGATTCTGATCTTAATCAAAAAGAAATGCAGCTCCAGTGAGGAAAGGTGGTGAACCTCCTGATCTGTCTCTGCTTATAGGGCCCTGGTTCACACTGCAGAACTGCCTCAGGCTTCAAGAAGTGCCTCCTTTTGGGTGAAATGACACTGGAAGATACACAGTTCTTCAGCCATCAGTGATGTTCAGCCCTGGGGTGAGTCTGCAGCGAAGCACTCGCGGTGTGAAAGCCACACTCTCAGCGCTACCTGTTTTGCTCTGCTTGTGGTGCTCCTACTGTACTGTAGTACTTGCTGTTGTAGACATTGCTTTCAGTTGGTAGCACAGTGCTATCAGCAAGACTAGGAAAACCAGTGGTCTTGGAATTTCTTGTAATGTGTGAAAATTAGGAAATTCCTCTCCCCTTGTTGCTATCCTAAAAAAATGCAATCTGGGAAAATCTAATGAATTTTTAGTCTACTGGCATCACCCAACTCTTTCACAAGAAGTTTTGGTTGCCTAGATCTTCATACAGCAAATCAACAGATGTTTGTCTATGAATCTTTCTAGTACTATTAGAAATGTGCTTTATATAAGATTCTGTAAATAACAACATTTTCTTGCAATGCCAAGGCCATAAAGTGCAGAAAACTGCACAATGTCTAAGTAAACATTTTCTATGAAACCTGCATAAAGAATCATATTTTTAACTGGAAAGTCTAACCCACTGGAAGTTTTAGAACTGGTGTAGGTTATAAAAACAAAGATTTTGGGGGGCTAGATTGTTTGCAGAAGATTTATAAAACAAAGAGGTTATGAAAAATAAGAGTGTATTATTATTATTTTACTTCTCTCTTGCATTCTCTGTAAATACTCTGGAAGCAGTATCCTGTTAACACATCTATTTGCTGTAATACAATTACTATATTAAAATTTATGTTGTTGATTTACAGATGTCTGTTAAAATTGCCCAGGCGTCCCACTTGCATCTTCTGTCACCTTATGTTATTTAATGTGACGTGATTATCTCAACTAATTTTGAAATTCATATATGGATACAAAACACATTTGAATGGCTTCTTTCCTATGTAGACAATTTGCATGAGGTGGCACTGATGTAACTTAATTATGAGAAAACTGTAAGCAAAATGCTGAACATGGGCATAACTGTCCAGTATTGGAGAACTGCCAGCTAGAAACTCCATGCTTTAAAGAAGCTGAGATCGCCGATTTGTAGCTTAGGCTCGACTCTAGTTGTAATGATGTGTTCCATGTTTATACTGCCATATTGCTTTGGAGCTTTCCCGTATGGATTTGAGGACCCTACTGGCCTGGGCAGTGAGCAAATACAGAAGAGATTACCTAGGTCTGTGTCTAAAAGTAAGGTGAGGATCATGAAAAAACAATGATACTGAGCTAATCATAGTAGCGTGTTTAGCACACCAGCCACCCAAATAATGACCAGCATTTTATGGGCAAAAAATATTTGTTCCACTTGTTGGATAATGATATGAATGCAAAAACAGATAACCAAACATTTAAGTCTGACAATCAGTAATCTAGCCTTACAGTACTTTCCTTCACAGGAAATAAGAAGTTGCCTTATGTTTTAAGAATGCAACTAGCATGAAGCTCGATGAAAATAAGCACTTAAGTGTTCCTGTGAATGTGTTAACCGCAAGTGATAGATTCCCTGTCACTGATTCTGAACAAACAGTCATAGTCACAACCTAGATCAAAGTCTCAGTTCAGACTCTGAAAAATTTCAGACTTAGGTCCTTATATCTGATTCACACCCAGGCCTGTTTTTGAGAAGGAACTGATAGAAGAAATATATAAATGTGTGTGTGTGTATGTGTGTGTGTGGTTTTGTGGACCGTACTGTTAGATTGCATACGCTCTCTTATTGCATGTCATATACTGTAGGAATTCAACTTTGACTAGACAAATAAGAAGGTAAAATCCTATTTCCTGGTTATGTTACAGTGATCTGCCAAAAAACCAAATTCAATGATAAGAGTGTGCCACAAGAGAAAGCTGAAGAGAGCAGAACAGTGAATAACGGTGATCACAATTTTGAGTGTATCCTGCATAGATCTGGCAGTGTTCTGTTCAAGCAAATATTAGGGTCCTTTCAAGAACGGTTTTTCTTAACAACCCTTGTAAAGATAGAACCAATAGATTAAAACAAATATAAATACTTTTGTGACAGAATATCTGAACAATAATTGCAGGTTTCCCGTTATTGATAGGATAACATTTCTGCACCTAAAAGGTCTGAGTTTAAAATGAAGTTACATTATGAATGTAGGAAATGAATTAACAACCATCAAGGCAATGTAACCTTCAATATTAGGACCGAAAGTCAGAATTTTAAACTTTGTAGTTTTATTTATTTATATGTTTTACTTCATTTACTTTATATGTTCAGTGATGTCCTTGTGTGCAATATTGTATCTTACCTCTGGTCAATGAATAGAGGATGGGAATATATTAATGACAATGATGCATATATTTATATATCTGATGCATTTCGAGAATTATATCATTGAAATATAAATTAACAGATAAATTTTATCATTAGTTCCTGTAAAAAATAAAACTTTCTTAGGGGAAAGAAAAATATTGTTTTTTTTTTCCTGCAAAAAGGAGGAGAATATTATTCTTCTTTTAATTTTTTTTTTTTTCTTTTGGTAGGCTTTTAGACAAATCTGCAGAACAGGTTGGCAAATTAGAGATAGAGATCCAAAGCCTTCTCTATTATTTCAAATTGTGGATAATGGCTTCTTAAGTAACATACATTAAATGTGCTGAAGTATTATCCTTTTAAAAAATCAAATTGAATGTAAAATGCAAATATAATTATTCAGTATTCAGTAATAATTAACACATTTCAATGTCTATCTTAATACACCAAAAAGAACAGGTTTTCTGTTTGAGTCTTCTGTAATGGTAAAGGTATTTTCTTTGATATCCTGGCCTTGAGTATTGCATGTGTTATATTAATTAGAAAGTCTAGCTAAACTAACTATGAACTCAAGTACAGTGAAAAATTCTGAGGAAGAGTAAAACGTCTAAATAGTTTCAATGTCCTGCTTTGTGAAAATTTACATTCCAAATTCTTCTTGAACAAATATTGTCTATAAAGAAGTTTGAAAAATAAGACTTTGCTATGACAGCATTGTTTTTTTATCAGCTGGCTAATCTATACAGCTGTTCCTTTGGTGATATTTTAAGAAATGTGATACTCAGTGGGACAGTTTACATAGCTGGTGAGTATCTGTTAGTGTTGACATTTACTAAGTGTGTTTTCTTCTTTATGAGCAAAAAAAAAAGTTCTTGTTTAACTAGAGCAGCTGCACTGTGGAAATGAGTTGTCATTTGTCATTTGTAATTTGTAAAATCGGGGCATGTTTTCCTTGAAATTAAGAAATTCAGTAAGCAAATATTGAAAGCAACTGCTGTTTTAATAAAGTTCACGTCCACAGCAGAGCTTTTCTTGGAACCTGGAACATGCGGCACAGGGGACGGCTACTGTCAGTCTGTGCAGCAGGAACCCTACGGGAAGCACAGCACTGTCACTGCTCTTCCTCTAGCAAGTGCAGGCGAGAAGATACCAAGAGCAGACTTATTAATAGATATAAAGGCTCTAGAGAAATATTTCGGCAACTTCTGCTTTTTAGAGAAATCCTGGCATGCTTTGATTGTAGTTTTATTATCTTTGATACTTGACATAATCCCAATTAACTGCTAGTGACTTTGTGGATTTATGCTACAAGCTGAATGTTGTGCTGATTCATAAACTGCTTTATCTTTACCTGGCCGGATTTGCCCCAGGTCCTTATGCTGCACTAAGACTCTAGCCCAGGCATTTTCTGCAATTCCTCTCTTAGCATCTGTTTTAGTGGGTTGTGTAAGTAACAGTTTAGCAGCTACCTTGGGTTGAGGACTGATCCCTCTTTTTTTCTCAGCTCTTCAGCACAAGCAGAAGAAACAAAGAAAGAAGCAAGAAAGTCATGTTCAGGCTCAGGTCTGTATCCTGAACAGTATGACCGGAGAGACTGCTATGCAGCATTTTTCCTCTAATGCTGCAGCAAAGAAAAGTCTAGGGCTGAGAAAGAACTGAAAGGGACAGAATGGGGATGGATAAGCAAGAGAGGAGATTCACTATCTGAAATGGAATATATATAAAAAAACAGATTGGACTAGATGGAGGAAGGGTTCATAGATACAGAAAGCATAAGGATGCAAATTGAAGATTAGGCAGAAATACAATAATACAATTCAGAAGGAATAAGCAAAAAAAAAAAAAAAAAAAAAGAGGAAAAGAAAAGAAAGAAATCTCAAAGTGCAGAAGCTCTTTTAGGTGATTCCCTGAACCTCATCATTTCACCAAAAAAAGAGGAAATATATATATATTTCCATATACTCACCCAAGAAGAAGAAATTTTGTGGACAAGAAAAGTGTTTATCTTTCTCCTAGAGGGTAAGTTGCCTTCTGCAACAGAATAGAAACAAAAGAAACAGAAATGCTTACTGTGAGGTACCTCTCACCAAGTATACATCACGTACTTCAGGAAAATGTAGAAGATAAAAAAAAAAAAAAAAAACAACAAAAAATACCAGAGGTGCCATTCAGCCATAACCATATTCAAACTTATAAATGTTTTATTATTCCTTCAACTCTTGCATGTTCTATATTTAAGCATGCATTTTTAATTGACCCCAGAAATCATTTCAGCTTATATACAGTTTTTCTAAGCCTAGGGCCTACCTGTCACAGGCTTACTTGAAGATTATCTATAGAAACTTTTTATGAAGGAAGGAGGGATGTTTTCATTTACTAAGGCCTACATGCAAAAGCCTGTTCTGGAATCTGGCTTAATTATTGATGTGCAGTTACACAGGGATTTCCTATATACTCTCACTGTGGGCAACAGATTACCTTGAAGTTACGATAACCACTGTAATCTGAACAGGTGCCTTGTAGAGAGCCGAAATATAGGTCTGGATATGAAAAAATCTTTAATGTGTTGCACAACGCTAGCCTGAGACCATACTAAAACTGTTCTTAATGATGCAGGTAGTGTCCTTTGCTACTTCAGATCAAGGAAGAGAATCTAGAGAATCTAACAAGTTTAACTGCTATAGAAAGAAAAGGATTTGCTTGTTACCGTGAAATTGCATGCAACTGGATAGTCCTAGGCAGAGGTCATAGTGTACAGGGGTTCGTATTTTCTTTTAAAGGATTTAGAATGCTTTCCAAAAGCATACAGGGGAGAGTCCTCACTAGCAGGCCTGTCATAGCTATTAGCTTCCTTTCTGAGGCTTTAGGTATCTCTGTTTCTTTAAAATCAAGCCCCCAGTGTTTTATCTCTTCAGGGGAGCTATTCCTAAACCCATAGAGTAACGTGCTTGCAATTTTAAGTGCAGTATCCTAGATGACAGTTTCTGGAAATGCTTTGAATGTGTATGGAAGATGAATCCTCCCATTTTCCCTAGAGCAGTGTTAATAGGACAGTGTGTGAAAGGTTTCATTGTCATTGCCCTTAAAATGATCATAAACATTGGCATTTAAAAATAATATTTAGCTATCATAAAACTTTATATTTAAGAACTATTATCCAGCAAGAACCCAGTTTATTTATTGTGTTCTGTGTGTAGGGATGAATACAGTCACCTCTGTGACCACCAGCAGCTGTTTAATAGTGGCAGCAATGCTGCAGAGCACTTTTAGGACATAAAGAGTAGAAGAATAACTTATCTAATTGAAACTGTGTGGGGAATTTAAGTAGGCAGAATGTAATTACTCAGGCTGGAATTTGGCCATTCAAATACAGAAGCCTTTAAAGAAATGTTAATAACTATTCACAGCTTTAAGAATATATCTTCAAATCACAATTTTAATAAGAATAAAAAAGGGGAAAATACATTTAGCAGCTTATGTTGGGGAAATATTGTATTAACTGTAGAGGACGAAAACGAAGGTAAATATTTAAATACATCTGTTATCAGGGGATAAGACTTTGATGTATCAATCCCATCTTCACTAAAGCCTCCTACGATAAAAATAAAACTCCCACATTGAAGTACGTCTCTGTTTTGCTTTTGCTATGATAAATAGCTATCACAAAAAAGGAAATTCGGCATAAAACATGGATAATAAAAGACGTTATTTAACAAAATAACTTAAGGCAGTGTTTTTCATTACAGAAAGGTACAAAAGATGGAGAAGAGCAATGATCTATTTTGCATAAACACTTTAAAAATGTTGTTTTTGTGATAGATCTCTTGTATACCAGTTACTGCATTGCATTAGCGACTGCTAGGCAGTGTGGTTATTCATGAAGATCAAAAAATTGGCAGAGTTGAAAAGCTGACCTATAATTATATCAGAAGGTAATTGCAGTGTCTATTAGGTACAACTAATTTACACTGAAATTTACAATTTTTTCAAAGTTTTACTCTGAAATGCTTACATAGCAAAATTTATGTACACTATCCGGTTATTGACATTGATTAGAATTTTAGTATGCCTCTTTATTTTATTCATTCTATTTCATTACAGCTTTTTGTCCAACTAATATTTAAAATGCAATTTGAGACCTGTTTCAGTTTGGATGCTTATCTGAAGTTTAGCCAAATTACACGAATCTGCAACCTGACTCAGAAGCCTGCACTGGCAATGGTTGTACTTGCATCCTTCCTGAAAGTGAGAGGGATGACTATCATTATCAGTGTTGTCACGGATGGTGCCAAATAAAGTAAGTTTGTGAACTCCCCCTACAAATGCAAGGTTATGCAAACTAGTATGGATATATTCCACATGGTGCACTGCAGTGCAGGGCTGTGCATAGCTACTGGTTTGTCCTGGAAGCATCAGAGCTCTATTAGCGCAGCACTTTGTCTCAGCTTATTATGGCTGAGCTGATGAAGCTTTATTATTGTTGATTTGGTCACTACGGGTTTAGAGATTGCTGCCTGGTGCTCCAAAATACAGTGTAGACAAGCATCAAATTTATCTTAGGCTTAGATACAATTAAAAAACAATAACAACCAAAAACACAAAAGGAAACCTACAGTGCAAAGGGATAGTTAAGCATCTTTGTTTGAGATTCAAAATGGTTATCATACTGAGTATGGAGGGCTGCAGGATATAAAGCTAATATGCTTTTTACACATTATCTGAGCAGTTAGGGACCAGGCACTGTTCCCTCCTCGTGCTGAAGATTTCGAATACGTATTGCTCATCTTTCCAAAGTCTGCCTGAAACACTAGCCCAGGGCTAGTCTACTTGTTCATGTTCTGTTGAGCCTGGACTGCTTACAGTCAAGAATGTGAGACCTGCGGAGACTGGAGAAGAGTGCATGTCTGTATTTGACATTCATGCAGAAACACAGTAAGTCTGGTTTTGCTCCTTTGTCCCTTGTCCTGCTCCAGGTGAGAGTTGCATTCATTAGTCTATGAAGTTGTGGTCACTCTTGTTTTCAGTCTGAAATGGAAATAAGTGGGAGAGGAAACACTCAGGACAGTAAATAAAATAGCAAAGGTTGAATGTCGGTTCCTTTTTCAGCCTTGTTACCTATGGTGGCCATCAGACTGCAATCATTTACTCTTGAAAAATGTGTCTGTGTGCCCATCTGTGTCCTTCCCACGTCCTCCAATAACTTCTGATAGCTTCTGCATGGTTCATTGCAGCCAGATTTGGTAGAAGGTAGAGGTCTCAGAAAATAATTACCTGGTTCAAGTTTTGAATGATAGACAACCTACAGAGGGAAAACTCACAGAGTCTTCCATAAGCACAATACTGGACACAAAGAATCTACACTGGAGAGGCCTCTTATGAAAGCCTTTTTATCAGGAGAATATTTGGTCAAGATTTCATTTACTATCACAGCAAACTAGGCAAGAGAACCAAGTATGTGGGAAGCTCAGTTTCATTAGCTCTATCAGTTATGGAACTGCCTTTTTTTTGTTTGTTTGTTTGTTTTAATGTGGCTTGATCATCCATAATTGTTGTAATAAGGTTCCCAAAAGGTAATGAGATACTATGACAAATTTTATACATTATGATACACATCCTTTAGGCTTTGTAAAGGCTCCTTGCGATGGGTTTGACAAGTTTAAGAAATCATGTCATCCGTGAGGCAACTGAGGCTCCTTTACATAGTTCATTAGTTGAAAAGAGCAATGGGCTTCAAGGTGCTTTAAAAAGATTAATATTTTTTCAGTTCATTGTTCAGTGGGAAAAAAGTACTGGTAGAACAATTCAGGGCTAAATTCAAGCTTTAATTGTATTATTTCAGAAAACTATGTATTTAGGAAAAAATACAAAGATGGGCAGATAGATGACTGTTTGTGAGAATAATGTGGCTCAAACAGGACAATTTCTATCCTTAATTTGAAAACTGAAGAAATTTGTCCTCTATGTGCTGGGTGCTTCCTTCCTGCTTTCCTCTCTGAGATCACTGTTTGCAACATTTATATTGGAGAACATTTGTAATAAGATAAGAACATTTTAGTAAGATAACCTAGGACAGAATAATGACTGTTTCTCAGAAACTCAGGGAGAGAGAAGTACAAAGAAATGATTGCCAACCTTTTACTTTTCCTGTCTTGAGCGATACTGCCTTGTCTACAGCTCAGCCATTAGTAAAGGCGTGTGCCTTAACATATTAGCATAACCTTCCCTTGTATTCTAGGTCAGAGAAAACTCCCATTTCAAGTCTTCTTCATTTGTCAAGACAATTTTTCTTTTGACATCATCCAGAATATAGTTGCTTTTATGGCCGTATCTACTATTTTTGCTGGAAACTGATCATGGGAATAGCATCCATAGTCTTCCATGTAATTGTTCCCCCTCTCCCGTGCTACCAATGTTGCTTTTTGTGTTTGTCATTTAAAACGAACCACCTGCTTTTCTCTCAGGTGTAAATCCTGCTCAAGAGTCTTAGCTGCAGTCATTATGATGTATCAGACAACACAATAAAACAGAAAATCGATGTTTTTACACTTCCTGCCTGCCTGCCTTGCAAGTCTTAAATTTAAATAGAATTCCTTAATTAGGGTTTTACAATAATGCTGTAGTACTTCCAAAGGAGTGACATGGCAATACTGACTTATATCAGTTGTCTCTGGTAATAACAGTGTTCAGAAAGCCCATGGAGGTTTATTGCAAACAGCCTGTAGTGTATCTAGTAAAATTTATGTAAATCTGAACTGAACCAGAAACAATAAAGATAGCAAAAAAAGGAACTAACTATAGGAACTTACATATAGATGTGTTTTATGAGAATATTCTGGAGGCTACACATTACCTATCCAGGCTATACATTAACATTTTCCATGTTAGGAAGAATTTAGAAATGTATGTGCTAAATAACAAGCAATTTTTTGACAGCTGATTTTTTTTGTATTTATGTAATATTTAAAACTGCGTTAATACATGCTGAGCTTTGGTTATCAGGTAAATTGTAATTTATTCCTCTTACTTCCTTCAGTCATTTTTCTATTATGTTTAATAAAAAAGTAAGGGCTATAATATGCTAAATTTTTTTAACTGTTTGAAAACTTGCAGTAAGTTAAATAGTTATTCTAAAAATGATTTCCAATACATATGGCTTTTAATTTCTTAGTATATTTAGAACATTAATAAGCAGCATGTGTTATCATATGCATATAGTTATTGCTGATAAAATCAGGACACACGAGCATAACAAATCTGCAAGGGAAAATTTTTGCATTGGTAAAGCTGGTGGTACAAAGGATTTTTCTCTCTGTCACTACCAATATAGTTAAGTCAAGCCTGGCTAACAAAATGAAGACATGCAGCTTTCAACACAGACTAATACATCCATAGGCTTTTGAATTCAATGGGATTATCACATGCCATCACTCAGATTTTAAAACAGTATGTAATTATAAGTATCAATGTTTTATACAGATCTCTGTCTTTCACTTACCAGTATTTGCAGTTCAACCATAGTTTTCTATTAAAACAGAACTTTTAGTTGCTTGCTAAAGATTAGTAGCTAGAATATACAAGATTACAATATTCATTTTTTACAGATGCAGTTTCCAATGACTTAGTTTTAAAAACGGATTCAACTAAAAATTCCTCCTATTCAGTATTTGAAAATATCTACATACTGTTTATTTCAGTCCCAAATGCAATATTCTTTTAAACACATCTGTACTACCATCTACTGGAAAGGTGAGTAACTATGTATCAGCAATCACTGTTTCCATCTGCTACAGAACCTCGATTAAAAAAACCCTTACATTTTCCCATAAAAATTACATTTTTTATGTGCACTTTAAGTTGTACTGACTCTAGAAATCTCTAATTGGTAATCTTTTGCAGTGATTGGGTTAAACTAAGGCTAGGTAGTTTTCATGAGGATACATTTCAGCCAAAAGTGAGGATATTCTTTATCATTTTCTTAGCATAAGGTATTGGGTGTCAGTAACTCTCTTTTAGCTTGTAAGATAAATAGAGGAGTGTGTGTGTGCATACCTGCATATGTATACACACAATTACATTTCCCAGGCAAATGAGGGATTCAGAGAATCCAGTAGAGCTGTGTGCGGCAGGTACTGTGTATGTTATTTTATATGCTTTTGGACCACGGATCTGAGCTATGGTTTCTTGCAGTTTTGTTATGCCATTCTAGGATATCTTAGAACAGCTTTGTCAAGACTGGTGAACCGTATTCTTGCTTAACAAGTGAAGAAAGATCATTTGAAATGGAATTAGATTACTTTTTTCTTTTCTTTTCTTTTTTTTTTTTTTTAATATGTAACAGTGTGTGTTCTTAGCTAACCAGCCATGCATACACACACACACACAAATAAAAATACAATAGGAGTTTTGCAAATAGTACAGCTGGATACCATCAAGAGAATATGTAAGTACTCTCCAGCTGCCTTGCTTGTTACCAGCCTCCAGACAATTACATCATTTCTGCTACTGGCCACACACACTGCCATGTTATCTGCTTCCAGACAATTAAGTAATATTTGAGGCTGATTACAGACTTTTCTTCCATTTCATTCTTCAAAAACATGCACAGGCAAAAAGCGGGGGGAGATGAGCAAGAGTGTAAATGAGTGTACATAAATGAAAAGCAGAGGATGGCAGCAGTGTTATTAGTTTCATTTGGATATGAGGAAATGGTTGTTCTCTATACATCTATTTAAAACTGTATTTAGAATATTGCGTAAGAATTATTTTTAAAAGGTCATTGCCTTGTTCTTAGGCACATCAAGGACAGCTAAAATAATCATTATCTTTTAAAATAACATTTAGATGAGAAACTATTAACTGTATATACTGTTATTAACATATATTATTTCAGCACATATAAAACAATGAAAAGTGCTGTAGAAGAAACTTTAAAAAACAGATTTTACATATTAGATCAAATCTGCAACAGCCCAGTACAGTTTACCTTTGTTCTTTTGAAGTCTACCAGTGAGTGGAAGAAGGAGCCCTGTCTTTCATCAGGAAGCCAACTGAGACCCATTCTCTGTTGTCAGAAATCAGTAGCTGCATTTTATGTCTCTGAAAGCTGTGGTAACTTATTTCCAAAAGCAAAACACGCAGTCCTCCTAACAGGATGTAAACTGAATGCCTTCAACACAAGTTGTTCAACCTTCATGACATCAGGATAGAGCCTAAACCTCCCTACTGTCAAACTGGCTCACAGAGAACAACAACGAAGATTGAGAGGAAAAATTAAACAAGCTAACCTAACACACCCTCTCCTTGACATACTTCGCACAATCCTCACTGGATTTTTCACCTATCATGTAGCATCCCACCACACAGGAGCGCACAATTCTTCATGGTGATCAACAGATTTATTGTTTCGTAGCCTTCCTTTGGCCTTAAACTGTCTGTATGTTTCTGCTCAGACTGGCAGTACAGAGTTTTTTTCTGTTCCTAATCTGAGGCATACGGACTGTCTCTCTGATGTTAAAGAAAACATTGATGGCTGTTCATTCCACTACTCAGTCTCTTTCCTCCTTTTTATGTTCTCGCCCTTGTCTTGAATTTATCCTTCATCCTTTCCTTTGCCCAGACTGGATTTTGCCCTTCGAACTAAATCTTTTCTCACTGCAGTGGCTGCTTTACAATTACGTTGCATGTCCTCTCCTTCTTTAGTATTCCTAAAATTAATTTTTCAGTGATTTTTAATCCTGTAAGTTACTTTTTCTTTTTCCAAGTCATCTTTCTTGATTGGCTTTCTTTGTTCCCATGCTAGTGGTTCATCTAAGAAAACATTGTAACAAAGGTTTTTTCTGTGCTTGGTAATGTTCACCTGCCTTTACCTTTTACCAGTTTCTATGATAAACATCCTTATATTCCCTAAGGTTGCAGATACCAAATTTACTGGAAATAGTATTTACAGATGTAATACTGTTCCATCTGATAAATATCTCTAATACTGTCGTTTTTCTTTGGCTATTATGTGTGCAGGAGATAACTTAAAAGTGTGAATTTTTTTCCTGATATGATCTGTAAAAATGATATCTCTTTCAAAGACTTCCTCAAGACTCACCTCTGCCCTAAGGCCTACAAAATTTTTGCTGTTAATCATGTTCAGGGAGGTGATGGGCTGTAACTGTAATTGCCTTCCTTATTTCTTTTTTCTTATTAAGCCCCCATTATCCTCCCTCTAACATTAGGTGAAAGAAATCCCAGCAACATGTAATTAATCGTTTTATCAGTTCTTTCCTTTATTTACTTGGACGTTGTATCTGTGTTTCCTCTGCATCCCTCTTTTGCACCTTTTAAGACTGTAAACCTGCTGGATCCAGGTTTTGTTTTTTCTTAGTTGTTTGCACAGCTAATACAGTTGTTCTCTAAACCTGAGCAAGGCTTTTGAATACTGCCATCAAATAAAGGCAATTACTCTACTTTTCCCCTTTTCTTTTCCTGTCTTAGAGGAGATGAGAGGAGAAATGAGATTATTGGTTTATCATAGGCTTAAATACATATCTAGTCATACTTGGTCTGGTCATATCTTTTTTAATGTGAATCATTTTACAAGAGGAGCTATTATTTGGCCAATCTGAACAAGGATTTATACAGGAATGAAAAGAACTGCTGTCTGAGAAGAAGATTAATTTATCCAAGAGATTCCAACATCTATGTAGTTTTCACCGTAGTCATTTCCACCATGTAAATGGGAGCATGTACATAGAAATCTGTAGTTTCCAATCTTCTGATAGCAATTTGGAAGTAGCTCATCAGAACTGTTGACAAATTTTTGACTTCTATATATCAATGGTAATTTTGACCTAATACAGATAAGTATTAATGTAGAAATGCAAGAACAAGTAAAACCCCATCATGTTCAGAACAATCCTTCCTTCAGGTACGGATATAAAGTACAAGAACACAACCAGCAGGTCCACCCATAAAAAAAGTCCCCAAACAAAACAAAACAAAAACCTTAGAGCCCATTAAATTCTAAAATGTGGTTATATAACTCTCTACTTGAGCAGGGGGCCCTGCAAGAGAAACAGTAGCAAAACAACACCCTACACCCACTCCTGGACTGCTGCTGAATTCATGAATATTGCAGAAACGTTTTAGCTTGATGAAAAGGAGAGTGAAAAGATCAAATAAAAGCACTGAGTGGGAAAAATAGTCCTCTAAGCCATTCACAGTGGGAGGAGAAAAATAGAGAGAAAGTGAAGAGAAGGCCTTTTAGATTAGAGAACCTTTGAGAGTGGTATGACATGATTTGGTTCTGTCATTATTAAAATTCATTGTTTTTAAAACTAGTATATTTTTACAGCTATTTTCAAGCCAGGCATGTAGAAAAAAGGGGGGAAGTGATTCTTCAAATTACTAATTTCTGAACATGAAATCCATCCTATTTATTGTTCATTATGTGCCAGGTGTGGGTGGCTGGATTGAAGAGTGAAGAGTGCCACCATCAGGATGTCTGGACAAATGGAAGCAATTCTGTGAAGGCTGCTATTCCCTCCTTTCCCAACTTTAAGGTTTACTGGCAACAGTATTCTCCAAAATTCTCTTACCTAGCCTTGTCTGAGCAAGTAGCCAAAGCTGATTGACTGGGTAACTCCGAAGAGATGGAGATGTCTCAGAGAGCTCTCTCTCTCTTGTTACTCTCTCTCAGTGTCACAGCACTTAGTCTTCTCAGTTTGAGGTCAAGTTTTCTGCTTGTTTTCTGCTTGTTTTCTTTTGACACAATGGCAACTAAATCAATTCTGGCCTCCCTCTCTCTCTCTCTCTCTCTTTTTTTTTTTTTTTTTTTTTTCCATTTAGTTTAGTCTTCAGATGATGATTTTGGTCAAACAAAAGAATACTTAATTGTTCTTTCATTTAGTGTTGATGGAAGGCAGTCAGACCACTCACCATCTTTCAGTGAGGTCTATGGCTATTCAGAGTTTCATCCTTCACATTTTGCTCACGTTGAGACTTCTTGAGCTCAAAGGCATACAAGCATGTTTTTATTCTTTCACAGAAGAAAACAAATAGACAATCAAATAAGTGTATTTCATTAAAAAAGTTCATTAAAAGTGAAGCATACGGCAACAAGCCAAGTAACAAACAATATCTTGCCCAGGGCAACAAGCAGAATTTATTTACTTTTTGTTCCTTTATCTTCCAGCCCTCTTGTGTCAGACTGTGATAGATGAAGTGAATACAGATTCTACACCAAAATCTGAATTCTCAGCAAATTGCTGACAGCTGGTGTCATTCCAAATTAGAGATAGGCTATTACTAGTGATCAGTTTATCCTGCGAATTTAGTCTTTCTGACTGCTTGCAAATTATTTGTGAATTGGTTTTGATTTTTCATGTGCATTTGCTTGTAATTGATTTTTGTTTGAGATACTGTTTGGGTGGAGAAATGTTAATCGTGGGAAATTCTTATTTATCTCTATATGTGCTATGTAACACTTCAGGTAACTCCTCTTCTATTTTCATTATAAACAAAAGAGGTCATTTTCTACTTAGAATTTATTCACTGACATATTTATTGAGAAGTTGGCTTGTGAACAGTTAAGTTCAAATTATGACAGAGGGATCTGCAATATGAAGCATTCAACAAGTCTTTTTGAGCAAGTATCCTCAGCTCTTTGCTTCTGTATGAACATTCTTGCAAATGAAACCTATCTATAAAATACGTATGACTGGACACTAGAGAAAGGTCATTGATCACAGCAAGCAGCACAGGAAGAGTATATTTTCTTTGCAAGAACATATAAAAATAACATTATGCTTCATTCGTGCAATTCTAATTCAGAGACGTCTTTTACCATATCAGTTTCCTTCAGTTTTGTCAGCTTGCTAGACGCTACGTGACAGTAACAGCACAAGAGAGAAATTAAAGGATATGTAAAAATAAAATAGAAGATTCTTTTAAAGTCCTTCCTGATGTGAAAGGGATTGTGTCTTTTTATTTTTTGGCACAAATAGAGATAATTTAAAGAACCATATAAATAGTAAAAATCTTTGCATTGTCTTTTTCTAACTTACTATTCATTCCCTGTCTCCTTTTGGCTCTTTCTCTAAGGAGTAGAATTCCCTCATGTTTGACTCTACACTCTAAAGCTCATGCTTCTCATTTCTGACCAAAAAATACAAGTAAAGAAAGGCTGAACAAAATTGTGTTGCTCTATATTATTTAAATGACTATTTACACAGGAGGAATATCAGTGAGGTGCCAGGAAAATGAACTTGATAATCTGGAAAAGCTTGGCAGGGAGAAGAGGTTGCTATCCCTACTTTCTGTAGCTTGCTCCAACCAGTTCTTTTCTTTACTTACTCTAGGTCAAATTTTGTTCAATAGGAGTCTTAAAGTACTTGTATACTTTCTTTACTTGCTATTTCTCACAGCACAGAATTCATTTCTGTCATTATTGATCATGCTTATTGGGACAAATAGTCCTGGAATAAATTTTTACTTTCCTGCTACTGTTTTTTAGTAGATGAAAAGGTTTTGGAACATTCTGTCTGTGTTTGTGTCTTTGCCCAGCTCCTCCTTCTCCCTCCCTTTAGATCTCAAAAAAAAAAAAAAAAAAAAAAAAAAAAAAAAAAGAAAAAGCCATTCTCTGTATCTAGTTCACAAGTGGTTCAAGATGTCAGAAATCTCAGGAGACTTTTGTCTCATCAGGACAGACTGGTCCGTATCAAAATTGAACTCTATTTGAAATGGACTTTAGTTTGTGGAGATCTCATAAGCACATCTCTAATCAAAATGGAGTAATTGCTCCCCCAAAGCAGCATTCAACCAGAATATATATTTCAGTGCAGCTGAACTTGAGAGGGAAGATTAAAACGATTTCAGGAAGGGATATGCATGATTCAACACTGAGTAAAGGAATAATCTTTAGAGAACACAGAAAAGTGGCTCTTCTCAGAAGTGCCAATTCTGCTGTGTGCAAAATGCATTAATATGAGAAAAAAAGGGTTGTGATAAGATTCCACAATATTGAAGCCACATTATTGTTTTTTGTTGTTGTTCTGACATTTTCTGTGTGACATCAGTATTTACTACCATGCTGATTTGTGTTGTATGTCAGAATGCATGCATCATTCCATGGCTTCCATGAATCACATTCCTCTCACTTTTTCAGGTGCAACGTTAGCTGGACTGGGGCTGCCTCCATTCAAGGCTGACAAATTCAGGAATGATTAAGTAAGTCACTCTTCCTTTTCAGTACATATGCAAACATTAATTAAGAATGATCTATTGTTCTTCGCATACTTAAAACATTAAAGTAGTTGTCATCCTTGTGAAAACTGCACCCTCCACAACATCCCAGTGATACAAAGGAATAGTACTATTGTTTTCCTTTTCCACACACACGGAACTGCAATAGAGAGACAAAATGACTTTGCCAAGGTTATACAGTAAGTCTACAGAAAAGCAGGGAATTATCTGAGATTTCAAAGTTTCAGGCATGCACTGTATCTATTGGTCCAAACATTTGTCTTCTTTTCAAGAACACAGAGCATCCTAAATAGAGAAGTGACACAAATCCTTTGAGGAAATAAAATTAATCCTAAAGCACACATTTCAAATCTGTATATAACATTATGCCTACCATAGTTATTTTCATTATTACATTTGTGACATTTTAAGAGGAGTATCTAATAGCAGACAAGCTCTAATTCAGGGACTAGTAGTTTTTTTAAAAATATTGTTTTTTTCAAATTAAAAAAAAAAGCATAGCAAGTCTCTAGCAAAGTAAGGAATTACCTGAGATATCAAAGCTTAAGGCTAGCATTACAGCTTTTTGACTAAATGTTCAACTCCTTTTCAAGAAACTTCAGCATTCTAAATAGAGAAATGGTAAGCTACCACAAATTTGAAAGCGAATAGGACTGTTGTTTGATTACTGAACTCCACAGTAATATAAGCAGAGCATTAAAGTATGAAATTTTCAGATATTTTAAATAGTGGTTGATCAGAGATTTAGGCAGGTGATTAGAATATGAAAATCAGAAGGAAGAAGGGGAAAGAATCTTACATAACACTTATTTTTAATAATTCTCTGTTTAGTTCATCTTTGTTGTTTAAAGAGAAAAAAAAAGATAAAAATTCAGGAGAATTTCAGGTTATTACTAGCACATAAAAGTGATAAGTTATTAGATTATAACCTCATTCACTTAATACATTAATACATTTACCTTTTTTTCAGGGGTATTTCAGTCTGCCTAAGCAGATTGTTTCTTGCAAATGTGTGTGGGTGAAATCTCTTTCCCTGACTCTGAAATACAGGGAATAAAAAAAGTTTAGAACCTATTTCCCACAGGTATTTTTTATAAATAGAACAGAACAAGCAAGAAACACCATGTGCTCCAAAGCAGAACGGGTACCATTTGCAGAAGTCACGTAACACACACTCTGCAACAGACTAGTTTTATTTCTACCTTGATTTAGTGGGAGGATTTGGACCCTTCCTTTGCTTTTCATGTTTATTTCACTACTCTATTTTACTGGTGTTCATGTTTTAAATTAATTATTAGGATTATGTTAATTGGGATCTATGCTATTTGCAGTCTTATTTTAGGACCTGCTTTGGGGTGTAAGAATCTATCCTTAAGAAGTGAAGACAGGAAAGCTTTTTAGGATTTTTATAGTAGGTGTTGCCAGAAAAAAGAACAACATAAAACCATCTCAAAATTCCTAATAAACAAAAATGTCGACTTCCAAAAATGTAGCCATTGTAAAATATAGTTTATATCAGTAGTCTGAGGTATTACATCTGAGACCTTGTAAAAAGCTGGACTTACTTTGTATCTCTATTAATGGCCAAAGTAAGATGTGGGAGATCTTTAGTCTCAGCTCATCCTGAAATGAGTAGTGCTTTGGAATTCCTTTTATAGTTATTCTATTTTATAAATAATAAAATATTTATTGGCAATTGTATTTGAACTCACTGTCGCTTGACTGCCCTAATGACTACTCTCTAGAGTGGCCCTCCCACATGCTTGCTCAATGAATATATAACTATTTATGTCAAAATGAGATTCGCTTTATTATCTTCTGCCGAAATTATCTCTTAGGGAACTTCTGTAACAAGTATTACATAGGAAGTTAGTCTCCATGGTCAACATAGTCTCATGTGACTTTATAATCAATTAATCAAACTTGGTTTTAAAAATGTTGGTGAGCCCCTCCAGGATAGCCACTGTATTGCTAAGCACTCTTTAGGGATATTGGAAAATGATGTTCAAGGGCCTTCCACACATCAGTCAGGCAAATTGCTTTGAAACAGTTTCTCTCCCACTGTTATTTGAGCACGGATTTCTCTTTTTTTTGTCTGCATGAGAAAAGTAGTCTCTAGGAGGAAGTGAATAGCTGAAAATCTTGTGGGGATGGAGGCAGCCAGCTGTCTAGAACTGGTGCCTGTGTGAGGTAGACTAATTGCTCAAGGGCCTGGAAACTGTTTTGGTCCTCCTTTTTTCTTTTTTCTTTTTCTTTTCTTTTTTCCCTTCCCTTAAAGGATCCCCTCTGTAAGTCCCAGTCCAAACTTCCTAACATAGAACTGGACAGCAACAATGAGTTGCACATTGCAATAGTGAGAAACCTTTGCAGCTCCTTTCTTATAGAACCACCAACAAGGAGAATAAAATACATGCCTACTTTTTATTTTCCCCCCTCCCTCCGTCTATTTCATTCACTTCTAATAGGTGAAGGAAGCAAAGTGATATGAATAACTGAATCTGTACAAAATATATTCTTGTGACTCCTCCTTGGCTACCAAACTTCAGCTTGGCTAGGTAAGAATAATGGACCTCATAGTTACAATCACTTGAGTAAAAAAAAGGATTTCATATAACTTTGTTGTGCCTCTTGCTGTTGCATGTTTGTAAAAAATTAAGATAAGAAACATGCGTTTTCCAGGTATGTCTTTATTTTTCAACCAACACTCAGGAAGCATCCCTAAAAATATCGGAAAGGATATCAATATTAAAGTCTAGAACTTCACTATCACTTTTTCTTTGTCTGCTATGACTTTAAAGCAAAGCATGAGGTTCAAGTCATTGCAACATATCAGTCAGGCCAGAAGGATTTGAATTACGTTTTTCTGAGAGTCTCAGTGAGTGTTTTAACCACATCACAGTTGGTTAAAGCCTTGCTGATTGCTTCAGGTGAGATGATCCTTCCATAAGTTCAGTTCCTAAGCCTATTGTAATGCATTGTATGTCTCCAGAGCCTCTTATGGAAAAAGCTATTTTCACTGAGGTAAAATGGTTTTTGCTAATAGGAAACTTTGCAAACGGCACTCAGCTGGGTTATGCTATATATAATTGAAACTATATTTTTCCTTTCATTTTTCCTCATGGCTGCAGAGACATATCTCATCACTGTAATTAAGTCACTATAAATATAAATTGATTATTCTGCAACCTGTGTTCTGATACAAAATCCCAGCATTATTGTGCTTGAGAACATAGCTTTGACATATTACTTACTACTACAGTATTGTACTCCAGCAAGATAGTAAACTATTTGGTATAGGACTCTCAGAGGGTTGGGGAGGGAAGAAATATAAAACTAAAAACTTGGTAGTGTATCCTCTGTAATATTGATTTTAGGAAAATGGTTTAGTGCTTTCTGTAAAGGGCTAAAATATTTCCATGCTTTATTTTGGCTGCCAGAATCACACTTTTCATATATCTAAACTACTCGGGTAAACCCTATAACACTATTTAAATAGTTTGCAATCTAGCATTTTTTTTTTTTAAAAAAAAAGTTCTTCTGTGGTTTGACACTAGCTTGGAGATGTTAAATGCAGATATGTGAATAACTGGCAACAAAATTAATAGTGTGGGCAGAGATTTATAATGTATACCATGGAATTGCATATCTAGGATTTCTGTGTCGTCTGATGGTTTTAACAGGCTCCTACTAAGTATTTTAACATAAATTGGGCCTGAGAAATTTGTTTGTTTTCAATAACTGAAGAAAAATCAGTTCTACTCCCTTTTCTTAATCCAGTCTTACTGATTTTACAACATTATTTTCAGTTTTATTAGCACCAAGAAGACAAATTTCTTCACTTTAAAATGTATCTCCTACAAGAACAGGAGCACCCACAACCTTAGTGTTCTGAGTGACACTGCAGGGACAAACTAAAGGATGACAGATGTTTTTACTATGACTGTTTTGTATTCAGAGTCTGACCCTCACTTCAGAGGCCCTGGTTCCTTCCAAAGTTGGTGATTTACCTGTTGTATTATACCATATGTATTAACATACAACTGCTCCAGAACTTCTTACTCTCATCAGTTAGTGACTGTGACTCCATCAGTCACCTTTAACAACAAGAGTCCATGAAAAATACCAAATTTATCACCAATTTGCTTTAAGAGTATATCAAGTTGTAAGGAAAATATAGTGCATTAATAAGATCCTACTGTACCGTGCAGCCATCATTGTCTATCAGTAGCTGCCTGTCAGAAGCCCTTTTATTTGCCCGAACTTTAGCAGGAATTAATTTTATTCTTCTTCAGACTTGCACAAACTTCTGTTACTACCAGTAGGATGAAAAGGATGATCCTCAAGCAGATGCACTGGACTCTCCTTTGGGGAATCCACTATGTATAATTTTGAAAGTTGACAGATCTCCTGATAGTACTGGATGTCATCCTATCATCACCCAGAGGAGAAGGCAGACAGAGTGGTTGCTTAGCTTCAGCTCTGTGAGCTAACTCTTGGCACTAAGGCACAGAGAGATGAAAGCTGAACCTTGTAGATCTCCACTCATGACAACAGTAGCTTGACCTGCTTATTTTTCTTCTCTTCTCTGTCCTCTGCTGAAGCAGTCATATGAGGAGTTGCCTCATATAAGAGGTTATGAGCTCTTTCTGCAATCATGGCCATCAGAAAGGGCTGGAAATTTGACAAGCCATATGCAGTATTTAGGATCATGGGCAGGATGTGGTCCACAAAACCAGAAATCTCAGGATGGTCAGTGCTATGTAGATTCCTGGGAATTATAGCAATGTTGGATGGAATGGACAGTAGTTCAAGTCAACTATGGCTTCAGTCATGGAAAACTCCAGGGATGGAGAGTCCACAACTAATGGGGGCAACATGGCCTCCACAACTTTCTCCAGGACTGTAACACTCTCCTAGTGAAGATGGGTTTCCTAATTTCCATTTTAAGTGTTCTAAGCCAAAACTGGTGGCCATTGCCTATTGTTTTATCATCTGCCACAACTGGGAAGGATTTGTCTCTAGCATCTGCAGTTCCTATGAGTTACAAATTTGAGGCTGATCTGGGCTTTCTGCAGGCTTGTTTCATGTTTGTCAGTGGCTTCACCAGCTTTTGGTCAGATCAAGCCTGTATGTGAATCTTACTGTATCCATTTTTGTAATCTAGACTCAGAAAATTTGAGTAACAATATTAGAGGTAATTTGTTGAATTATGTCTGGTTACAATGCTGGCTTTGTTTTGCAGCTCAGTTCTGGATTCTCAAATGAGTATTTTAAACCATATATGTCACAGTTCAATAGAAAAATACTGCTTTTTTTATGACACTAAACCTTTCATTCATTCACCTGTAAGATACAATTCTATGTTTTTTCCCCCCAAAATTGTGAAATTCACTGCTTACTACGTACTTCCACAATAGTATGATTATATGCTTTTAAAGCTCTGCATTATTGTGCCTAACTGCTCTTTATGAAGGAATTGGGTTGTTTTCTGGCTTTAGCACAGGGACAGGCAGAAATACAGTTAACACCAAAAGATTTGAGTCTAATGTAACAAAACAGTTAGGAATGACCTTAAATCTAATGGTGAATTTAATTCATAGCAATATCTATAGGACAACCTAAATTTAGCCCTTAATCCACAGTACTACTTCTAGTTTCATTTTTTTTCAGTACTGTCTATTTAAAATATTAGCCTACTCTTAAATTTGATTTTCTGGCCTTTTAACCCATGGATCTTCTTATTTAACATTCACTTAATAGTTGCATTAATATATTAGTAATATAGTACTAACTTAAAGAAAAACCCGTGATATATTCAATCCACTTAGGCTGATCAGTAATGGACAATTCTATGATGTACAGCTGCTTTTGTAAATTAGGATAAAGCATCCTTAACCAGATCATTTACAACTTGGGTACTACTCCACAGAACTGAAGATGGTGACGTCTTTGCAGCTTACAATAAAAGAGCAGGAACAAGAGCCATCAGAGAACTAAACAGCTAGCTTAAAAGAACTCAAATAGATAAGATTCTAAGAATGATATCGATACTGTTCTTACATCAGTATGAATATTGAGAAATGCTAATTTAATACAGTAGAATTGCATCTATACAGCTGAACACTCAGTCTTATCTCCAGACTTTCTGGAACTCTGGATCCTTATTCAAACAAACCTGACTGTTGCTTTCATCCTTCAAAGTTAAATTAATTGAATGCCGTATAAATAACTCAGAGTTCTTACGGGAAGAAATAATAAACTTCTTTCTATTGCATGGATATGAAAGCTTTTATTGCACTTTTTGTAAAAGTGGAATATTTTATCTATATAAACCACTACTAACATCCCCATACATGACCAAGCAAGGTTTTGGCTAATGCTCTGCGTGCGCATGAGCTGCTGCAAACCATCTCAATGGTCATTTATACTTCAAATGTGCTAAAGGCATGTAGTTTCTGAAACTCACTGAAATCTTGTAGTTTAAAGGGTGCTATATAAATCTAATATGCTTAAAAATATTTTTCCTATCAGTGAATACATGCATATATTCAGTCATCAAGCAGAGATTGTACTTGGAGTTTTGTAATACTGATCAGATACTGTCACTGCATCAGAGTGGGTACACACATATTAAAGAAGACAATTGAGACTAAAGATGACCTCAGAGTGAAATTCCAATCAGTTCATTGCAGCTCTTCCTGGGAACAGAATAAATTCCATTATTGTGATCTGTACTGTCATCTGCGATACAAGTATACCCTTTAGTGAACCTTTCTAAAGCTGTTTATACTCACAGATTAAGATTCATAGCTTACTTTGATTTGCACACCACTTAGAGAGTACCTGCTGCATGTGCAAGTCTTTATGCTTTTTACAGAACTATGCATTTCCATTTCTTTTTTTTCTCTGGCTAAACTAATCGTGTGTTGATAGGAGCTCCTATTGCACTAGAAGAAATAGCCATGCTTGGTGTATAGTTCAACCACAGAAGGAGGAAGAGGAAAGGAATAATAAAAAAGGGGTTGCAAATTATTTCATTGCTTTATGAAAACCTTGCATTTCTTGAAGCCCAAGACATTTCAATATATTCATTTCTGTCTTTGTTTGTGAAGAAAGTACTAAACTTCATTCAACAGATGTTTTCTTTTCTTTCCCACACGAAAATAAAATGCATTATTTGCCCACCTTAAACAAGAGGTGTCTCTTCTTTTAGAAAGATGCCTAAGTAACTTTTCAGTTCCAAATCTAATTTCTGTTTTGTTTTTGTTTTTTTTCTTCCCCCATTAAGGGGTAGGTAGACACCTTTAAAAACTATGAGAAAATGCCTTAAGCTCATATTTAAAAGCAGACATATTCCGCTATTGTGGTGATGTGTGCAGGTAGCTACAACAACATTCTGTTTCCAGGAAACCCTTCAAAATTGCTACCAGAGGCTGAAAGATTATAAATTTTAGCACCCATAAATTAGTTTATCTAATCTGAAGATTTCAGTTTACCAAGGATTCTCAGATCGTAACTACCAGCTTAGCTGCTATCGTTCTGTTAACTCAGAGTTGAGTGGAGATGCTTTTTATACAGTATCTTACTGTTGAAACCTTCTCCAGACATCGCAGTTAGGTTCCCATCCTTCCTCTGCCGAGATCTCTTAATCCTGTTTATTCCACCTTCCCATAAAATTCTACGTCAAGCTACAGCAGAGAGGGAAGCATCCCACCGTTAGTTTGTCTGAAGCTGTTCCATGTTACTTAAAAGAGTTCAAGACTTCTTGGACAAAGACTCCCAGAATTAGTCTGGCTGTGTAAAGGAGTTATTTTGATACCTAGTCCTTGTTTGAATGATTTCTCATCTGCTCGCATACTGCCTACTTTATGTAAAAACATATGAAGTCACTGGAACTTAGGTCTCTCTCTCTCTCAAGTGAAAGCCTTTCCATGAGACAGGAATTAGATCTGAGAGTAGTGACATTGAATTTCTGCAGACTACAGAGGTGGCACTTCTGTTGTTCAGGATTATGTGACCAGGTTATTCTCTCCTCGAAGTATTAACTCACTTGCATTAGCTTTCTAGGTATCATTGCTTCAGGATTTCCTTATTAGGTTGTGATTTTTCACAAAGAAGAAAAGAAAAGAATCCTGATGTAATCCTGTACTAAGCCCTTAGGAGGAACAGTGGGGGAGTTGTTTACTCATACTCCTTTAAGTTTCTTGGGAAACAGTGTAGCCTTTTTATTTTTTCTTTTTCCTTTTGTCACTGGAGCTGCCATTGTTCTGGTTCACAATACCAGATCTGTTGTGATGCTACTTAGACAGTCCCTTGTGGTTGTGAATTTGGAGTAAAAATCTATAGTCATCCACTGGCAGTGTATATTCTTTGGCAGGAGTAGATAAAACCAACTGTTTTTTATATAAATCTCTAAATTTATTTCACACAAAATATGTTTTTTACAGCTGTAACCACACAACTTATCTTTAATTTGATTTAAGGTTGTGTATTTCGTTTGATAATCACTAAAATATACTGCATTGTCTCAAAGTGGTACTAAATTCTGAGCTGCCGTCACCAACAAGGCGGTCTTAATTTTATCCATCAGTGGTATGAGAGAAAAACATATTAAAAAGCAGGAAGAAGATTACTTTGCAGAGATAAGGCTTCAAGAAGACAAAGGCAATTAATTTTTGCCCTCTCTGCTCAGACAACAATTTGCAGCCTGGAGGAGTGACAAGTCAGTCACTGAATACTGTGTCAACACATGTATCTCATCTTTCATTATGACATTTTCCTGCTGTTTTTACATTCTCAGAAGTGGACCTGCTACAGAAACTTATGATTATATGAAAATTAGGATTATTTAATAATAGCAGTGTGATTCCAAGGTGTTCCAATGTAATTGGTTATTTTCCTTGTAAATCTTTATGAAACTCCAATTTGCAATGCTCAGTTTTCACATCCTGCATATTTTTTTGAGTGCCTTTATATTCTTTGAAAATGATGTGTTCTCAACACTCATATCTTAGCTTTTGAAATTAGAGGGCTCTGTAAACTCAGATAATTCAGAGGCAGCTCCCTTCCCATAAGGGAACCTGATAAATCATGGAATACTGAGTTGTTTTTTTTTTTTTAGCTTTTTAACAAAGAAAAAAATTAAAGAGAAGTGACATCCTGCCTGGTTTTGAACTCTGTGAGACTAAATATAGTGTATAGTATCTTTCAAAGTATACTGCCTTGTGTTCCACAGCCCTCTCCCCTTGTAGTCTACCTGGGAATATGTATTAGAGGACACTGTGAGAGTTAAGCTGAAATTTCCCCTATTGAGACTTATTGTGGCACCTTTAAGATGTCCCCAGAAGCACTGCCAGAGCAAAATATTATGAACAGTGAAGGAATTTGGCTTTCAGGCACCGGCTGACAACAGTGACATAGGGACAGTAGATGAGTGCAATGAATTCAGGCAAATGCTTATACTTTAGAGCAAATAGGCACAAAAATCTCATCAAGAATGCTATTTTTGTAGAATATACACCCAGCAGAATATTTTTCTTTTTTTTTTTTAAACAGGTGGCTCTCTGCTCAGACTGTACTGGCAGTCTGAAACTCCCAGATTTGGGATCCCAGTCTAGGATTTTAATCCCAGACTACACTCAAATTCCATCTGTGATCATCACGGGCTACTATGCTCACTACACTAAATTCTCATTTCCTAAAAAGGGCATATCAAAAGATTATTTAATAAAGAGAATTTCACATTTAAACTAACTGCCTCTAGAGAGACATATTGAGAGAAGACATATTGACAGATTACCATGTCGCACAGCAATAGACCGGGTTGCCAAGCCATTAGCAGTCCTGGCTTCATCTTCTCTCTAAGGCTGGAACCGTCTCTTCGGTCTGTGCCGCAGCGGGGAGTGAGGTCAGTCTGCAGCTAGGGAGGCAATACGCTCAGAGGCCAAAAGTGACTTTGGCAAGTATCCACTTTCCTCCTTGGCGGTATTGCCTCCGCTGTGAGGGATTAGCTTACTCAGACAGTCATCAGAAGGACTGCAAGCTTCCCAGGCCTGAAAAGTTACCAAAATGGAGTGCTCGGCCTTGCCTGGACTCAGACTATCCTTTTGTAATGAAAGATATAAATTGAGCTTCAGAAAACAGTCTTAGTGAACAAATGGTGCAGCTGCTGCTATTTTCTTTTCAGGAGAAGAGGCCCTATGGCTTCTGACTGAAGAACATCAGCTCACACATAACCTGAGGTCTGTGCCATTGGTACCTTGCAACTTTATTCCCATTTTGCCCAGTCTTTTCTTCTGCTGACTGCTGTTCCTGCTTGTATTGTCATATGCTTAGGAAAGCGTTTCCATTGCTGAAAGGGAGAGGCCGAGGAATGCAGATGCCTTCCTTAAGAGCAGAACTGCATTGTAAGAGGAGTCATGAGACTGTTACCTCTGTTCATTGTTTGCATTAATTTAGTAACTATGAAAATCCCTTTTCCCTATTCAGTTACTGGACTCTGAGAGCTGTCAGCTTCTCCTGGTTCAAAGCAGAATTTCAGTAAAAACCTCCTCGAAAGATTGCAAGAAGTGTTCCTAAGCCAACTTATTGTCATTAAACATTTAGTAAGAAGATTCAGTTTAAAACACCACGAATTGGCCCCCACTTCATTTAATTAACATTGATTCTGAAAGCACAATATAAATTTTAGTGCTTTTTTTAATCACTCGTTCTTTATATTCCAGTTGCACTGATTCTAAAGCTCATATGATTATAATCACCGTGTTCAAAGTAAAAAGCTTTTCCCCATGCCTTCCATTCCTTAAATTGTTTTTAGATTTCCCAAGGGGCACATATTGTGTAAGATTATGATGATAAAGATTTTAAGGTAATTATGTTTCTTCAGTTGGAAGCTGAAGCCAGTGTTTTTGAAGGTTGCATTCCCAAGAGCCCTGGTAAAAACAGAAGCGACGATGCTCTCCTCTACATCTAAGTAGACCAACTGCCACAAATAAGGCAGAGAGGCTGGCGTATCTTTGCGAACCGCAAGTCAATTTTTCACTTAATATATCTGCTTTTGGTCGACTAGAAGATGTCCATAACGGAGCATTAACAAACACTGTAATTTGCTGGGGTCAGACAGGTCTGCAGCTTTGTGACTCCAGCCCTTCTCAAATTACGCGATCAGCTTTCAAAACCTGATTAGGTTTAACCCATTTCGGCGCCACCAGCTTCCCGGCATCACCAATACCCCTCTCATCAGAAAACCGCAGAGAAGCCAATCTGCTGCTATTGGAAACCTCGGTACAATTTTGTGTATTAATATTTCAGAAAGCATGTAGGAACACATGCTCCCCGCTGAGCATTACAACCGGGCAAGCTAAAGTAACAGCGGAGACTGATGGTCCGTAAACCTGGCCAAAGAAACTTACTGCCGTCTCTCATCTGGCTGCGGGTTTGGTAAGCAAAGAAGGGAAAATCAAGCCTGATTCAGCTTGTGATTAATAAATTCCCATAACTGACAAGAGACGTGACACAGAGGTTATGTCTCGTACGCGGATAAAGACCCCTTGAAATTAATATACTGTATTTAAGGCAGTATTTGGTGGGGCAAATGTTTTTATGCTATTATTTTTTTTTTAAGTGTTTCACAGACCTAAGAAGCTGTGCGCCCTCAGTGCAGATTACACTGTTAATATATTGACTACTATTACGCCAGTCACAACGAGAGAGGGAAAAAAAGGGGGGGGGAGGAGGGAATACATTTTCCAGTGCTTAGAAACGAGAAACTGCCATCCTTTCACAAGAAAATTCGCATTCAAACATGGGAGAAACACAGCTGTCGTCCGACTAACTGATTGACTGATTTAGGCCGGCAGAGCTGAACACTGCGCGTGCTGCGTGCTGCGGCCGGTCCCGGCCGGTTCTGGCCGGTCCGAGGCGGCGCCCTGTACGTTGGGACGGGTGGCGGCGGTGGCTGTTGGGTTTTCGCGGGGTTGTTCGATGTCGCGTTAGGACGAGTTCGGTCACGCTGTCCCCCTTTCCCCCGCCGTTTCCCAAAGCAGGCTCCCCGAGGGGGGCAGCGGAGCTGCGGCTACACCGAAATGCAGAGGCCCGTGCTGGCGGCGGGCGGGGTGGGGGTAGAGCGCTGGCGGGTGGCGCGGTGGTTGAGCTGCGCTGCGGCTGTGAGCGGGCAGCGGGTATCGTCCTGAGCTCGGGTTTATCTGCCGTGTGGCGGAGCGGGGTGCATATCGCGGGGCTCCGGCGAGCGATGGTGTCTGCCCTCCTCTCCCCCCGCCCCCAGCCCCTCTCTGTGTGGGAGGAAGGTGAGGAAGTCTTGAAAAAGGAGAGTTAGGAAACAGTTTTGCAAGCTTGGCCTGGTCAGACTGCCTGGTAAGAGAGACGCTCCTAACAGAAAACTGATAGGGAAATGAGTATCTGCTGAGAGATGGAGTTAGCTTTGGAAAGAGCCATGTGCTTCACAGCAGCAGAGCAACACTGTGCACGGGGGCTGGGGGGGGAATAAGTTAACTGATTGCAGATCTGTGCCATATACCCTCACTTTATTATTATTTATATAAAAAATGTTGGGAGAGATTAAACGGTTACTGCATTCTGGAGTGCAGGTAAAAAAATCGCATCTCTGCTGCAGGCGCAATTCTCCTTCCTGTGAGCTACCCTGGGGGGCTTGGGAGGGGAGGTAATTTTTCTCACTTTTGAACCATTTTAATGTTGCTAGAGGCAATTTTCGTTTGAACTGCTTGTGTGGGTGTCATGCCAGAAGTGGTGGCAGGAGAATACCCTTAGCAATAAGGAAGCATGGGAGAGAGTATCTGGCTTTGAGCTAGAGGCTAACTTGGGCTAACATGTAAGCATAGTTAGGGAAGCTGGCCTCGGTGGGAGCAGTCAGATCCTGCTAGCAAGAGCTGCCATGCCAGACCCCAGAGAGGCCACAATCTTCCGCTTCCAATCACAGTTCACTCTGGTAATATTTTGGACCTCTTTTTCTTCATTTGCAGTTATCAACTGCAGATTTTTCAGGCGAGTGAACTACTCCCTTCCCATGAGAAGGGATGGTGTAAATTCAGTTTTGTATTGTGCTGGAAAATACAGCCTGCTCTGCTTCCATGCATGTGTTCTAAGGAGCAATGCCAATATTCAATCTAATACTTTCAAACTTTCAACACTGTTAGTTAAAGTGAGAGCTCCTGGGAATGTTAACTGTCTTAAGGGAATTAAAATTTTACTAGCCTATATTTAAAAAATACATAAAATATTTATGAAGTCAGTGTGTCAGTGACTGTCATGATATTTGGCAAGGCTTTTTTTTCTTTGTGTCACGTGATTAAAAGAAAATCTTAGCTTTTATTTGGCCCAGCTTTAATTTACTTGAAGATCACCCCCCTAAAAGCTTCCAAGCTAAGAAGCAAATTTAAGCTACAAAATCATTCTTTCACTGAATGCACACACACAGACGCACACTTAGAGAACCTATCTAACGCTTTACTTCCAGGATAGCAACCTGTTTCTGGAATTGCTTATTTTTTATGTGGTAGACAAAAATAAGTTTTTGACAAAACATTTCTAGGGGCATTTACTAAAAGAAGAAACAAGTGACGTTCAGAAAATACAATGAGAAAGCTACACGGAGGGAAATAATGTTAGGAGCTTGGAATTCTTTTCTTTCTTTCTTTTTCTTTCTTTCTTTCTTTTTTAATTGCTAAATGCACACCTAGAGGTAAAATGGTATCTGTTAGTGCTGTTTTTCTGAGTCGTCGAAGTCTCTGAAGGGAAAGGTGAAGTTAGTTTTTAATTGCACAACTCTTCCACAGCATTGTAAAGACAGCCATCTTAGTGCCAATCTTACAAAAGAAAAATTTAAAGCTGTTCTATGGTATTGCAACCTTTGTTCTATAGAATGATGCTGGAGGAGAAGGCTGTCACTTCTCGTTGTATAAAGCTGAACCACATTTTAATCTCTTATGCAAAGATTTTCATGACAAGATTATGGAAATCACTAGCTTATCCAGTTTTCCAATGCTGAATTTCAGTTAGAAGTTCTAACTGAAGCACACAAGGAACATTACTAGCTATGATTATAATCATGAAACCATCACTTGAGAGTAGCTCTAATACAAGCAAGTAATTTTTTTATTTTTTTTAATCCACCAAAGCACCCTAATCCTGTTGTCTATAGTGAGACTATATGGATTAAAAGATCAGAAAGATGATGAAATGTATGAAATCTCTCTTATTTCCCGAACAAGGCTATATATGTCAAACTAATATCTTGGGAGAGAAATGCATATCTCCTATTCTTAATCTGATCAGCATAACTAAAATAAAATTTAGAGCATAGCCTGCTTTGGGGAGAGGGAGAGTATTTAAGGAAAATATCTTTCTCCCAATTTTCTTTGCAACCTAAAAGATTTTATAGTGGCAAATACATATGTCGCTAATGAGAAAAAGATTGAAATATAAAAAAAGCAGTACACATGCGCAGATTTGTTTACAGAAGTGTTCAGGAAATACATTCTCCAGATTGAAAGTGGGGGTGGAGGGGACAGATGTCACTGGTGCTTATCCTATAGTAATTTCATATTTTCATACTGAGAAATTACTCTGATTTGATAGCAAGCTAGAAATTAAACCACTTCTTTGTAAAATAGTCTTGAGGCAGAAGTCTTCCTACCATGTTACAAAATATATTTTTCTCAATTAAGGGAAACATTTGCATGGTGTTTTTACAGCCCAAAGAAGCAGAGATAGGGGGAATACAGTTTTATTATGGCTTCATGAGGATTCAAAGACAATCCTCTTTGTCAAAAAAAAAAAAAAAAAAAAAAGAGGCAAGGTTGTCTTCTCTTAAAATGATGCAAGTTTCATGTTCCAAATCTTCTTGCATCGTGGGATGTCAGCATAACTAGATGATGCAGTCTGCTTGGGGGCCTTACGCTTCTGCCATTGGCCTTGGTCTTCTTTAGGAACCCTGGTTCACTTGATGCAAAGTTCAGTCCATTTGCTGCTAGCTTCATTTTCCAAGGCAATAAAACTATTTCTTCCTTCAGTGTTGCCAAACCACAGTTTAAGTGACGCACATTTCTATCCTTTCCACGTTGTTCTTGGTCCTCCACTTCCTGCATTTTTACCTGGACTCCATTCATTTCCCCAGCTATCATCTTGGGAATAGTGCTCTTGAAGACTGATGGAGTTTTTTTTTTTTTTTTCTCTACTGATAAGATGCACACAGTCTCACTAACTTGCTTTCAGGAATGCAAAACTGATGGAAATCAATGGAAGCATTGCAGTTTTATGTAACATCCTATTTTGCCGTCACCTTTCCAGAAAGCACGTAATCACCATTGGGGATTTGTAATAATATACAGCAACTTCAGAATGAATCTGTATTTGACTGAAAGACTCCTGGGAAACTGATGCAGGTGATCTGAGTGATGATAGCTGCATTAAACAAAGCTGTAACAAAACATTGGAGCGCAATGTTGGTGTGGGGGTGGAAGCACCTTCCAGTTACTAGGGCCTCATGACTTAATAGTAGCAGAGTTGTAGTTAATGGAAAAAAAAAGTCATTATACTGAAAAGTACTCTATGTGTGCAGGTTGTACTGATGTGCCTTTACAATGCTAATGAAATACATACTTTCTCACTGTATATCACTTGTTCAGTATTTCTGCCATATTTTAGCATAAATAAACACCTCTTACAAAATCACTTTATTGCAGCAATGTGGCTGCAAGCTTCTGGGCCTCCACCTGACTTTACTGCACTTGATTCACAGATCACCACAAATCTCTGAAGGTAACCTGCCAGCTGTTGCTCACGAGTGGTTCCTGATGTCTGCTTCAGCTTGGGAACCTTGTGCAACAAAGCAAGCGCCCTGATAGAAGTGCCATGCACTGAGTCAGTGTACTTGTTAAGAAGCTTTGAAGACATCCGATTTCTCTGTTACAGCATTACTAACTGTAACAGAGAGTTTCTCTGCTAACTCATTTGCTTTCTGTGTTAACTGTACTCTAAAATTACTGTTGGTTGAATGTCAAAAACACATTGATGTCTAGCTATTAGAACAGAAGTTGGGAGATTAAAGGATTAGTTAGCTGTAAGCCTGCCTTTGTAGATTTATTAGAATTAAGAGCTGAAAGATAGTCAGGGAAGAGCCTTGAGTTTTGGGGAGTTTTACAAACTTTAAAAGATAAATCCTGCACTGCTGAATTTATATTATTGGTGGCAGTAGGTGTGTCAGGCGTCTCTTTGGTAGGCTGGAAGTTTTAGGTGCGTATAATTTAGGTACATATGCTCCCGATTTCATGTGTGTTACATAAATAATGCTAACAGACACAGATCATCAGGTGCTGTTGGTGAAGACTGAGAAGATTTGTGGATAGTCCCTTTTTTTTTTGTTAAACTCGTTGCTACAAAAAACATGCTTATTTTCTTTCTTTAAAAACAAAATGATTGCTTTTGTCTAATGCATTCAGACCACCCCTTAGGCACAATCTCAATTGTTATCATTTATATGAAAACATTTATTTACTCTATAAAATCTTCAGCTGGTCTGGAAGTCAGGAGTATTTCAAACAGTTATCTAACTTGTTTGAATTTCTGTAAAACAGAGTGTTTTTGTAGCACTAGTAACTAACAAGGATTTCAGATAACACAGAAGCATTCATTTTTTTTCAAAATTTTTTAACAAACCATGAAGAAAATTATTTTGGGTCTTCTGAGAAAAGTTTCTAAGTCTTCTTTTACATTGTGTAGTTCAATTCCTAAAGCATTTGCCAGACTGGCTTTGCAACCTAAATCCTACATTTAATAGATGGATGTTCTGAGTTTTTTAAAGATGCCTTAAGTATTAGAGGCAGATTTAGCCTATTGTATCTTCCTGTTCTTACAACCTAACCTTAGGAGGACCTGAAGCTTGGCTGACAGCCCATTTTTATATTATTTTTTTTAAAAAAACAAAACCACATTTTCCCTTTTCTTGTATAACTGGAAAGCCTGACAGTATAAAGATTAGGATTTCTGCTTTGTAGTTTTAGTGCCCGAAACAGTTGCTTTATGATAGGATACCACTTGTGGGATACTGTAACACAACATTTTGTGCTTCTATTGCATATGACATAGCTATGCTGCGTCTTAAGGCACTTCTGTATCTTTGATGATTAGACAACAATGTTTTTTTGATTATCAGATGATTTCAGTAGGATATTTTGCTTGAGAGTTTGAAAAAACTCCGTTTTTATAGATTTCTCTGTCTTGGTTGTGTGTTAGTGTAGATTCTCTTGGTTGCTTATGTAACACAGACAGCTGTTGATTATTTTTAAAGTGATTTTTCTTTTTAAATATTTTTGCTCCAAAGCAAAAGCTTTATGCTTTGTTGAGGGTTTCTGCAATCTGTGGACTTCCATTCACATCAGAGGAAATTGAATTGCATGCAATACTCCAGCAAAAAGTGTTCAGTATTATTCAGTATTGGACCTTAAAAGATAGTATAACTAAATTTAGTATCTGGTCAAACTCTGAATAACTGCTAATGGTATTCTGTCAGAGTGAATCAGAAACCCAATACTGGACAAAGCAATAAATGTTACTCATTTTTAACATTGCCAACAGAAATAATAGAAGAAATGGGAAGGTACAGCAATGTGAGTTATCCATTTAATTGGCACTACCTCAAGCTGACCTTTATGTTTCTAAAGCGTAATGTATATCTTGTATACACATCAAGAAGAGAAATAATGAAATTGAAAGGCTAGACTCATCAATGAAAAAGTGTGTAATCCATTTTACATTGACACATAATTCTTTGAGATTCTGGAAGCCGTCCAAAATCCATTTTAGTATTTTTGGACAAATGGCTCATACTTTAATGATCAGCTATTTAAGGTCAACAGTTTCAAACACAGGCATTTACTTGTACCAAATAAAATTCCATGTTTAAAAAGGAGTTTAATTTTCAGCTCAATGCGCAATATCTGAAAACATAATTTGACCTCCTAGAAGGAATGGGTGCTTACCTATCTATTTCATGATATTAGCAGTGTCATAAAGATTGGTCAATTTGATGAAATGCATTTATCATTCTGTATTAATGTACACAGTGGCATGTGCATTATCTTATTAAAGTTTTACCTCACAAAAGACAAGCTGGGTATAAAATGTTCTGTCTGGCATGACATACTGAAAGACACATGGTGTGTATACCCAAATCATATATCAGCTCTCTCTTTTCTAATTAATAAACATCGTGGCAAAATTTTGCTGTAGGCATAGTTTGACTTTTAGTGCATATGTTTTTAAAAGTATGTTCCAAATGCTAGTCTGTCTTGTTGTATCAGTCTTTATTTCATTACTTAGTAATCACAGTAGATTTTAGTAGGTGTACTGCATACTGAAAAACAACATTTTGGTCAACATAATTTATTTAAATACAAAGAAAACATTAGCTGTGTTTACCACGTAACGATGTATTGTCCTCCAGTGGTGACATACAAAATAATACCCACAGCAGGATGAGGTACAGTTCCCAGCATTTCCCAGTGCTTTTAACAAGAATAAAGCTAAAGCTTAACATAATTAATTGCAACATTGGCATAGAGTACTTTGGATTATCTTTCTTGATCATTTGATGAAAAAACATTTCCTGCATATGCTTTCTCAATACAAGATCAGCACAATTATAGCAGAATAAATGCCTCAGAAAAACCACTTGTATTTATATCAAGTAAAACAGTATGTTAAATTGTCCTTTCCTCTGCTTGTACTCTTTCAACACTCACCCCAGATATTTCAATGAATTGCTTAATCTGAAGAATATTTGCACAGCATAAATTCTAAAATACTTTTAGAAAACTCTTAGAGAAAGCTATTACCAGCCTCAAAAGACAGTCATCATTCAAGAAAAAAAACATTATTAAAAAGTTGTTTGGGCCAGTCAAGTTAGATCACCTAGTTTGTGCCTCATCAGTAAAAAACTCTGGACACTAGTTTAAATGATTGGATAACTGTTACACAAATGCTAGCTAAAATTGCCATTTGGATAGAAAAAAACCTACACATTTGGATTAAACAAAATGGATGAAAGGTGAAACCTTTGTGCAGGCAGGGACAATTTCAATAGAATTTCAGTAGAAGTATTTCCTTAATCTGCTTTATGAATAAATGGCATTCAGAGAAGCGTTTTCCTCAGAGATTAGTGGGATGACACCAGATTTTCTCTCTGAGCCTGCAGGAAAAGTATGGGTTAGGCCTGTGATGAGTATCTACTTTGTTGCTCATCTAGACTTGCAGTTGAGTGTGCTTTGAGCAGAGGAGTGTACCGGGTGACCTCCAGAAGACCTTTCCATCCAAAATTATTCTCTGATTCTGTCACCACCAGTGCCTGCTCCCAGCAAAATCTTATCAGTGAATTTGCCTCGTTCTTCTGAGTTTGCCCTTTTTGCTCAGTTCCTGTCACATTAACTCAAGTCAGAAATTAATATTCCTGCTCAGCTGCTCTGCTGATGTTACTTGCAGATATAGTGGAGCTACTTTAATGTGGAAGTTTATTTTAGTCTTTGTCAAAACCACTCACTTTTTAACCACAGTGATCATCAAGTCTTTTGTTTTCATTTGCCAAGCAAGATACTGGTTGTCTTAGTGTTTGATGTATTTAATTTTCATCCAATTGCTGTATGCTCAGAGGAATACTCTTTCCATTTTTAGTGAAGGCATTTAATTTATTTTCCTGTGTTAGGATCTCAGTTGCACTCTGTATGGTGGTTCAGCACCCTCACTTTTCCTGACTGCTGGAAACAGGGTTCATAGGCTGTCTGAAGCGCCTTAAATGCATAGCAATCTCATACAATACTGTACCCTGTGGTGGTAGCTGAGCTACCTTTAGAGTGAACTTTGCAAATGTATCCTTCCAGAAAGACTAAATTGTATTGATCAAAATGCAAATAAAATGCCTCAGAAGACAAAACTTCTTTAGACCTAGTTCTTCTATATGACTCCATGTTGTACAGTGAGTTACTCTCCAAAACAATTGTACTAACGAGTTGTACTGTCTTTTGAAGATTCAGTGAACTTATATTTATTCAGTAGCTGATTAGAAGGTAGCAAGCAATTCTGGTGAGGAAGCAGAAGCCTCATCACTGCTGGTGACTCTCCTTGCTGAAGCAGGGAGAGATGGACCTCCAGCAGAAGGCTGGACAGGACTGTTGAAGGTAGTATCTCTTAAAACCCTCTCCTGAGGTTGCTAGGACTGCAGTTGTATCTGACTGGAGTTCCAGAGTTCTTTAAGCAAGGGTGATCTGCATTAGTGTAAGGAGCACTAGCAAAAACTTAACTCGCTCTGTTCAAAATAATGTGCAACTTTAACACCTTGGTGAGGTGAAGAAATGAGCATGAGTTATTATTTCTCTGTATTACATAGAATTGGTGATTCACCAGGTGTAGCATTTTTTATGAAGCAAGAACAGTAGGGTTTGATTAAGAGGTGTTACTACCTGCATTCCTGTTAGAATATTATTAATGAAATAAAGAAAATCCCTATAGATAAACATGTGAGGGAAATGCGATCTCCAAAGCAAATTTTTTCTTTAGCGCTTTTATGGTAGATTTCAAAACAAATTTTTTTTGGCACAATAACAAACACTTTCCATAACCATTTAATATTAAAAGGACTAAGAGTGCATGTGGAAAAAAAAAGTACAAGTTTTATTAGCCAAACTTCTGTAACCTCCCATCTTGTTCAGCTATTTGTACCTTTGCACAGTGGATGCAAAACAACACTAGATCATAATGACCTTGTGTGAAGAAATGCTAGTGTTGTGTCATTTACACTTTGTCTGGGTGTAAATTACACTACTAGTCCCAGAACATTCTCTCCTGAGTAGCTTATATGAAGAAAACTTGAAAATGAGGTCATAAAAGTAGTAAACTCTTAATTCGTAATTTGCGTGCCAGTGTTGTGCTTTTGCAGAAAACAGTGTTCTTTTGTGTTTTTTCTGCTGTCAGTGGGGAAAAAATGAAATTTAGAGGTTTACTTGAACTGCCTAAAGGGGATTATAAACAAACAAAAGGTGATTTTTTTTCTTGGTGCTTGGTTCTTATAGGCAGTTTACTCTGCAGCTGCATCCCAGTTGTGCTTCACAATTAATACTGCTTTGCTGTTTGTATATGAAGCTGCCTGAGCACTCCACTGTCAACACTTTTACGAAGCCATCATGAAATTGTGTATGTCATCCGAGGTAATGTGTTAGCCTCCCTAAATACATCAAGCAGATCACAGGCTGAAGAGCAGGATGGTGCTTAATTACTTAATTATCACCTTCTTTTTTGTTTTGTTCACTGAGACCCTGTTATCATTCCACATTGCCGAAGGAATGTTTAGGGACAGACGGTATTAAGAAAAGTGCAGATGCTGTTTTATGTTGGTGCAATAATTTTTGTTTTCTCACCTTGCATGATGAGAAATAATTGTCTTTTTTTAACTGGAAGTACCTTTTCCCCCCTGTTATTTTCATGCTGTTTTTAGCCTGTCACATCTTTTTTTTTGATTCGTACAGCCCTTAAAAAAAAAAAAAAAAAAGACTCGGACAGCCAACATGTGTTGATAAAGGTACATGAAGAATTTTGCAATTTGTTCAGCTGATGTGGATTAGTCCTGGGTAAATTTTTTCTGATGCAAAAAGCTTACAATAGCAACAAAATTCATGAATACTGTATCACAGTGTTGAGCAGCATGCATTTTAACAGCGTGAATGCTTCTACTTTTCGGAATAAGACTATGAGTATGAAGCCATTTTAGTCTTACTTCTGAGGAACTAGTTGCAACTCTGAGTGTGTTTAGCAGTTAGGATAAAAGCAATCATGAAAAAAAAAACAATATAGCATATGTAGAGAAAATGTTTAGAGCAGAATGAAAACATAGATTAAAAAAACAACTGAAAAGCTATGAAGTTAAAAAAATGGTATATGAGGAATTCCCTGAAGAAAGCATGTAAAAGAGGGCAGAATAGGCATGGCAGTTTTGAAAAGGGAGCATACTAAAGGTGCAGTGCGGGTCTGTTGTGATGTGCAGCAGAGCAGGAAACCAAACATGGATTTACTCGGGCCTTTCAGGGACCTGAACGTTAAAACAGAATCATACAAGAATGTGAAAGGAGATACAGCTAAGAATGGATATGAAATAAGCATGTGTGATCAAGATAACAGATGATAACAGATTCTGGAAAGACTCTAAAATTACATTTGAAAATAGAGAAAGAGGAAGGAAACCATAGATCCATTGCCTAGCCAGGCAGATAAGCAAGTAAGGGGTAAAACAAATGAGGCTGAAATGTTTAATACCTTTGCTCTTTACATTTTTAGTTACTTTGAGCACATGATCACAAATAATCACCATTACCAGTTAGGGCAATGAACATAAGAATAGGAAAATAATAGGTCAGGAGTATTTAGATGAGTTATACATGCCTAAATCAGGATAGCATGATGAAAATTATAGTAAGCTAGCTAAGGAGTTAGCTGAAAAGGGTTCTCTGAATTACTAGTCAATGTTTGGAAATGAACACAGGGTAAATAGGGCCCTGGATGAATGAGAGTAATTCAGTATATCTACAGGAGGAGAGGAAGGAAGACCTAAAATTTTGAACAAAGCAGATTAAAGTTAACAAGGAAAATTTGGTAATAACTTACTAAGCAGTTTAAAAGCCTCTAAGGAAACTTACAGTGATAAGACTAACAAAGGTGAAAAGAAACAACCCAGACTGATTTGCCACAAGCATTATATGAAAGCATTCTAAAATTTCTTTCTTGGCAGATTACTAGGACTAATGAGCTTAATAGGGAGTAAAAATTACGGATTATCATGATTACAGTATAACATTCTTATAAGCAAGAAAGAGAACTAATGTCTATATTAAAAGTTAAATGCACAACAGGTAGAAAACCAGAGCAGCTCCTATAGTGTAAGTAAGCCAACATATTAAGTGGAACATATCAAGTAGTTAGTACTTTCACTATTGATTTGATGACAGAACAGGGAAAATATTCTAGAAAAACTAAGCCCGAGTACTTCTATGATTTCTGTTAGCTAAAGCAGTATTTGAGATCCTCTTTGAGTGAAGATTATATTTACCCTTTGAAGGTAAGGTCATGGCAACATAAAATGCCGTTTCCATCAATAACTGGGAAATCACAGATTCACACAGAATGGCTGAGGTTGGACGGGACCTCTAGAGATTGTCTAGTCCAGCCCCTCTGCTCAAGCAGCGTCACCTAGAGCATGTTAGACAGGATGCATCCGGGTGGGTTTTGAAAATCTCCAGAGATACTCCATTCTAAAATAAGATTACGTAGATTTTTTGTTGTGATCTTGGCTAAGTGATGTAAACCTCTTCTAGTTTCTTTATCTGTAATGTAGCATAGTAGAGAAATCTGCTTTACTGACATTTCGTTTGCTTTTCTGTGGGGGAGACCACTCTCGAAACTCTGGAACTTGTTTGTATCTGATCCATACTCAAATTTCAGCAGGTATAAAATCCGAGTCCTGGCTTGGACTCCAGAGATTAGTAGTGAATCAAGCTCTGTCTTCAGTGTACAGTAATTTTAGAATATGTAGGATGGCTTATGTACATTTGTAGCCCAACAGGTATTTGAATTGATCTTCATATTAATCTTTGTATTATAAGCTCCTGTAGTCTTGGCATGGTGATGGTGCAAGTCTCATATATCTCCTGAAATACTAGCATGCAGCTTTAAAGTGCAGAGGCTTGCAGGGTTACTGGCTAATATTAGTGATGTTCAGTCAACATGAGACATTGTGTCAAGCAATAGAAAACATGAACTGTAAAAATGAAAGGCTATTTTTCCTTGATCTCTGTACTTTTACTGGAGTAATTCCTGCTCTTCCTATATATCCTTTGAATTTCATCATTCTGTAATATTTCCATTTCCCTAACTACCCCTCTTCAGCCAGTAGCCCCAGCTTGACCGTTTGTCAAGTTTAATTATCTGTTAAATGAGCATGTTCTGCCTGGTTAGGAAGTATGTGCATTCACATTGGTCAATCACCAGATCAGTCTGAACAGGTGGGTAAATATTGACATCACACTTGCCTTTTCAGGTGGGAAACGTTTAATGTGTAATAAATATTTAATCCACTACTTCACTTTTTAACATTCCCATCAATTTTTCACAAAGCTTGTAGGAACTTAGTCTCTTTGGTACCTCTATCGTTTTCTCAAACAGAGTTAAAATTGGCCAATAAATCAAAACTTCCTAAGGAAAATAAGTGCAGAATGCAATTCCAAAAATGTTTTGAGGAAACTAGTTTTAAAAATACAAGCAGCGTCAATTGTACAGCTTTATTTTAAAAGCAGAGGCAGCAAATCTAGGGGAGAAGTAGCGTTGTTTCAGTTTGCGGGTTAGAAGTTGATAGATTAAACATTTTACAACTCTGTGGCTAAAAGTCTAAGTCGAAATGAGACCTGATACAGGAGAAGTATGTGTGATAAATTTGAGGGCATCCAAATGTGTAGTGGGTAAATGCCTGTTTTAAGGGGACAAGTGTGTAATGGGTGAATGCCTGTTTTTCTTACTAATAGATTGGTTGTGCTTGAGAAACAGTCATTCAGTTCTTTGAAATAAAATCAGACCTCACTGATGTGGGCTTAAAACAAAAGTTTTTTGATTCCTTGTTTAAATCATAAAGGCTAAATATTTAAAAACAGCCCAAGAGAGGATTACAAGTCTTACAAGTCTTTATCTGCTGCCTTTTCTATTGGTCTTGTTCCAGTCATGACACAGTGAAGCAACAAAAGAGCAAGAGGTTCAAACATAAAACTGGACATGGGCTAGACTCTCTTAAAATAGTTATAACAATTAAAAGTTGTGATACAAGCAGAATGGAAGGATATGAGAGATGAAAGGAATTTTCTGACATGGAAAAGAGAGCTTGGTAGAGCTAGGGTCGTCTCTTCTATCAGCGCAGTGAAGATGGAGAGTTAGCATGAAAGATGTGCAGTAGGAAGATACCTGTCCACTGGGTAGGTAAAATATGGGGAAATGTTCTTCCCTTCCTCAAAGGTAGCAGAACTACTCAGTGCCCTTCACAGTCCACTACATCATCTATTTTTTATGCCACCTCTGCCAATCTTAGAAAGAAATATTTTTTTATAGTAGACCTTTATTGAACTGGTCATCAGAGATACATTACTGGACAAACCCTCCCCGTTTAACTCTGAAAACTTTAGGAGTTCCCCAACTTCTGTCTTCACCTTGAATTGAACAGGGGATCCAAAACTCTTAAAGAGATTTATACATTTATAATTTGGAAATGTAAATCTTATCTACAGCTAGTCCAGATTTGGACTGAGAGTAGTATAGGTTAGGAAGAACAATTTTAGGAATGAAAGAAGACCGTAAATAAAAGTCATGAGTTTTTTTCCTTCTTAATTTCTATTTTACCTCAATGTTTGGTTACCTAAGCTCATGAGCCTTAGAATAATCCTCTACTGAAGAACCAAAACTTGAGCCAACTTGCCAGTTTAAATATTTGATATGAGCACTCACTCATTTTATAATAGTAATCTGTCATGAAGAGAAGGCTACATTTTGCAGGTGGAAATATCTCCTATGTTGCTGAAGAATATTACTCCTGATTGATTGCTGTTCTGTCCTTCATCTTTGCTGCTCTCACTTAAGTGGAGGAACCACCTCTTTGTGATCTGGGATAAACAAACATTAACATACCTACAAAGTTAAGTATGAATTCTGTATAATACCTTTTTATTATCCAGGGTTATTTCAAAAAACCTCTACAGATTTAACAAAATCATGTTGTTCAGGGTCTGCTTGGTGCTGCAGTGCAGCATTTTAGGCATTTTTGGCCACTGGAGCTTGTTTCACTTCCCAAACTGGCCCTTACAGCTAAATGGAGATCAACACTATCAATATTTACTGTTGCCCTTTAAATACTCTGGAACAACATATAAAGGTTCTGGTTTCTGTGAAAATCAGTTCCCAACCTGTTTCATGAGTCACTAAATTCAGGAACAGACTGATGAAGTTAACCATTTGCTTTGACTCAGTCCAGATTAACAAGAAACTAATAAATCCCCCCCCCCTTTTTTTTCTTTTGCACGATAAAGTTTAAAAAGCTTTATACAGTTACAGATAAGGAGGATCATGAATAAGAGAACTGTATTTACCAAATATTTTGATTAACTTCCCCCCCCCCATCTGTGCATCCAGCTGGCAAGTTGACTGATGTTTTATAGGCTGGTCGTCCCAACCCAATGATGTCAGATGGCACTCATGGAAAAGAATTACAAATTGAGGGAGCCCCAGAGAATTACAGTTTGGGGAAGGTTATCTGGGATATCTTCCATTTAAGAGGGTTTACTTCCTCCTGTCTTTTGATGAAGACTTTAGCCTTGGTCTTTATGAGAAATCAGTTTCACCTGTTTTTTTGCACTTGCTGCAGAAGCAGTAGTATGAGCTGGGCATTGCTGGGTGCAGTTGTCACCTATCCAAATAGGTTAACAGTGGGGCAAGCCAAAATGTATTTTCAAGGCAATATGAGGCAAAACATGTTTTTGATAGGCCTGAATAATGCTCAGCAGGAGAGTAAAACCTTTTGTGTATTTCTGACCTTTGTATTTATAATATAAACATGGACTTTGTTCAGCCATATAAATGGAATTAAGACAAGCACTCCATTACTGGCTGTCTTTTGAGACATGATATATGGTAACCGACCATGCTGGGGTGATGCCAGGGCTAAGGTTCTGACTGATTTCTTGATATGACGTGATCTTTACTGAAATAATTTCATTTTAAAACCACTTTCAAGTCTCAGTTCCTTAAGTAATAAAGAGAATGTTATTGCTAATGCATTTTTGTGCTTAGAAGTGAAAACCTTTGCTGTTCTTTGATTACTTAAAATGCTAATGTGTTGAAAGTGCATATTTACAAATATTTTTGTGTGTGAATATAACTTGTCTTGTAATTGCTAATATGACTTTTATGTAAGTAAGGAATCCAGGAAATTGCAGTTATTAAAATTGAAAAAAAATTGACCATCCTGAGTCCCTAATTAATATAATTTAGAAAATATTAACTTGGGATTTGTTAACCAGGATTGCACAACCCTCTCTGCACCAATCAGAAGAAAAATAAAACCTTTTTAAAAACAGTGAAAAGATGTTATTACGCATTTTATTCTTTATGTCTTTAAAGACTTTGTGAAGGGAAAAGACAAACACAAAACATCCTATGGATAAATAACGATAAAATTTCTTCAGTTCATTGACACTGGAACCACTGATTTATTAGCTACTATATTTACTCATGCCAGAGGAGATAGATAGGAAATCAACAGGGCTCAAGGAAATTTTTTGCCTCTCGATGCTGTATCTTAGTTTTCCTTAGCTCCGATCAAATTAACAGAAATTTAGTATTTCCTGAAACAGTAGTGAATCCTGTCTGAGAAATTAGCGACTTTCTACGACGCAATCTCTGTTGAAAGGTCACCATAGAGGGAGACAGATACCTGGGAGACATTAGTAACTGAGATAGCAGTTGTTTATTGTTTCTGTCTATGTTTCTTTCATATGAAATGAAACTAAAACTCCAGTTAGCAAAAGAGTCGTAGTTAAAATACACACAACTGTCTCTAACTGTAGTGCACAGTTAGAATTAAGTAGCTTTAGTATAACTATATATAAAAAAATTGTTGTCATAGAATAATTAATAGCAGTTCAAGGTCTCCTTCCCACCTAGCTTTTCCTTGGAACGCACCTTTTCTCGATGACATTCTGTGTATGTGCACGTCCATTAGTTTTATCATTCAAGTAACAGCAATATCTGCTTCTGTGTGCAAGTAGGAGGCTAATGTGTGGCCTTACATCTGTCTTTAGGGATGGATGGAACTTTCTCTGTATTTGGCAATAAATGCCAGTACTTAACAAAAAAAAAAAAAAAAAAAAAAATCCCATAAGTTTCTGTATTAAATACTATAACTGAGTTAAACTTTATGTAGCTGGATATTATACTATCTGTGTAAAATGTAAGTGATTTATGAATTCATTAGATAATTGTGTTGTAGATGAGACTTCTGAAATTCAGGTTTCAGTGAAACAGCTGATCTCCTATGCAAAGTGAATTTCCATACTGCAGTTTTCACTGCTTTGGGTAGGGAGGGACTGGTACAACTTTGACCATTAGTGGCAGGATGAGGGCTTAAACTTTTACAGAGAAATAAAGGTATTTTTATCCTGAGTTGTCTTTAATTAAATGTCCACGTGATTTCAGAGTTCAGTGCAGTGCATATCTAACTATACTAATAAAACTATTGTTATCCAAACCTTCATTATAATTTATTGTATTTCTTGTATTTGTGATGTAGTCAGTGACTTAGAAACCTGGTTTGATTTCTCTGGTGAAGGCCTGGTTGCCATGTGGAGTGCTCAATCATTGTTATGACCTTCCCAATTCTAGAGGTGTAGTAATTTTTATTTTTGACAAATGAAACAGCACATAGTTACTCTGCAAGATACCTGAATACAAAGTATTTTCATTAGTTAGTTGCTTAAGATAACTGGAAATGTTTAAAACTGCATGCTACCAAATAGTAATATAATCCTAATAATAGTATACGTTTTCATTCCGAACATACTAAACTGAAAGTCCATCCCAAACTCTTACCTGATTCAAAAATTAAAGTTCGTACATATTACACTTCTACATTAGTTAACTATTGTAAAGTATTCAATAGAACTCTTAAAGGAAAACTAAGTGAATATTTCTTTAGTCAAATTGCCATAGATCACTGAAGATAGCTTTTGTTGTGTGGGGCAATGGAATTATTATAAATGAGGAATAAGCATATATATTCAATTGGTTCTCTGGCTTGCAAATGAGTAAAATATTCTTCTAATATATAAAGGCATAGCCATATAAATTTCAAAAAAGATAAGAAATACAAAATTTGGGTAGCGGAGGGAGTATATTTGTTGTTCCTCAGCAAACAACTGTAGAAAGACCTCTTCATAATGGCAAAGTTAGTCAACAGTATTTATCAGTAATTTATAAGTGAGAATGCAGTAATTCTTCTGAAAATGCATTGCAAATGCAGAAAAGATAAGTCTTGTAACCAGCTTAAGTACCCTCAAGATAACCTTAGCTCAGTTGTGACTAACTTACCATGTCACAACCTTACCGTGTTGTGACACTGAGGAAAAATTTTTAAAATATCTTTTAAAACCACTTCTCTCCAAGCTGAGGTTCTTGGTCTCTAAAATTGATCATGTCTGCATGATCAATGCCTAAACCTTGTAACAGGAACAAGCCTCTTATGTCTGTTTCTACATGTTTGGGTATTTTTTACATTTAACCTTAATTCATTTTTCATATTTGTGTATTGCTTAGTTTTGCCCAAATTTTCATATTAATAGTTCACCTCAAATTATTGGTAATTGTAATTGCATCCTAAGTCTAGAAATATCTTTATATTGTGTGCAGCATATAAGTATACTTTCTTATATATATTTGATGCCAGATACCCAGATACCAGATATCCACCCTGCATAATTTTTGCAGCAAAATTGAAGTTATTTTATATACTGAATATGATCTGTCTTTCAGCAAAAAAAGAGACTGATATTGGATTAAAATATAGTGATTAAATATGGTCATAAGTAAATATGAAAACCCTGAGTCGAGGAAGAAGAGTGGTTTGTTTTTCTAGTAGGTTTGAAAAGTCACAAATTCACATGCATCTGCATTATGTAAATTATGCTACAGTCATTCTTCCTAACCTAAATATCCGTGCTGTTTAGATTTCAAATGAACACTCTCTGATATCCAAGAGGTTTGGGGATTTTGAAGGATATGATGTTGTTGAGATAGCATTACTGTGTCAGTTCCTGAGAAGCAAGAGTAGCTCGATGGTGTTCCTTTAGTTGTCTTTCTTTGATATCTGCATGCCATGTTTGAGGAGTACCAAAAACATTCTTGCAGGCTGTAAGCTTTCATATTGGAAGCCTCCTTTGTGTTTTCCTCATCCAGCATTGGTAGATTAAGGAAGAGGAGAGAAGTGCACTCTTTTGTCTCTTATGTCTGAGCTGGCAGAAGATTTTACTCCTCCAGGTTGGTTTTTTTTGTTGTTGTTTTTTGTCTCTGGACATACATTCTCTATTTATCCCCATTGCTAACAGTCTAAGTAGTAGCGGATCTCTAGGTCTTTTGAGAGCTGCCTAGCCTACGTAACTGAGCTGAACAGTTCTTTTAAAATGTAACCTACGACTCTGACTGAACCCAGTTCCCAGCCAACCTCACTTTATGTTTTCCCAATTCCTAACAGCTCCCGTAAAAATAAATTGATAGATGAACTGAATTTGAGTCAGTTTAGCCATCCCAATCTCTAGTCAAGTGCTGGAAAATGGGTCAAATTTACCATCTGGATCTGATGAAGAAGCACACTGAACAAAGCTAGATGTCACACACGTTTTGATGACATGACAGTCCCAAGTGTCTTACTCTGTCCCCGAGAAGCTTGACAAAAACATTGAACAAGGAAGGCAACAGAGTGGAACGCTGAAAAACCTGCTCACCAGAGCCCTCAGGGCAGAGGAGCAATTGTCCGACATCACCCTCGGAGACCTTGCGGATAGGAGAGACAGGAGTCACTGCTCTGATTTTTGGCCATCCCTGCCAGTTTCTGCAGATGAGTCAACAAAACTTAATGGTTCATGCTAACAAAGGTTGCTGACAAATCTACAATAATCAGCATGGAAACTTGACCTTTGTACTTTGCCAAGAGGCGATCATAGACCAATTAAGCCAATGTAGTCTTTGTACCTCACCTAGGCTGAAAGCCAGATTGAAAAGGGTCATGGAAGTCAAAGATGCCAGATGGCATAACAGCTGTTTAACATAAACTTCTCAGTCACCTTCTTCACTACAGGAAGTTTAGACACAGGATGACAATTGATAAAATTACCAATACTGAGTTGACATCTCAAAGGCAGATGTGCAGCTGATTATTGGAAGAATGCTTGCATTTAGCTTTTTCATGTACTGATGAGAAAAGTAGAGTTGATGATAACACTTCTGATTATTTGATTTTATGCCTGAAGAATAGTTTCATCCTGCCTAATTTTACCATGCCTGTCAGAATATGGTTAAATTGCCCAGAATTCTTGGAACTGATCCATATGTTTCATAGTACTCCAAGTGTGTGGTTTTTTTTCTTTTTTTTTCCCTTACCTGTGGTCATTCTATTCTTGAATCAAAAATCTGCAGCTTCCTGTAAGATTTGGGTAATTTTATCAATCCAAGGGATATCTACTGGATAATGCTTTAGCTTCAGCTGTTCAGCTGAATAAAACAAAATCTGTAACTCCTTTTTCAGAGGTAGAAGACAAGCTAATGAAACATTATATGCTACTATTTTGCCAAATGAATTTATCCGTAGAATTATCTTTGAGAAATCAAGGTTGTTGTTTTTTAACTTAGTTTTTTTCACCAGGAATTTTTGAAACAGAAACACACCCATCTGCAGAAAGAAATTAGCTTATCACTTATCCTATTACTGTGGAAAGTGAACTTTTAACAAAATAGATTCTGATGTAAGATGTGTATTTTCTTCTGACTACCATTATGGTAGATAATAAAGAATTTGGTGAAATCTTTACATCTAGGTTCAAGACTGATTCTCCCCCCTGCAGTTTAAGATGTTCTGGTCTGGAAATGTCTATATGTAACTGGTAAATAAAGCTAAATGTCTTTAGGTGCTCCAAAAATTTACAGCTCTAGCTGATAGATGCTTAAGGTCATGCAAAAGATGCACTTAAATGATGATCTCTGAATTTTGAACTTCTATAAATCTACAATAAGAGTTAATCCGTTAGGCCTAGTTGATCTATCCTTGAGACAAAATTAACACTGAAGAATAGCACTGAGTTCAACTCAAAATATAGGAAAGAAAGAGGTTTTCCCATCTCTCGTGAAATAGCCTACATATTAGAAACATGCCAAAGAAGTAGAAATCAGTGATACAGAATTTCGCCAGTATGAAGGAGGATGAATCCACTGCTTCCACTTCTTATGCAGACGTCCTAGCTGTACAGCCTGCCATGCTGCTATTGGATCATTTTCCCTCTTCCCTTTTGTAATGTGCTTCTGCATAGAAAGAAATACAAATTGGGGTTTGAGGAGCAAGAGTAGACAAGAGAAAGTTGGGTTCTGTAACCTGTCAAAGAGTCAACTCTTCTAAGACTAAGTCCTAGGTTTGTGTCCCAGCTCCAGGGATTACTTGTGAATTTTGCAGTTAAATGATTAGTTAAAATGCACAAGTAGTACCTGAACCCAGGAGGTAACTCTAACTCAAGCCAGACTAACAGCCTGCTAAAGTGATTAACTTTCTAAATAAGAAAGATTTCTGAAGTTCTTTGAATTAATTTCTGTTTCCTTTCAGTTACTTTACTATAATTAGACAGTGTCTTTGGAAGATATCTTCAGATGAGATCTAAAATTTTCTAGTAAACAGCCAGGATAGGAATGGAAACACTGTCATACACTTCCCTAGTCATGCTCAACCAGACATAGGTGATCCTTAGGTACAGTTTCAAGTAATGAAGTCACACACTGGGCCGCATTTTTAACAAGTATTCTATTTATTTCTAGACCTGAATTTACGAAGATAATTGGAAAAAAAAGGAGATTAGCAGATGAGAGAAGGAAGAAGAAAAGCCTAAAAATATTTGCTTTTTCATCTGGAGTGGTGGTGGGAGGGAGAGAAAAGAAGCAATTCACGCTGACTGGTAAGTGGATTTTTTTTTCTTTTAGTCTTCCTTCTAAACTTTACATTAAACTGTAACAATCTGAAGAACTGAAGGTATGTTCTCCCTTTTCTCCAGTTACCAATGCCATCCTTACAACAGTAGAAGTAAAAGAATGATTCACCCTGATGATGCAGAAAGCTTTAGTATGCTCCTTTTCCTTTACTTTCCTGTGGAGCTAATAGGGCAAGAAGGAGGCAAGAGACAGATGTATGTGTGCAGAAGCTGTTGCGTTTTCAGCATTGCCCATGCGTTCAAAAGAAATATCACCATGGGACTTTTTTTTTTTTTTTTTTTTTTTTGTGTGATGATCTTTTGTTGCATTGGTTGAGAAAAGAAGTAATCACTTGGGAATAGCTATTTCATACAAGTTCAAGAGACTTCCAAAAGAGAATAAAGTCATGCTTCTCTATGCAATACAGCAAATGCCGGAAAAGGTGGGTCATTCTCACTGCAAGCTGTAAGACACATCAGGCCAAATTTATCCCTTGTTTAAATCCACTGAAGTCTCTGGAGTTATCACAAGGTGAAACTAGACCATCATCACAAAAAATAAAATATTGAGAAGTCTTTTGAATATGTGATAATTTCATATTATTACAGGCTATTGACTCGCCTAGCATTACTTGCTAAGCTTCCTCCCCAGCTGAGTGCTGATTAGGTATATGTTGCCTTAGAGTTTACAAGATATCACTTGTCTAGGACTTACCTGCTTGTGAAAGGCCTAGTGCAGTGCAGATTTGGAACATGACAGAAATGTCTAGGCCTTGCTCTCCAGGAAAGAATATATAGTCTCAAAGCAGATTTTTATTGCACGTTTTTTCTTCACGATGAAGCATTTTTCTCTCCCCAGCCTACTAGCTCCTTGCTTTACTTAAGGCCTGCATGAAGGCTGAACAAAAGTTCAAGAAAAGAGCTAGGCAAATAAGAGCTAGACCATATAAATGGTCTGCACACATAGGTCAGAATTTGAAATCCAGGGACAGAGTGGGGAGGAGAGTACAGATTTTCAGAGCATGCAGGAATTATTTAATTCGGATTTTAACTGGAAGCAACAGGAATTTTATCACTGAATTCAAAGTAAACAGGTTGCCCGACACAAAGTGCTTTTGAAAATTGGAACATTCGTATATAAACTTCAGGACGTGCTTTTAGATATAATTCGGCAGTGTTACAGGGTGATATACGTATGCACTAATGAAGAAAACTATACTTTTAAACACAAAATAAGCATTTAAAAGAGAAAATATGTATGTATATTTATGACTGTTCAGCCAGTTCTGCTGTGAAGCCTTTGATTAAAACAGTGAAGTAAAATTGTTCAGTTACTACTTCCAAGTTCTTCTTGCTAGTCTTTTATTTCATCTCAGATGATGCTACATTTTGCAAGGACTTACTCTAGGAGTTCCCCTACAGCTTCTCTTTGTGTTGGCAGAAACAAAGAAAAGAATGCACTTAGCAGAAAGACTCAGGACTCTGCCTGTAGACCTGTGAGATAGATACCCAACTGCTTGTATGTCTGTAGCTCCTTATAGCTCCTTTTCCCTTTTCCTTTAGCTCTTTGGCAACAAAATGGTGTTGTAAATACTATCAGCCTCACACTGGTCAAAGGATTCCAGTGAAAGACTATTTATATTGCACTTGCTGCCTATTTTTTTTTTTTTTCAAGTTGAAAAGTTAAAAGATCTTTTTACTGCTCTCTTAACAATTCTTTCTATTTTCCTTCATATATGAAGATTTGAATCTTGTCTTTTAAGTAATTGGTTTTAAAGTACCATATCACTTCTATTTTCTAGCTGATTTTGTCTGCTATAGTTTCTTTAATGTATGGAATTAGTAGTCATACTTATGCTGGTTACCATTTATTTATCTTTTGGAGAAATGAATGTTTTCAAAGAAACAAAAATGGTGAGCAAGGAAAGTCTGCTCCAGCATAAGCTTTTTAAGTATTGAAGTTAACACTAGATACAAGATTGCGTTTTGTTCCTTTTGTAATATTTTCTCTGCTGGCTTCATCAATTTCTTAAAGTGAAAATAAAGAGGTGTATACTGTGCCCTCCTCTTGTTACCAGTCTATGATGAATTTGGTAAGTTAGGCCGATAAAATCTTCAGCAGTTCTTTTGATTTTACTGTTGTTGCTCTGCAGTTTTTCTCAACTACAGAAATGTTAACATACTCCCCAGGGTATCCAGGAAACCATTAGCCCTGTACTTCTGTATGTGTATTCTAGTGAAGGGTCTCCAACAGTAACTTTGAGTGCTTGCAATTTTCAACCCAGCTGGTTGCAGAGCATCCACAGTGAGAGAAATGAAGCCAGCACTACAATTTACAGTAAGAACATTCCAAACTCCTTGAGGATTAAATGCAGTATCCCCTAATCCCTTGCTTTTACTCTGAAGTATGCAATACTATTTTCATTATTCAAGTGCACTATGTATTCATCTCAAAAAGCAGTATAATAAGGGTGGGGCTCTGGTTGATTGTTTTTGCAACTCATTCTTTACGTGCTCGCTTCTTTCTTCATATCTGAGCATCTTTATGGTTCTTGTATGATTTGGAAAGTTACTTTCTGGTTTTGGACAGACTTCCTAGAATTGACATCTTGGCATTTGTGGCTCTGTGGTTATCTGCAATACAAACTAGTGTCAACTGTGCCCTAGTGATCACAGACAGTAGAACAGCAGATTGCTAATCTTTTCTCATTTGTACTGCCTTTCTTCCTACCTCGGTGATTATAAGGTTTATTTCCCTGGCTCAAAGCCGTCATTTAAAGAACTGAATTATTTCTCAGTATCACAGTACTCGTAGGACTAATTGTATGGGGTTTTCCTCCTATTTAGATGTGGGAAAATAAATGCAATTAAGTAATTTACTTTAAAACCATAAACTGCATTTGTTGCTTCTTAGTAAATACATTAATAGACAGTTTCTGTTACATTATTAGTAGGTGTGAAATTCATTCCACTTGTTACTCTGTGCATGCACATACCATGTAGGCCAGTTACTACATGCTCAGAGACATTCATTTCATAGTAAGTTGCTCCTATGATTGCAGTTAGTCACTGGAGATCATTGAGAGCTTCTCTGGGGCTGAGGTTGTTTACAATGAGCAACGGGAAAGCGCTAATCCTCCCTCAGAGCTCTCCATCTGCAGAAGCAGATGACTGTTCATTTCAGAAATTTGTCCTGATACAGGGCAAAGAGCACATCTGCTTAATCACCCAAATGGCCCATTTTTATAAATGGATGCTTTCTTTCGTAACCATAATGCACATATACAAATACAGACACAAGCGCCACTGTAGTTTCAGTGATTGATTTCATTATTTTAATGGGTGATAATCCACATTATGGAATAACATGAATCTTTCAGAGTAAAGCTTTTGCAAACCACTTTATTAGAATATGCTACTTACAATGTTAACAGAAAAAAACAAAACAGTTACTACTGTTATATACACATGCATGTATGTACAAGTGTGTATATATATATGTATACATATATATACACATATATGTGTGTCTACATATATATATATGTGTGGCTACATATATATATATGTGGACACACATATTCCTTCTGAATACCTGAACTAGTGGACCTTTAGCAACTGTTTCTTGTAAAACATATGCAAACCAAGAATTATACATAGCAAATATTCTCCCTGACCCAAACAAACATTTAATAAGAAAAAGTTACAGGTAGGATCCTTTGTTTGCAAGATTGCCGCGAGAAGCACTTTCCCAGTACCCCACACCCTTTCAGTCATTCGTGCTCAGAAGCAACTCTTTTTACCTAAAGGGATAGAGCTGTGGAACAATCTCCTTGCATATAGAAGCAGTTTTCTTGTTGATAAGCCAGAAGAGTTTTCTAGCAGTGAGTAAGCACTGGTAGAACATACTAAAATAGAAATGGTATATATTTCTTGGTTCTGTAAGGTTTTCCATCTATTGGACAGCTGTTACAGTACTATGGACTACTTATGTTTTAGGGATTGTTTTTAAAGGATTACAACATCATTTCTCCATTGACAAGACAGAGCTAAGCATTAGGCCATGATATGAGCCATTTAACTGTAGTTTTGAGAGAGGCTATGTGGAAAACAGTTTTCTATACTGTGAAATTTTTCAGGGCTTGAAGTTTTTTTTTTTTTTTATTTTTAGTATCTTTCATAAGGATTTAGCAAGTATGTGTGAGTGTGTGCATAAGAGCTGATTTTGGTAGATGGAGAAAGGGAATGGGGAAAAGAAATAAGATGAAACAAATGGGAAAGAACTCATACACCAAATATGTAATAGTGGAGTACCTGTGCTGACATCCCAAGTGAAGCCCTTAATAATTAACATAGTTTCCCTTCTTTCCCAGTAGGTGTTGTGTCAAAGCTGACTTCTTTTGACTGAAAAGTTTCATTTTTGAAAACCTGGTATTTTTCCTGCAGTAATAGTTTCATTAAAGTTTTTGCATTAGGAAAAAAAATGTTTCACTTCAGAGCTTTTAAGTGTGGACTCCTCAGTAGCTATCTACAGCACTCATGAAGAATGAATAGCAGCTGTGTAGGGCTTCTGGATTGAAGCTTACCAACGAACACTGTGAATGTATTGTATGTGGCATGCAATAATCTAGAAATATCATAACACAATGAGCATTTTATACCTATCTTGGTATAAAATATTTAGTTATTTGTTCACCTTTCATGAACTAAATTAGAATCCCATTTAAAACAGTTTAAAACATTATCCATGTTTACTGGTCTTGCAGCAGAAACTTGTTAAATATTCCCTCCTGTAGACCAAACTTTCCTTCAGCCCATCCTCTTTCTCCCCCAAGCTACTGGTATTTGTATCTTAAATTTGTGCATTTACGTGAAAAATCATAACAGGTAGGAAGAGTTACACAAAAATGCCATTGCGACTGGAAATCATCCGAGAACAATTTGCAGTTCCTATTCTGCCCACCTCTCTCTGGAGCAGGTGCACAAAACTTCCTCTCTACCTTCTTCTTGCAGTCACAGCATGAGACCATCTGACCCAGCCACTCTGAATGACATGGAGACCTGGCTTCATTCGTCAGGTGCCACCACAATTTAGACTCAGATGATATGAGAGAGTAAAAGCACTCATTGCCATTGGGTATACTCAAAAGAATGCAGAAAATACAGGATGAAATTGTCAGAATGAAAATGAAGCAAAGTGAGGAAAAACATAATGGGGAATGGAAGAATAATCAGAAGAATAAGGGGATGCTAGGTAATTGGCTAGGTAAATGGCAACAGAATGCAAAAGGACATGGAAAAGAAGCAAAGGGTGACCAAGAAGATGAGGGAAGCGAATGTTAAAACATCAGACATCAGGTACAAGTGTTTAAGCATTACCTGTGCATTCTGTCAGATGTCTGAGGGGGAATGTTTTATGCAGTCATATTTTTAACTTTATGACTTAGTCATTACATAGTCTGACTGTCTCAGAAAAGTGAGTTAAAATACAGTATTTAAACTACTCTGAGCTCCTATCTCATCTGCCAGGTGTTAGGCATTTCATAGTAGCTTGAGGACTCCATTTATATGTATTATATGGCTTTAAATATTATACAGATGTGAAAACAATTACATCATTTTAAATATGCACATTCAATTAGGCATCTGCATTCTTCAAAAACATCATAATTGCATAAAGGAAGGAATTATGAATGAATTCTTGGAGCTGTGATTTTAACATAAATATATGGTAAATATTGTTAGCTCTCTATTAAAGAGGATGCAGGCTAAATACAATGAGTGTTAAAAGAAGTGTGATTTCCAAGTGTTTTGTGTTAAATATCTAATCAATGTGGAAGATACCAGCTAAATCTCAGCAATATAAAATGAATGGCTTTCATTTTATCTTTCTAACATGTTTTTCAAAAAAAGTTAAATCCCTTCTGCTTAACCCCCCCCATAAAAAAAGCAAAACCCTCTCCCCAAAATTCCTAACCTTCATTCCCCAAGAAATGGCTTTTAGTGACATGTTCTTTTTAAAAGATTGAGCTGAATACAATTCTGACTCGGATGTTGTTTTCTAGGGTACAGTTTAATGTCTGGTTGAAGAGAAATGAACACCTTCACTGATCTGTTGAAAATAAGTAAACTGCAAATACTTCTATCTTTCAAGAACAATTTACATGACAATATTGTAATCTGTGAGCCTTTTGTTAGTCAAGAGTGGAATAAAGTAGCTACTTGCTGCCTCCCACCTGAAACAAGAACCTGGCTGCATGTCCAACTCCTTTTCAGCTGCTGGTTTGTACTGGTACAGAGTAAAGGCACTTGATTATACCATTAGGTTGTTGTTTCACCTGGAAGATGTTTGTCTCTCAGATGAGAAATCTGTATTTCTGTCTGATCCCTTCTCTTCCGTCTGTTCTGTATTGTTTATTCACTACTGATTTATACTGGAATGGAATAGGCAGAAGCACATGGTTGACTGGTCTCAGCTAGGAAACTCCTCTGTGCTATTACTTTTCCATTTCAAGGCAAAGTCAAACATGCTACTTCAAACCATCTTCAGTGGTTTTAAACCTAACCTACATGACTTTTGTTCTGAAAAGAACAAGATGTGTTCATATTGTCAGATACAGCAAAGCAGCAGATTAAGAGGTTTCCTTGCCATTTTCAGCAGCTCCTTACAATCTTCCAGGAGAGACTATGTGAATGTAGCTGTGACTGAGTTTAGGCTCAGGAGCTTGATTTCATAATGCCACAGGCACACACTTAGTTGTGCTGGGCCACACTGTTCAAACAGAAGTATCTTAGCTGCAAAACTGATCTTTTGCCAGTATGATTTGTGCTCAGGTGAGAGTTTTGGTGATACAATTATGCTGGCAAAGACTTCTTCATTGAGATCAGGCCTTTCAAGTGTAATTTATCCAAAAAAGCACTGTTTATCAAAGTGCATAATTTTAAGAGTTTGAAAACATCAATAAATTATGTATCTCAGTTTTTCCATAGTTTATATTCAGGACTTAATGTAGTCATAGCATGTTTGTAAAAGCCTGATTTCCCGACCCTTTGTCCTTTAGTTCAAGTTAAAAAATTGCTATAATTTGATAAGTGAATAAACATTTACAGATTTTTTTTTCCTGAAATGCAAGCAGCAGAGCATGAGACAGTTTTCATGACTTGCATCAGTAGTGCCCAGGATACAACCATGGATCAAGTTACAGTTGAATCTATACAAAGTAAATGAGTTCAAGAATATCATATTCCTGCATCTCATTGGTCATTTTAAGCAGAGATAAAATTGCAAAACACATGCCACATTTTTGATTTAAGTTGAAAAATACTTTTAACAAATTCAGTGCATCTTAAAAGAGTTGTTCAGCCCAGAAGAGTTGTTACTACTATAAAATCATTCAGAGTGCATTTACATAGCTTAATAGTCCTTGACTATTGTTAACTCTTCTACCCCAGCTGATACGAAATGGAAGGAAAAGGCAGTGAGACTCACAATCTTCCTATTAAATTCATACTACCAAAATGAAAGGAAAACTGACTTAGAAATTGTCTTTAAATCACTTTCTACTTTCACCACTGACACAAAGGTATAAATAGAATAGGAAAAATTTGATTGGCCTTCATAAAGAAACAGCTCCCCAATTTCAGGACATTTAGTAATCAGTGACTTTTTCAATGGCTCATGGACCTCTGCTTTACAAAGATTAGTATTTAAAAGTAATATTAGTTAATTATAAAGCAATGTTAGTTAATTATAGGTTTCTATTGAATTTTATTTTTTATGTTAATTAGAGATTCATGCTCTCTATGTTATCATTCTACACATAGTACAGGAACGCCAAGTTTAATTGAAATTCTTAAGCAGATTACTTGTTGGTTTGCTCATCCATCGACCCACAATGTAGAAGTGAGTGTTTTCCACCGCTCTGTACTGAGTTGCTTGTATTTCCCTCTGATGTTGGGATTGGCAGCTCTAGTCTTCAGCTGGAATTCTTCTTAAGTGCACTCCTGATTACCTTCATTTCTTCATGCAGTTGATTTTTACTTGGTAAATTTATGCAGATACCTTTGATATTTTACAGAAACATTACTAATATGCCCAGTATTTCCTTCTTGTGCTTGTGGAAAAGAGCTTCTGGTTGGTAACTTCTTGGCAATTGTCCTCAAATGTCCAAAATCTCAGGTAACAACCTTTTGTTTTCTGAAGGCATATATGTTCATATTTAGTGTCTGACAGATGGGTGTCTGACAATTGCATCTGAGAAGAAACACACAGATTAACTTTGATTTTCCTATCTTGCTAGGTTTAGTGAATTATAAAGATTGTTTTTTGATTCTGAAATTGTGATTATCTAAGTCCTACATTGATTATTGTGATTCTAACTACATACTTGAACAACCGTAATCTGAATATAAAAGAGTTACCAGAACATACTTCACTGATCTTTCTGTTGCACAGCTCAGTAAAGTTTGCAGAGGTAAAATGAGACTATTCTTCTTTTCCCTGGATTACAGGCCTCTCACCTCTTCAGTTCTGTGTAATGTTTCATTCTTGCTGGAATCTGAATACGTGCTGCTAGACTTCTCACATTAATAATCCCACTGGCTCAATTTTTTTAGCAGGAAAAGCCACTGGAGAATCGTCATAAACTGCTTGGCTCTATTGTGTGAAAAGTGTGGGAAAAGACTTGAATAGGTGATTGGAGTTGTCAGCAAAATTATAGAGCTTCTAAAAGCATTGGAGTTTCTTTGCAAAGGAACTTCCTTTGCTACTTCACTAATCCCGTTAGAAGGCCGGAGGTGTGTCTAACCTGGCTTGAGAATGTGCTTAGCAGTTCACTTCATCGTCGTCATACCACACTTCCATACTGGAGGCTAGTTGGGAGCATCTGTGGCTTTCATCTGACCTGTTCATTTAGCTTTCATTTCCACAGAAACCTGGAGCACAGAGAAGGAGGAGATGTACTCCTAAATCTTAATTAGTTTGCTCTCAGTTGAGGCATGCCTGGCCAGTCTGGGTTCCCAGGTTCCCTAATTTAAACATAACAGTGAAAATCTAATGGCCTTTCCATTTTGGGAAGAAAAATACAGAATCCTGTATATATATTCATTTTGCTCCAGTATACTTACTTTTTCTTCTATTCTAATGCCCTTCTTACTTGTCTTCCATCATACTTTTGCTGACATTTGAGTAAAATATTAAAGAAGAAAGAATACAATGCAGCCAATGCAAGTATGACTTTAATTAAACTATTGAACTAGAATATTTTATTCTGTATATTTCCTAACTTGCATTATCTCACATTTCATTGATTAATTATATTTAAATGTAAATTTTGATTCCACATAGTCTACATTCTTTTTAATCAAGATAGACTTGTCTTAAAATATAGCATTGTATTTCTGATTCAGTAGTCAGAATATACTATTTACTCTAGATTATTTTTAACATACTACTTGGACCAAGGAAAAAGACCTTGCTGCCTGTATTTTTAAGTAAATATGAATCTATGTGAAAGGTATGTGAGAAGCAGAAGTAAGCTTCCCCCCCCCCCAATGGGAAAACAGATTTATTTTTAAGGATGAGAGGTTGAACTTATTGAATATTTGAGTATCTAGCAACTTAATTGACCCATAAATGAAGCCATTTCTAACATTTAATTAAATGGTTTGTATGAGAAATGGTGACCGTTTCAGCTTAATATATTCAAAACAGCAAGTTTTGTTTAAAAATTGAACTAGCCTAAAATAAGGGTTTTTTTAAGTCCCAAAACAAGTAAACCAGCTTATTTTCATTAGAATGACATTTTCAGGATTTACTCAAAATTATTTGGAGCTTCCCTTTATTTTTTGCTTTATTAAAAAGCCATACTTGTTAAATGTTTCAGTTTTACTCAGACTATTTGTTTTCTCTTCTTTACCATAATATCATAATTTAGTAACTGAATCAAGGCTGTGTTCCTGCAAAATTTTAATGAAAAAATATATATAAATTTACATTATGTCTGCCTGGAAAGGACTCATGGACACTAAGAGTATGACCATTAATGTTGATAGTTGATTGTGTACTGTTAAGAAATGAATGCCAGTGAACTGCAATAGCTATCATTTCTGTTTAAGAAGCAAATAATCTGTAAAAGTCTTCAACTGTGAGTGTGTATTTCCTAAGTTTACCCATGTATCAAAAACATAAGCATAAAAGTTATGAATCTCAAAGTAGGGTTTAGTAAATCCATAGATCAAGAACAACATGGATCTATAATAGACTAGTATCTCTATGCCTGATGGTAAAGATATCATAGGACCTACCTAATTTTCCGAAGGAAAAAGGCGTTAGGCTGTTAAATGATTCGGCTTCTGAAATGTGAGGGCAAATATTTGCTTGAACTATGCTTTCAAGAATACCATTTTGTATGCCTAATCCATTAATGTTTCTGAATCCTTAGCCTTCCCCATTAGGCTGTAACACCAACATTGGATATGTGATGTAGGTCTTCTCTAGCATATTGACAACCTTGCTGAATTTAAGTTGACCTTACTTTTCGTAAGTGACATCTCACCCAACTGTAGGCATTGCTTTTATTTAATCTGGTATCACATCATCCTAGGACACTTTTACAGCAAATGGAGAAAAATAAGCGCTTATGAGACATGGTTCATCTCATCCTGAGGTAGATATCTAAAACAGGTCAAATATATCACAGAACGTACCTGTTTATCCTCATTAATTTTAAGGAGAGCTCAGGGTGATTAGCTCAGATATTGGTGTCTCTAGTGTAACAGTCTAAAACGAAGTGAGATAGATCTTAATGTCCATGGGCAGCTGTACTCTCCCATAATGACTTTAAATAAATAAACTCTTTTGGAAAATGTATAGTCACTTTCAAAATATTTATCAGCCTACAAATAGCTTTGACTAGAGAGGGTTGTATTTTTCTATTTTGAAAGTTTAGCTTCCAGTTTTACAATACTGATTGCACTAAGATGATACCTGTGAGTGTATCACCTTTTTTACATAAGATTCAAGTCTTGCAGAAACTCATTCTTAAAATATACTGTATCTCCTTTTAAAGTAAGTCATCTCTTAATAGTAATTTTATCCCATCAGCAATAATTCTCTGAAGATATCAAAAATCATACTGTTTTTTTTTCCTATGTGGGAGCTGTTCTTTCATATGTATGAAATGATGAATAAAGTTCTCCTTTAAATCTAGGTTTTATGGCAGCTAACTATTAAAAACTGAGGTTCTTGCTAACGCACAATAAAAAGAAAAGTTATTTTTTCCTGCTGAGAAATCTCTCTACCATCAGTGATGAAAAGATTGTTCTCCGGGAACTACAGAACAATTGTCTTGCAGCATTTGTTTAAATTAAGCCTATTTTATTGGCCTTTTGCATCTCAAAAGGGGCTCTCAGCTTACGGTGGATTGAATTCCCCTCATACTGTGACAAAGACACGTGTTTTTGTTTTCACAAGCACTGAACAGGTGCCGCTCACATTGAAATCCGTGAGACCTGGATGTAAGAGTACTGAAACCCAGGCCAAAGATTTGTAGCGTAGTCTTAATGCATCTAGACACTTCCGGGGTATTTGACTCTTTCTGTTAAGAGTATATAGGCTAAGCGTAATTAATGGGCGTGCTTGAGCATGTTGTGACCTGCTTCTGCTAAGCATAGTTTTGTGTGTGCACACAGGTGCATGGGGTACCTACTCTTTGAGAAGCCCGTCCGAGTATTGACACCACATACGATCATGCACACTCACACTGCGGCAGAGAAGTTGGCCCCCCATCTCAGGGAGTGCTTTCTCAGTACATAAATATCCTTCCTATTGCTGGTTTCGTAGCAGAAATCAAAAGCACACCAGCGATGGAGCTCTTCTTATAGAAAAGGCTTTGCAGCCAGTAATTTTGAGCTGGCTGTAGAATAGCTGCTGCAGCAATTAGTGGCCATTAGGGCCACTTCCATTTCGTGTTGTCTTGAAATGGTTTCAGAAGATCCGGTACTCATCAGTCTTTGTTTTCAGTGCTATTACTTTTCAATGGGAGTTTACAACAGAGAGTTTACAATGCTCCAGCATTTATATTAGGCTATGCGACAGCAGTATTGGGCTGCTGGGGACTCTACAATATAAGCATACATTTAATTAACACGATTGTAAATATTCAGTTATATGAGCTCCCTTCTTCTCCCTCTTCTCTTTTTTTTTCCCACTTACCTAAGACTATGTGAGGGTTAGGAAAGGAGATAATTTTTGGAGGTTTTTATTGAATATTTGATAGTTTTCCTCTTGTTTACACAGAGGTTACTTACAAAGTCATTTCAATTTCTTCATAATTTACAAACTGACTTAGAGTGTCTGATGAAATCATTGCAAAGAGTATGACAGTTATGTATCTAGCACTTTAAGTGGTATGAGATAAAGCAATGCATCAGGGAAGAACAATGTTTATTTCCACTGAGAAAGATATGCTATCATGTGGTGGTTAAAGATTTTCTAAAAAATAGACTTCCTTTGTACTTGCAGGAAGGAAAGCTTTTTTTTGTTTGTTTGTCTTTTTTGTTTATTCATCTTGCATACTCTGTCACAACCTCCTTTTAGAGATATCTCTGTGACTGGTGAAACATGACACATGAACTACGAAAATCAGGCTGTTGTGTACTGAGTTATTTTGTGGTACTGTTGATTCTTTTCTAAGTTCAGCTAATACAGCTTCACAGGTCAGCTGTGGGATATAATTGAGATGTGTAATGTTTTTGTGGCTTGGAAACGGCAGATCATCCAGGAATACGTTAACAGCTATAACACATAAAGCACTAAAATCAGTCATGATTAACATAGTTATATGTATCTACTGTATATGTTATGTTACTGTATGTGTTACTGTTATGTGTATCTACTATGTGACTCTCTTTCTACAATTTTGAATAGTTTCAGCTATAAAGGAGCTATTAGTTGTTAGTTTAAGTATAGATAGGTACATATGTGAATGTAAATATATGTATTAGTAGAAATACATTTTATAGATAAATAGATGTACTGGTGTAATCAATATATTCATTCTGAATAAAGACTGAAGAGTCTGTTGCATATGTGAAAAGAAAAAAATCTGTTTTGGACAAAAATGATTTTGCTCAAATTGTGTTGTGCGTAGAAAATGCAATGTTTTAATGAATGCAACATGACAATAGGGAAGAGCTTCCCACATGCTGCAGAAAAAATCTGCTTTTCATTTGTGATGCAGTTTTAAAGACTGTATTTCTGGCAGAAATAGGCTACAGGCCTTGCTGGAGGAGAGAAGCCCTCAACTCCAGCCAGGTTAAATTCATCTGATGAATCTTAGGTATTCTTATGGATTAGTTTCACTCGGTGTTTCTAGAGAAGCACTGCCATACTGCCTTCAGATTTTCATTGCAATAGTATAGTGAACCTGTAGTGCAGATTGCTTAGCGATAAAAGCTTTACCTTAAAGAGCAGAGATTCCAGTGGTACTGCTCCAGGGTGCAGCTGCCTACGAGTGGAGTTCGATCATTACTGTGATGTACAGCACGTCTGCTGCTGAAGTAGCATCTGCCCTGCGGGCAGCAAGCGCACATGCGAGTGTCATTTCACTGCGTGCTTCCAAAAACAGGATTCCAGCCGTTGTTTTTGTGCAGCGACGAGGGGACTGTAAAGGCTGACAGAGCGGCAGGGCGAGCGCGCGTCGCAGCACGAGCGTGCTGATAGCTCTGCCCTGCGGCCCTCGTGGCCTCGAAGCAGAGCCGCGCCGCAGCCCAGCGCGTGAGCTTGCTGCAATGAGAACGCTGCCTTCTGCCAGCAAGGTGGATCAGTGTAATATTGGGGTTTTCTGCTCCAGGCGCTGTTCCCCATACCTATCTGCAATAGAAATAAACCATGACAATGAAGAAAAGGAGGTGTCTCTCAAGGCACAGCATGATCTGCAATTTGCATACTGCAGTCTGAGCTGCATCACTGAACAGGAAATCTTGCCCCTGGAAGAACTTGGGCTTTGAATGCTGAACTGGGGGATGAATGCTCAAAATCCTTACCATGAAGTTAGAGACCTGCCCTGGAGCAGGACTGTCTCATCGCAGAGATGAAAGTTGTAGCCACTCTTCAGGTGCAGGAGGCAGCGCTGCCAGGTGTCCTGCCCTGGGGGTGGTCACGCAGTATCGTTTAAAGCGTAGACGGGACGAACCATGGATGTAGTGCTGAGCATGTCTGCCACGCCGAGCAGTGTTGCAATGGAAACACACTTCACAGCAGTGTTCTGCAAGTAGTGCAGTGCAAAATACTCAGGAAGATGTATGTATAATATATATGCACACACACACACACATATATAAAATGTGTGTGTTTGCATATATATATACAACTGTACAAACAAGGTATATGTGTATATATATGCATCTATAAATATGCATATATAAACACATGTGTGTGCATCCCCCTTCTCCCTCAGGGAGATACTTAAAATTTTCAAAAATTCTAGAGAGAAAAGCAAATACATGTTTTGGGCTTTTGTTTTCCGTCTTCCAAAAAATTTGTTGTCTGTAGATATATCAGCATTTTATATCTGCCTGTAAGCTTGGCCTTTCTTACGTAATGTGAAGTTTGTTCAGTTATGTGTGTGACTTTACTGCAAAAAGAAAGACGAATGTGAATGAAGGATATTTATTTTGTTCTCCATTCCTTGCTTCGGTCCTCTCTGGGCTTCGTGACCTCTGAGGTGATGCAGGGTGTTGGTGATCTCTGTACGCAGACTACTGGGGCTGAGGAGAATTAGTTTTTCTTCACGTGGCCTGTGTTTCACAAAAGAAAGCTTGTGAGGGCTTGACTCTGCAGCCTTTATTGTAGAGAGCGAATAAACTTTTCTACCCTCTCGATACCTTTTTGCCATAAAGGTGTAAAAATCCCAGGGTCTGAATTTGCCGTTATTGGCATGTCATTTTTGTGGGCAAGTGCTCAGATTAACTGACTACTTGCTGTTTTGCTTTAATGAAGAGAAGAAAAAACATTAAGGAATGAAGAGTAAATAAGTTTTTAAACGTTTGGTTTTAATATTACAAGTGGATTCAGTCAGGTGGAGATGAGATTAAAAAAAGGGTCTGATGATTATTGTTTTGGGTACTTCATTCACATTATTTCAATGAAGCTTTAATGGAATTAAAGAAGTAATGTTAATCTGGATCAGAATGCTTGGTTTAAATGTGTATTTTTAACTTGAAGAGTACACCTACTACTTTTGATTCTTGGGGGCAGGACTGAAGCCTGTAATTAGAAATCCACTAATAACATTGAGATGAGAATTACAGCATCTTTTATATCATCTTCTGGCTGAAGTCCAGTTAAGAACTCCAGTGACTGACTTGATCTATTAGCAAAAGAAAGGAGTCTTAAAGTAGTGAAGTGTTTGTGCTTTCTACAGTACTCTATATATGGTTGATCTCAACACTTGAGGAAAGGGAAGAAGAATACAATGTCTTATAGATGCAAATATTTTAAAGAATTTTTCATTAGCTACTAACAAAGAAGCAAACTTCTGTTACAACACAGGGAATAGCTAGTGTTTAAAAGAAAAACATTTTAATTATCTTTAGACAATTTTCTCAGAATTGACTTAGAAGTATGACAAAGCTATTGTTTGAGTGATGATTCATTTATTGCCAAGCAATTAATTAAAATAGCAGCCCAGTCAAGAAAGGACAGTAAAGATGTGTACGAAATACAATGACATTTAGAAATGCAGATTATGTTAGTGACAATGTAAGGAAGAAGCAGAAGGCATCTGCAATTCCTACGTTTAATCATAAAGCATTGTACTGGGTGCATTGTGTCTCAGCAGTCTTGAGACAGTTTGACCTGTTTAAGTAAAATGACTTTCTGGGCTGTTCTAAAGCATTGTGTCATGATTGCCATCGGTGTAGGCTAGAATTTAGCTGAAATGCTCAGCGCCGCATCCATGTAGAGGATCTCACTTCGGTATGAGACACTGATGGTTTTATTTGTGTAATAATTTAAACTGTAACTGGTACAATTTCAGAGGCAAGGAGGAAAATGTGACGCACATCTAAGTGGGGGACTGACCTATGGGAGAGAACTGATTTCTTTTGAAAGATATTCTTATTAATATGATGGGCCTTATATAGCTTAGGGAGACAGTGGTAAAATGATTCTTTAGACCTTTGTTAATGGTTTTAGCAAAAGCAGAAATAGATTTCCAAAAAGAAGAAAAGGTCACCTGCCCCTCACCCCCCAATTCAGTGCATAGAAGCAAGCATATTTTTTTTTCCCTGCTCTCTACTTCCACCTGCTGAAAATGTTTCAATCTCCAGTCTAATTAGCCCTTTACTCCTCTTCAGATATAGGAAACTGGCTTCAGCTGTAGGAAATCAAGTGGAGATAATAGCATGAGTCAAGTGCAGGAAGTTTCAGCTCTGCTCAGAATCTCTGCTTGGCTGCATACTTATGTCAACACCTATGGTAATAGATTTCTAGGATGCAGAAAATTGCACTCTTGAAAATTAAATAGTTAAATGATGGTTCTCTGTAGAGTGTAGCTTTCTTAATTGGGGGAAATGTTGCTGTTGTATGTTTGTCAGTCTGTTATAGCATTCTCTGCATATATGTTAAAATGATGAGTGGTTGTTGACTTGTCAGTATGGGAGCATGAGATGCTGTATATAGGAAAATACTGTATATGCTTCTCACTGTTGATTTCAATACTTTTCTCCTTGGTTGTGAAACTCGTTTGCTTAGTTTTAGATGAAACTTGAAATTCTCATGTAAATTCAGGACTCCAGCTCAATGAGTCGTGGAAGGGGAAAAATATCAAATACTGTGGGACTTGTCATAAAGTTATAGACTGTAAGAGAAGCTTCTGGAGAAATATTTTTTTGAGAAATGTTTACTATATTACTAAATGCATACTAAGTAATTTGCTGAATCATATGACTAAATGTAGATGAAACATAGTTAGTTAGTTTACTGTGTGTGTGTGTATATATATATATATATATATATATACACACGTAGACCTCAATAAATCACAAAATATGATTGGATGGTGTTTAGCAGATATATCTAAAAATGGGTGTCAGATATAGACATAAATTCACAATTTGATTTATCTCATTAACTTTTTCATCTTTGTCTTACGCATCATCTCTATCAGGATGTCCTTTTTGCTGCTATGTTATGTAGTATTACCTAACCAGTACTACTGATTATTTTTAGGCTTTTCAGGACAGAGTACTGCATGAAATGTGTGTCCTTTTACATTAGAATTTGATCAGAAAGATGTCTGGACTTCTGTTTTGGAGTATTTGTAAAACTCATGAAACTCTCTAGAGCTTTGACAAATTATGATCAGAAATACGATACTAACCAAGTGATTAAGGAACCCTATGTCATGTTTACATACTCTGTGTGCTAATCCAAAACCAATGAGTGATTTAGAATGATAGCAGAGCCTTGTAATTTGTGCAAGGTAAGTAATAGTATTTCCTAACAATACCATAGGCAGCCAAGAACTGTCTCACTATGAGATCTTCCTGGCCTTGTTTTCATTTTGTGATACTATCATTAGCATGAGGAGGGAGAAGCGAAGGACCCCGTGCCTGCTGTGTGTTAGCTGTGGTTACCTGTGTTGATGAATTCTTTGCTGTTCAGCTATGCTGGAATTAGGGCTGTTTTTTGCTCTATTGAAGTTTTTTAATCTATAGAAGTATAGAAATGCTGTCCCATAGCATAGGGGACCTTGTGTTCTGAAATGCTTCCAGTGTGTTTCTAAACAAGAGACTTTGTGTTCAGGATGATATGTGGTAAATCCAGTGAACGGTTTGCAGCTGAATGGCTCTGATGCTGATCTAGGAAATTACTGTGAATCTCTATCCATCTCTATGTTTTAACAGAGTAAAAATGCAGTCTGCGAGTTTGTGTTGCATCCTTTTGCTAACAGAAGCAACATTAGTAAGGGTCAGAGCTTGCGATTTCTTAAACCTTTGTTTTGACCTATCACGCCCCAGAAAGATGGAAAATGGCAGAAATTTATTCATTAAGCAAAATTATATAATCTTGTAAATGTGCATATTTACTGCTTGTTTTAAAACACTTAAATACCCCAAAATACTTGAAATATGTTTATGGGTCTGGACAGGTGAAGTCACAAAACTTTCAATATGGAAATTAGTAAAAGCCATTCAACCACTTGAAAACTGTAGTGATAAAGCAAAGCAGAGGTCAGGATTTCACCATTGACTATGGACTTGATCTGCCAGTAGTGGCATTTCTCTGTTTGTTGAGAAGTGAGTTGAAGTACATACAGTACAATGTGTGTATTGTCCTCTAGTTGTTGGTATTTATTCTGCAAAGCATTAGTGACGTTCCTACGGGATATTGACAGTGCTTGAGAAATCATAGAAATTGGAAACAAATGTATTGTGCTGCCCATGCATCCTTCCTCGTTTATCTGCTCAGCGCAAGATTTTTCCTTTAATATATTCACTAGTTCCTTGGCAATTTTAAATAGCTCAAAAAAGGAATAAGTAATATGACTAATTTTATTTGCTTGTAGAAATTTCAGTTACATGTTTAGAACGTAGTCTCAAGGGAATAACTGAGTAGCAGATTTTGAGCAATATGCTGTGTATTTTTATTAAAAACAATAAACTACATATCTACATCTTACCTGTAAGCTCTACATTTTCAATGTAATGTATGCTAAGGCTTGTGTTGAAACAGAACTGAATGACACTATAGAAAATCCTGCATACATTATTTCAAATTTGATTTTTAGTTTGGAGGGATATTATTATTTCTGTGAGAGAAAGAAAAGAGATTTATTTTTCATGCTTTAAATCCTTCTATTTACTATGTGGAAAATATCCCTGGTAATTCTAATCAACTGTGTGAAGAAAAGGCATAGGTGGCATAGAACCTGCCACCAAAAAAAAAAAAAAAAAAAAAAAAAAAGCTTACTAGAAAGATCTACTTGTGATCAGAAAGTCTGCTCAGTGGTTTGATGGTAGAGGCAGGCTAAGCCTTGACTGCAGTCTCCCGTTTGCCTTTTAATAATGCTATCACATGCCTGGTTGCTCTTGCAGGTAACTTATCCTTGTGAATCCAATGAAATGGATTGCCTGGCACTTCTGCACATACTAATGATATTTGGAAAATGCTTTTTATATTTAAGGGGGGGGGGGAATACTGTTTCTTACAACTTTTTGATCATCTAACTTAAGTTTTTCTGATATTGTCATACATCCAAGTTTAGTTTATTCTATCAAATAAGTTTGTTCTGTACAAATAATAGTTAAAAATGATTATTTTTCAATGTGAATATAAATTCTGCATTTAAGAAACAAGTATTGCTAGATGTGGTTATGATATTCAGAGTGACAGAGGAGAAGAGGGCTTTTAAAAATCTAGATGGCTGGTATTTATGCACTATGCTTTTCAAATGTGCTGATACAGGTAAAAATTTTGGGCTAAGTAATGAATGCTTAGGAATGTGTCTGTCTCTAATTTTCTCCAAACATATGGTAAAGCGACAATAACTTCAGATCTCTGTAGAGCAGCCAGAGGTCTATCATAAGGCTTGCTAGTAGGCACCATGACATTTTTGTTTAAGTTTTAAGTATTGGCCATTTTTATAAACATATTTAAGGGGATGATATTTTCAAATGAACTTATTTTTATTTCCCAATAGTATCAGTACCTTAATAACACTGGAAACTTTTTAAACAAAGGTATTAAGAGCTGTACTTACTTCATTAGTGGAAAAAAAGCAGAGGTGTTACACTGATTTCACAGAATGACTTTGGAATTAGAAAACAAAGTTCTAGAAAGTCATAGTTGTTTGCAGTTTTAAAATAATGTTCTTAGATGAAAGCTTGAAAATTAGCAAACACTGAATGTTTTCCCATCAATTCAAAATGATAAATTCATGTAGTCAGCCGTTGAAAGAATATTATATGGTCAAGATGGTAGCCTGTTATGATATTTAGCTAATGGACTACAGCTTTTATGACTAATCATTAGTTTAAGGACTTAGCTATAATGGGGAGTGGGCAAAAAAATCCTTCTTTAATCCTCTTTCTTTCACTAGAATTACGACCACTGTAGGATATTAAGATAACAGTGATTTTTATAATGGTTTGTGAAACTCAGTTTTAGTAATATGAGTTATGAAAAACTACTTTCTGATCTTCATATTTTTAATTGAAGAAAAATCAGTTCACTGCATGCTAATCTTTTAATGTAATAACAACCTGGCTGTGTATGTGCTCTATATACAAAATAAAATCTTTCATGTTAAAAAAAAAAAAAAAATAAAATAAAAATTCTCATGCAATAGGCTGCATGCTTTTATAGGTTTGTAGATTTAAAAAGTGGCATTTACTTTTAAGACTTTGTGGTTACTCATCTTTAGAGACTATTGAATTTTCTGTAGCTTTTTTTTCTTCTTTAAAAAAAAAAACAATTCAGTATTATATACGGCCACTTCATCTGTTAATTGGTAGGACAATCCTGAGATTAGCCTCAATTACAGGAAACCTGAATTTTGTAGTGTGTTGTGAGAAGAAATATGGTTGTAACTTAAGTAATGTTGGCTCTAATCTTTGGGGAAAAAAAGTACTTTTCCCAGTGTAGGAGTGAGTTACTGGAATAAATGTGTACTCATGTGCATCCATGTGCATATTCATAATCTGTATTGGACCTGTGTAAATGTCACAGGCTTAATTTTAAATGTGTTGATTTCTTTATCAGAAATTTTTTCCTGTTTTTTGCTAGTATTTGTACAATTCAATTTTAGTCATTCGAATGATCAGAAGTAAATCTTACATAGCTTCATAAATATAAGATCACATGATGGTTTATTTTCTGTAAGCTTGACAGTGTAATCACACAACTTAATGATTGAAGTACACACAATTTCCTGTTTTATTTTTGATTAGAAATCACAGAATGAATAAATCTTACAGAGCTAATAATAATTTTAAATACAGGTCGAGAAAATGATCACTATTTATGTATATAAAGACTCAACAAGTGGGAGATGCATGTAGCTATGACTCATAAATGGTTTGCTCGTTGTATTCAGCAGATTTGACTGCTTACGGAAGCCATACAAGAGTGATGCCAGTAGTTACACAAGTAGTAAGTATTTCTACTTACTACTACATATATCTACAGGCATATATCTTGGAGAAGCAAACTTAACTCTTGTGCCCATTATCTAGGTTGAGAAAATGAAGTGTGTGGGGGGGGAAATACCTGCACAAAGCCATGGTTAAGTCTGTGGTAAAACAGAGTGAAGGCCTGTAGTCTTAGTCATCTCTAGCTTCCTATCTCTGAAAATCACTGTCACGTAGTAAGTACAGAATCCTCTGTTAGCACAGAAAGTACTTGTGATACATCATTCTAATTTAGTTGTCAAGTAACCAGATTTCTAGTCTTTTTTTTTTTAATAATTTACTATTGCTTTGCTCCACTAGTAATCTTGTTGGCTTCAATGAGGCTAGTCATATAATGAGTTGTATTTCATGAGAGTAAGGTCACAAGAATCTGAGTTTAATGCACTTGACAGTTTTTGTTGTCTGTAAGTATCAACTTTGTAATGAAGTATTTGATTAACTTCGTTTATACAGCATTTGTTTAATAAACATTGCACTGTGCCTCTCCAAATAGATTATCTGCATCCTAAGTAAGTGGAAACATTCTGATCAAACAAAAGCAAGCAAGTCAAAAACAAAAGGAAGAACTTTGTATTTAAGTTGTTTAATTTACGTGCAGATACAGAGTAATACTCAATGCTTTGAAAGTCTACCCCTAGCTCAGTAAGGTTTCTAGTGTGCCTCTAATTCAAGACCTGCTGAACAAAGAACTGTTCAATAAAGCTATTTTGGATAATGGTATAGTTCAGTCAAGAAGAGACTTTTCTATTGGAATATATATTTTAACGTGGCAGAAAATGCAACTCTTTTCTCTCAACAATTCCCAGGTACATAATGTACATGCTGTTGTCAGACAGTAGTAGAGATACCTGGAAAGCAGTTGAAGAAAGATGACTGAGTGACCAGAAGTGTGGCTGAGCTTTTACTGTTAATGTTACATGGTGTCAACATGAAATATATTTTTAAAATACTAAAAGAAAGTAATTGAAATTCACCAATCTAAAAACATTAAGCTTTGAAAGAAATGGATCAGACAGTGTAAAGGCAAATATAGTAAATGAAGTCAGATGATCTGGAGCTTGAGTATTCCACACTCCTGCACTGTGCAGGAGAATGGACTGCAAGAGCTTTATACATTTGCATTTGAGGTGGGGGTGGAGGAAGACATGAGTAAGAGAAGAAATTGTTGCCTTGTTCAGAGTTATAGTATTGTAGTAATCTTCAAGGAATTTTTGAGCATAATACATTCAGTACTGAAAAAGAAATGCCAGAGAAGTTAGATTGGTCTGTAATAGAGCTGAGAATATTCACACATTCTGTTGAGTATGTGTTTTACACATGGTATAATTTGGAATAGAATTACAGGGTGAACTGTGAGCTGAGAGACAAGAATTACAATGATTTGAACACAGTGTAACTCCTTCTGAGGGTGGAAAGTAATAGAAGTATCAAACTGAACAACAAATGAAATTTCTGGTACAGAAAACTGTTAAAAGAAACCTTCAAGCCCTGTTCTCGTAAACAAATGACAAAAGTTGCAGAATCCATTTTTGGCAGGAGAAAAATAGCATAATTTCCAGGTAAATTGAGTAATTTGAAGTATGTAATAGTTTATATATAGTTCTCTGGCTATTAACAGTAAGAAATCTTATGTAAGAGTCTTAGAAGAACATAGATATTGCCATAGGGAGTCTCTTTGTAAATGTCTCTCCAAGGGCAAAGATAAGTATAATTGAGAAAACGTTTAATGACAAAACGAGATGAAGAACATTGTGTAGTAAAATATACAGTTGCTGAACCTAGAAGTATAAAATTTAAGCCCAAACTTGACCTGTGAACATGTGTTTTGACCTTAAGTATATTGCAAACAATTGTTTCAGCAATCTGTGTGCTGTGTGGAATAACTTGTGTTTGGGTAAAATGTGCTTTTTAGATAGCTATCTAGTTTTAACTTGAAGATGCCAAAAGCTGGGAGATGAATCACTTTTCTGGGTAGTTCTTTTTCCTAATGGTTAGTTTGAATTTGTCCAGCTTCAGCTGGCTACTGAGTGATGTTGTGCCTTTGTGTGTTAGAGACCTGTAGAATCTCATATTTTCTCCCTTTGGAAGTGCTTGTGTACTGCTCTTAAGTCGCCTCTAAGAATTTTTGATTAACTGAGCACTGAACTGTCTAAACACTTTTACAAGTGGTGGTGAAATATGTTTTTATCTCTCTCTGAATGAATTGAGATTGTTCTGTCTAATACCTGTCCTCAACACCATTTACGTTGCCACCATTTTGAGGCTCAGCACCCGTAATTTTGTCATTACCTAATGACTAATACAGAAATTTTGCACAATATCATCCCTGGTTTTAACTTCCAAAGCATCTTACTTCTATTTATACTTGTCTAATGATTTCTGCTTGAAAACAGCTGTTGGGATAGATCTGCTAGTCTACTTGTCCTGAATTGTAATTAGTATGGGCAGTATTGTATATTGCTAACACTATGTTTTAATTCTTTTTGCCTAGCAATATTTATTAGTAAATAAAATCTCTTGCACAGATTAGGTGTTATTCTGTCTGTATTACCTGTAGCAACCAAAGATGTCATTTTATCAAAGAAAAAAAACTGGATTTGTTTTGGATGAACTGCTTAGTCAACCCTGTTAAACACAGTTAATTTTTCTTTAATGCTTATTAGCATCTTTTTTTTTTCCTGTAATTGATGCTACATCAGTTGCTTCAAATTTTCTTTAATCATGTTGCCTACCATTAAGAACCATAAAGTGAACACTCCTGATCTCTGAACACTCCTGATCTCTAGAATAACCCTATTACACCGGAGTTACAAAAAACTAGCATCTCCAAATCAGAGGTTTCCTCAGATAACTCAGTTAAGCTTCCTGAGTGCTGAATAGAGAAGCTGGCTGGTCCAAAAGCTCTTTGTCACAGTATCTTTCCTTCTCTTTAACAAATAAAAACTGGAAGCTATTTCATTATTGTCCTGAATGAAGTTTTGTTACGAGTCACATGAGGCTGCCAGTATATTCTTCAGCATTTGAAATCTTTGACAGTGTCAGGTTGAGTTGTTTTTTTTATGCATTATAAGTGTGAACTTACAATATAGATACTTTATTCTCTATTTTCTTGATGTCTAATAACACAGTTCTAGTCTGTTTTCTGTGTTGATGTCTATGTTCAGTGTCTGTGGTTCTCTGCTAGTCATCACTTTAAAAAGGCAGAAGTATTTTTAAGGTGCAGTCTCTGTACCATGCTGTTTCCAGACATATTGTGAATAGTATTTTAATGTTTCAGTTTCTGTCATCCAAGAATTTCAGGTAATACCAGTTTTGCCCCATTTCCTTTCAACAGTGCTACAAATTTTTTATTTTTCTTATTTAGAACAGGCAGTAACCATGGATATGAGAAGAAAAATCGTTGGCTTTCTCTTCTTTCCATGTTTGCTCATAACTTCCTTAATTTGAGTTTATGCTGGATTTGCCTGGTTATCACTTATTCTCTTAAACTGTTGTGAATTGTGTCAGCTCTTCTAGCTAGCAGTCAGCTTAGCAGAGTAGCTTCTTAGTCTGTTTGTGGATGCTGATGCATGCCTTTCCCAGCAGGCTACAAAATAAGAATAAGCTCCACAACAGGTAGGTGTCAGCATCTGCAGTGCTGTTTTTCTTTTTCGTTCTTGTTTGAGTGTAAGGATTTTTGAGGTTATTTTATTCTTTAGCTCTCTTTGAATATTCCCATAGTTACCAACTGTTGTATTTCCAGATGTTATTTTACCATAACCTGCAATTTTTAATCACCACTCAGCACATATTATAGACAGCTTTATAATTATAGTGAATCTTGGGTGCATATCTTAAACTTTTAAGAACAAAAGAACTGCTATGTTGGGTCAGACCTTTCTCTCCTAATAACTTATCTTCAACAGTGTCCAATAAACAAAAGCCTAAGGAGCAGAGCAGAGCGATCCTCTTCTAACCTGTCTGATCAATGGCATTAGCCATTTCCTGAGGAATTGCATTCCAGCTCATTGTGTTTAATAGCTGCTAATGGACTTGCAACATTTTTGCAAGAGACCTTAAACATCTGACTGTTGTTATGTTCAATCTTTGTATTCTTTGGGCATTCCTTCTAACAGGTAGTTCATGTTAAGATTGCTTGACCTCTTCAGACTATTAAAAAGGTGTTTGTTAGTTATGCTTCTATTCCTTGTTAGTATAAATTTCTCAGTTTTATGAGGATGCTGATACTAGCTTTCTTAACAATATTAACTTTTAGGGTCTGTTAAAATCTTATAGCTGGTTGAGCTCCTGCAACCACAAGTTTTTTGTAATATTTTGTCCTTCTGGCCTAGAAAAGCAAGATGAGTCTAATGTTCAAACTCCTTGCAGTCTCCTCATTCACAGCTTCTTACTCACTCAGTGTTGTATAGAAATACCACCTAGGAAGCAAAAAAAATATGTGCTTAAGGAGATGAGAGGGCAAATGGCACTTTCAGAGAAATCTCCTGATGCAAGTCTAATCTCAAACCTAGTCCTTTCTCATGCTTGGAATTACAGGCAATAAAAAGAGGCAATAAAGGAGCTGACTCAAAGGCATCTTCCAGCAGTTTGGGAGTCTGACCAGTTCCTTCACAGTCTAGTCCTACTTAAGATTAAATGAAATTGTCCCCAAATCACCAAAGCTATAATCAAAATAGAAGTTGTGATAGTAATAAATCACCTCAGGCTGTACAGCTAGTGTGAACAGTCCTTTTGGACATTTAATGATCACAGCAAGAGGAATGTGGGCAGGAATTTGAAAGAGTAAAAATAGTTCAGTCACTACCATGTGATACAGATACACTTGTAGAGTCTCTTTATAATTGCCATCAGTTGATTTCTGCTGGCTTGTCAAATCTAAGTTTCTGTGTCCTTGCCTTCATGAACTTTGCCTTTATACTAATTTGAAAAACAGACTGTGCTGAGTACTTGAAAGTAGACTGATGTTCCCAAATTAAGACTTTTGAGTCTTCAGATTGTAGCTCTGTTTATCATTACCATCCTGGGAAAATTAATCAATAATGATTTCTTCAGCCACTGTTGCCTAGCACACTAATTCCAGTTTTACCCTTAAACTTTTAAGACTTTAAACCGTAAACCCATAAAAGATTAGTAACCGGTTGAAGCCTAGAAGTGAAAAATGGAGCACTCAAAGCTACTTACACCAGCTTTCAGTTTTCTTCCGTGGACCTTGTTAAATACAGCACTAACTTTATCGCTTGCTTTCTCAGATACTAATCCCAAACCTAGTCTCCACCAGGGTGGAGGGATAAGAACCTACAGCCACATAAAATTAAAACTAAGGCACTTTGATCTCCTGATGTCAGTGCTCAGCTTTTGCTCAACCTGACAGTATTTAGCAATGGTTTAGGCTGTGCAACCCCACTATTTTCCAAACCTTAACATTAATCTCAGTTTGACCTCTAGCCATCATCTTTTATTTTGGACTGGGTTCCCACTGTAAGACTCTCAAATCACTTAACACTTAAAACTGCAGTTTAGTAATAAGCGAGTCTCTGTAGCTCTTATTTTCCTTATGCTTTATGGAGGAGCTGGCCCTTTCAAATAATACTAATGTATGCAGTTATTCGTGCATGTTATTCCACTGTCTGCATTTTGAGATATTCTTTTGTTCAGAAAGGGCACTTTTATAAGGCGTTTGAATGAATAGCTGAAATTTTCAGTGACACTCTATTGAAAAACACCACAAGCGCCTATTTAGTGGCTTGCATACTTGCAACTGCTCTATGTGCAGGGTAGTTACATGAACTCGCGGATCCGTCGTGTCCAGCTACATCCACAGGGGGAACTCTGGTCCCACATATACCAAACAACCTTTGGGAATTAAGGAAGTCTCAGACTGGATAGGCTTGCACTAACCCCACAGCTCCACATACACAAACAGCCAGATCTTGACTACCTTGTTTTCCTTGTTAGTTATTTAAATGCTTGCCTAAATGATTAGGCAAGTACAAGGTTGTATGTTAAAGTAAACATCAATCTGGAGGGAATAGGAGGTCTAAATGTATTTTCTATACTTGATTTAGACTTTGTGAATACAGATTTGAGTGGGCAAATGAGAACCACAAGAACAGGGTATAATCAATGTTGTCAGATAACAGTACTATATTCTGAAAATGCCGTGCTCTTACTCTGTTGTAAATGAAAAATTTATAAAGGAGAAAAATAGTCAGAAAATACCAATGTAAATAACACTACTTATTTTGGGGAAAAAGTCTAAATTTATACATTTCTACTTTTAAGACTTGTATGATTTAATTTTTTTAGTCAGAGATATGTTTTCTCTGAGACAGAAATATTTTGTCAATTGTTCTAACTGCAAACCAGGTTAAGAAGATATCTGAAATGTTAGTGAATTGAAAGTGTCACCAAATTATAGTTTTAAAATGCCAATGCCAAGTTAAAATGAATAAATAATAATTTAGCAAAATGAAGTAACCTTATATATTTTGATGAGAATGGCACTGAAAAAATGCCAGTTTAACATAAAGCATTATCACTTCAAGTTTCTAAACTTGAAAGTAACTGAAAATCCTACTTTCCTGAGAATAAAATTATCAAATTATTTTTTTTTTCAAATAAATTTTTGACTTTCATTCTTTGAAAGATAGTAAGGAAAGTATTTGCACTACCAGTAATATGTAAAACAGTACTAAGATGGTTATTTTCTTGCTGAAAACATACAGAAATTAAAATATTAATGTTTTCTGTAGAGAAGGCTTTTTAATTGAATAGGTTAGCCTTCTTTTGTTAAAAATCTTGACTGTAAAAAAGTAATTTTAAATTTCTCATCTGAATGGATTTTTTGTTTTGTGATTAATCTCTCATATGCTTTATCTGCTTCCTCCAGGGTGTTAGTGTAGATGAAAACTAAAAATAAGTCCTTAGAAATAATAAGCTCTCAGATACTGCTTTTGTGGTGCACAGGGCATATAGATATGTTTAAAACAAAAACTAATACTGATGGAGTACCCTTTCAAAATATAGCTAGATCAGAGTTCAAATATTTGCAGAAACTGAAATCCAAAATATGCAAACATTGATCATTCTCATTTTTTTCTTTCCTTTTTTTTTTTTTGAATCATAAATCTCACTAGCAAGCACAAAACTGCAATACAAAGTATTTGAGATTTTTAGTAGTAAGTTGCTATCAAGTCAAAAGAATTTCTTGGGAGCTTAGCAGTTTTGAAAACAAGACCACTTATTTTAGTGCTCAAATTCAATGTAAGAAAGTTTTAGGTACCTTTTCTTGAAAGTCTTCGCTGTAGTTCTGTACTTGCTATAAACAGGTCTGCATACATGGTAAAGAACACTTCAGATAAAATACCTGTCCTTTTGATGAATGCTGAACCTGAAAGCAGTGTTTGCTCATTCTCCATTCTGTTATCATTTAGTCTTGCTAACACTAAAACCATCAAATGTACCTTTTCAAAATGGGAAGGGGGAACCTTCTTGAACCTCATAAGGAGATACATGAAGGAGTCACTTTTTTCCCCCAATAATAATGACTTTAAAAGGCATTGTAACTGAATATATCTTAAGGCAGATAACAAAAATGAAATCCCCGTTGTCTTGAAATTACCCATAGAGAGCATCTGGTATCTTTTTAATGTCTCTTTTTACTGGTCGAGATCCAGTATCTCTGTTAGCAGATTTCTTTTCTCTTGACTATATTGAGTACAGTTCCTGTGCATCTTCCTCATACAGGGAATGTGAGTAAAGGAAAGGAGATCGTTCTCTCTTCCTGCTTATGAAGAAATTATTACATACCACCATCTACCAGCTAATTGCATCTGGGAGGAAATACAGCTCCCAGACTGTCAAAGCTGGCAAAACACTTGCAGGATATGACTTTCACCGACTAAATTTTTTGCTGATATTCAGCAGTAGTCTGGAAAGATACATGCCAGGTTATCTGCAAAATAGGTTACTTTCTGACCTGTATGAATATGAACATTGTGAGAACTTCATAGGCTTTACTGTAATGTTTTAATGCAGTAACTTGACACAGAGCATATATACCATATTATACCATATTGGAATGTGCTTATAGTTATCTGGATAATTCTGTTACTTTTTTTTCAAGTAAAGAGGAAATAGTGAGGGAGGTTTGCTCATTTTGTGCCTAGTCACTGTGAGCTTCGCTACCTAAGCATCAGGTTTTACATGGTGTTTGTAGCAGGATGATGGGTGTCAGCATTGAGAGCTTACTTGCCCTGGGAGAGAGACCGCTTCATATAAGCGTGTAAGGACAGCTACTACTGCACTGGAACTACAAAATCTGTATGAACACTATTAGTCCAGGGTTTCTTGTGCAATGTAATGAAATTCCAAAGCAACTAGGTTATCTGTTGCAACCTTCTGGAGGAACATTTTCATCCTCTGAATAAAGAGGTGATTCACAAGGGTCTACAATACTTGTGCTAAGAAGAAAAATTGCCTATCAAAAAATAATAATGTGTATTTTATTATATGGAGCCTGTTTTATACTGTATAAGAGATCTGTAGCATGTTACCTTTGAAATCTTTGGCCCTATCAGAAATTAATATAAAAACCTATTAAAATGTGCATCTCAAGCTTACCAAGAGGGAAGAGAACATTCTTGCAAATATGTTTGATTATCTTTTTGATGAATTGAATTCTGTATTTTCTTGGCACTCTGGAACTTTCCTGGAAAAAGAAAAAACATTTATGAAGTGTTTCTTAAAGGGCTGTGCAATGACTTTTGAGTGCAGAGCAGTAGTTAATTTCGTTATTTCCCTGAGGAGGAGGATTTGATGAAGTAGTTCTCAGAGGCAGTTGTAAACCTGTTTTGTTTATGACAGTGCTTATTCTTTCCAAGTTTCCTAAAGCATGCCTTTTTGACCTGTACTACTGTTCTTTCCTTCATGGGGGTTTTAAAGAGATTTGTAATGCAAAGTGTGCATTTCACTGGTATGAAAAGTTGTCAGTTTACAGATGAGGAGACACAATAATACTTCATCATACTGTGTTTGGTAAGCACCCTGCTGCTGGGGGAATGCAACTACCACCATGAAATAGAAATGAAATATTTGTGATCATGCTAAAGTGCAAGTCTAAAATATACTCAGTAATAATAACTAATAGTTTCAATGTAAATGTTTGATCCTGCATGTTTTATCAGAAGAGTGAAGAAAATAAATACTGTTTTTCAGTGGTCCTTCAGCTGTGGGAAATAGAACTAGAAAGAGAGGGTAATTGAGAAGAGACTATTAATGAGTTAGCAAGAGTATATATTAATTCAGGAAAATGTAAATGTCAATCTCAGCATGAGAAAAATATTAATATAATATGAACAACAAATGATGAAGGTTAAAAATAAGATTCAGGTAATTCACCAAGGTAGAGTGAGTCATCACTGAATTCATTGCTTTGAATTTGGCAAATGTAATGATTTACTTTGATTGTATATAATATAAAAAATTCAGTAAATTAAATACCCCAACATAATACTGAAAAAACTGGTAGTGTTGCAGTACTGGAAGATGGGAAAGGGAAATGTATTATCAACAAAATAATGGATATGTGTAACAAAATAACAGATATATGCTAATGAAGACCAATAGTATAGCATAAGATTTTCAGTTTGATAGTACTTTTATAATGTTTTTCACTACTTTGTGGTATGTGCTAGAAGCTTAGAAAAAGTAATTACATCTTTGGATTTATTTCCAGACCAGTGTTTCCCAGAGCTGTATGTTACTTCATAATGCATTATTTTGCCATATAACACTTATCATGGGAAAATGTAATTATTTCGGTTTGGTCTGGTGTTGGGGTACCAGCATTCTTTGTCTTGCATCTTTACTGTTACTATTTAATATAACATTACATTAAAGATCTTTGATCAAAGTGGCCTTTGGTAATTGCTGTCAGCCTTCGTTCTACGTGTTCTGAGAGCCCCAACAGCACGATTGTTTCAATCTCTGAGACTTCTACAAAATGTTTGAATCTGTTATTTTATGGGCTGCTGCTGTGCCTATGCTGCTGCTGCTGCTAATGGCTTCCATAAGCTGCATTAGAAATATTCTTCATGTGGACAAGAATAACAGGAGCGGTCAAGACAGTACCACAGTGCCTAGTAACTGTTAAGCAATTCTGCCTCAAGAACTTCTGGGGATTTGCACATCCAAAAGTCAATCAACAAGAGTCTGAAGGGAAATCCCAACATGAAAGGAGCAAGCAATTGAGTAAAAAACAATTCATCATGAAACAAATCAGTCAGTGAGAGATTTTCAAACCTTGTATTCGATGCAATTAAGGTCTTTAGTGCCATCTTAAAAAGAAATGAGTTTCAGGCTTCACATGAAATAAATAAAAATTACTTTTATAGACATCCCCCCTCCCCAAACCTCAAAATAGGGCTCAGCAGTCTGCAGGCTTGAAAGAGTGCTGCTGCTAATCAGTAAAAAAATATTCTGCATGAAAAAAGTAATTATTAAATGATTAACAAGACAAATATGAATATGAAATGAACTTTAAATCACCTTTGCTGCTGTTATGTTAATTTTTCTTTGAAGTTAATTTTTAGATACCTGGCTGCATATGTCAGATTTTTTTCTAATTTCTCATCTCTTAGAGAACTTTTTTTTTTCCCCCTTAAATCATTTGTTGACTTTTGAGCATACTCCAAGTCATTAATTACAACAACAGTTCTTCTCTTCGTACTTTCTCGCTTCCCTTACAAATGATATTAATAGGACAAGATTAATGCTCCCTAATGCATGACAATCACTGTAGTATACCTCCTATGTCTACCTTCAGACTTGCAGCCGTGTAAAACACAGCATTGTTTGGTCTAACCGTACTATTCCCCATCACATCAGTTTTATGAGAACTCCACCCCAGGTGACTACTAAAGGGAAGGCTGAACTCAGGGTTATTGTATGGACTTCCAAGGTGCTTAACTGTGCCTTCTGAACAAGTTACTTACTAACCTGAATCTACTGTGGCGGATTTCTGGATTCTTTACTGTGAATACGCTTCTCTTCAGCATTACTTAAAAAAAAAAAAAAAAAAAAAAAACTTTTTTCTTTCACCTGAATTAAAGGCTTTAATGTTGTACTTACCAGATTTTGTGTTGTCTTTGCCTATGAACCATCCGAGAAGCCACATGAATTCTCTAGAACCACATTGTGTAGTTTTTTCTTAATGTCTCTCTCTCTTTTTTTTTTTTTTTTTTTTTTTCCTGTGATTATTGCACAGGAACACATCTGCTATATATAACAGCTATTGGGGAATCTACATTCTAGCACTGTTTTCTTACAGTTATTCTTTTTTCATTCATGTTTCCCAAAACCTATTGTAGATCTCCAAGAAACCACAATGGGCCAGTAGTATTAGATGTATACACAAGACACCAACCTGGCTTTCCTTCTAAATAACAGAAAGAAGTTTGCTCTCTGAGTTTAAAGATGAAAAAAATCTTTATGGTTTGGAAACATTAATTCAAGATTAAATCATTTCTGTGTTTCTAGAGTCTACATTAACTTCTCATACCATACCATATGTTATGTATATAGGGGAAGCTGTGATACAATTATTTTTGAATCAACCAGAAACTGTTAAACATACATGGGAAATAATGCATTAAAATTCAATTATTTTTTTGAGAAGTCAGCTGATTTCTTCAGCTAATTCTAGTTTTTACCTATCATTTTCCTATCTGTTTTATTTTGCATTTTCATCTAGAGACTATATTTTGTATTTCTATGCCAAATTACAGTCTTGCTGTCTGCTCTGTGCAGGTGATAAAAATTCAATAGAGGATGAAGCAATAACTTCATTCTTTGCCTTAAAGAGGTTTGAGATGATTTAGAAATCGACAATAAATTTGTGCATCTCTGTTTCTGTCAGAATGTGTGGTATTTTCTAGTGTAACAACCTGAGCACCATCAGCTATAGACTGTACTTTGAGCTATATGCCGCTGAGAGCATAATGTAGTGCGTCTTATATTGAAAGAGTCTGTTGGTCTTTTATAAACAATAGTAATGGTTAGTTTAATATTTCATAGGATGAGTTAGATTTTCCTAGCTTACATCTTCTTGCTGACAAGTTCACCGAGAAAGGTACTGAAGTCAGTAATGTTCAGTAGTTTGGAAGTAACATGTTAAAGGTTATATTCATTGTGGCACACTATGTCAAAAGACTGGAAGCTACAAAATATTAGCTAGCAGTGTGTAAGATTATGACAAAATTAGTTAGAGAAAAGACTACTGGTTTTGGCTTACTGTGAATGGCATTGCTGGATAAATTTAAACAATCACAAAAAGAAAGGTGACAAGGTGCAAATCTCTCAAGTAATGCTTTATCATCCACAAATTATATGTTCTCATCCTTGAGCAGGGTCCAGAGAATGTCTGGTCACTAATCTCCTTCAAGGAAAGTTCATTTAATAAGTGAAGTGGCTTCATATTTGTTGATGCCTTTTAAAGGGGTAGAGTGCTCTGAGTGTTCTGCTCTGTAGAAAAGATTGTAAGAAGCATCATTAGTATGTTATTTAAATTAGAAATTAGAGCTTTGGGGATTTTTTTTAAAGTAAAATGGGCAGCATATAACTGTGGAAAAAAGAATTTGTGTTTCTGTGGTGTCTGACTTAAGTGGTAGGTTTTGAGTGATGTGTATTTCAGATTTACTGTAGAGTCGTTTCAGTTAAAAACTCAACTTCTCCATAGTGCTAGATATGAATTTCAGCAGTCTCTGAGTTTTCCTCAATTTAGAACTCAAGCATGGGGAAGCAAAGGTATTTGTAGAAAAATACGTCTAAACCATTTAGTGCTACCCAAATCTCATCCCTCTTATGGTGATGGTGATCAGAGGGTAGACTAGGCTTAGCACTGCTGCAGTTTACATTTATTGCTAAGACTTGTTGAGAGACTATCTTAAAGTGTCATTACAAACGCTCACATGTTCCCAACCAAAATTATTGAGGTGCTTATTTGCCTTCATTCAAATTGTTTTCTTCAGGCTTTGCTTTAATTTTGAAAACCGAAATGCTTTATATAACAATGCGAAGAATATTAATTCTGCAGTTGCATTTCTAATTCTACAGTATTTTTAAAGTCAGCTGCCAACAAAAGTAATGTTTGAAGCTTTTAGATTTTATCAAAGAAAAAAAAATCAAACTGACTTTCACATGATATCTAAGAGTATATTTTTAGCACCAGACTTAAGGGAATCTAGGCTGCAGTTACTGGTGCAAAACTAAATTCAGGTTTGACAGCTTCTACTGATAACATAGTGTTTTGAATAGTGGTTTAAGTACTTCAGTCTGATGAGGCTATTAAGCACAAAAGATTAAACCATATGAACATGATGTTCTAGCAGAAATGCTGAAAGTTGTTTCATTTCATGTGTGCTTTTATATTAATGAAACAAAAAATAAGCTCAAAGTAGTAGCATTCTAAATACAAATGGTTTAGAAGAAAATGGAATACATGAATAATGCACAGAATTGTTAAGCAGTCTACTATTTTATTATCAGTGTTGGAAAAAATGTTACTTATTAATACTTAGATTTTTAGCAAATACAACAAAAACCAGCAACAAATTATATCACAATGGGCTGTTTGCATGACAATGGTTTTTAAAAATGCAAGCCAAAAAGATTTATAGTGAGTAACTCTCTATTAATATTACTTTAGTATTTACCATCAGTTTTATAAAATTTTATGAACAAATCAGTTATTAATATTTAAAAAGTCTTCAAGTATATATTTTTTCAAGCTCAAGCATTGCATTGCTTATTCCAGCTTTTCTTTTTAATCTCTTCTGTGTTATCTTGTCAACACTACTAGGATTTGCTTTGAGTATTAGTTTATAAATGGACCTTACCATTGATCCTGCAAGCATATATAGAAGTGTTTAATTCTGCCACTTTGATTATTCCAAATGAGATGAAGTATATAAGAATTAGGGCCCTGGCTTCATTATTAGTTTAATCCTCTTGCCCTTAATCAGGCAAAAGGCTCATTGTTTTCGGTTTGGTTGGGCCCTGTAAGCGTTAGTAGAAGCATAAGTCATTCACATGAAAGAAAGGACATAATTGGAGGGCTCTGAGAAGATAATTTCTGAAACCCAAGCTGTAATCCTCCTGTCTTCCTTTCTACAATATTTGAAGGTTTTCAGAACGTTTATTCTCACTGCTATCTTCTGTTTGTTTACCTGTTTTTTTCTGGTATATCACTGAAAAATTTACTGTAGCAAATTACTGTGGCAAATATTGAAGTTTCAGTTTTCATTTCAGACAGAGCTGTCTTGTTGTTACAAATGATAATATACATCATGTTCTCATTAAAAATATTCAGTGTGTTGAAATTCATGAAAAGAAATAATTCCATCCTGTTTGCTTAGAAGCCATGAATATAATTTTTCCGTTCTCTTTGAGGCAGTTGCAAGGAAAATAAAAGCAGGTGTATGTAGTTTATTTTACTCAGGAATAGATTATTATTAAGTGTGAGCTGAGTGGAATTTATGTCCAAAGGGATGTTCTCAATTTTTGTAGTGCTCTTGAGACGTAAGGACGTGGGAGCTGTATGTTGACCTCAAGAGACAGACTAGTCCATATCCTGATCCCCAAGTAGTATTAATTACAAGTATGCAATACATTATAGATTGTAATCCAGTCTGCTCTTGAAGTCATTGATAACTTCTCCAGTTAAATTTGTTCTTTGAAGATAAATCTACCTTAAAGGTTAGAAGTGAGAATATTGTTTATGATTTTTTTCATTCATTATCTAATTTAAATCTTCTTTGTGGCAATATAAGATAAATCTGTTCTTGAAATGCTCACCACAGTCATGAAAAACATACGTATTCCTTTCTCTTTGCCCTGTATATATTTTTGAGTGTAATTGTCTCTTTTTCCTCTTGTTAGGAGTAACTCCAGTTTGTTTAGTCCTGTAATGGAGAGATTATTTTCTAGATCTCAAGTTATTTCATGTGCCTCTTTGTGGACCATATTCAATTTGTATCACTCTTGAAATGCAGTACCCCAACCCAAACGCACTACAGAGCGGAGAAAAGGAGAGACTGTTCCGCTTGTCCTAAAAATCTCTATGCCTGTATAGTCAGCTAGAGCCAGGGTTTTACCTTTTTCACAACAGCATGTCTCATATGTAAATCCCTACATCTTTCCGCGTTTTTCTGAAAAGAAATTCCTTCTTAAACTGTTGGTTCTCATGCTGTGGTTGTGCGGTTGATTATCCTGGCCAAGATGATCTGCCTGCACTTCTTCTTTCATGGCTGCTATTTATTTTTCAGATAACTTCTGTAATTTGAGGTAACACATAAATTTTCTAACAAGTCTTTAAGAAAATTTCCAACAAGCAATAGTGTTATACTCTTGGCTTTAAAAATAAATTTAAGTGCAGAAATTTTACCTAGAAAACAGGACATTTCACCTCATTCACAGTGATAGAGAAACCTCCCCTGTCCTGATACTGCAGATTCAGTACTGGAGTCGCCCAACTGGAACCTCTGCTTACCTATGTATGTTTGGAAAGTCTACTTTGCTCTGTTCACTACAAATACTGTTTTGTCATTTAAATTCTACTTCTGCCCTTCAAAAAGATGGGCATCTGGTGTGAAAAAAGCTCAAAGCCACTGCAAATATCAGTCTAAGTTGGTCTGATTCTTCAAGAATTTCACTGAAGTGGGAGGGGGAGTGAAGCGTGTTAATCTCTAATTTTCCTTCCTGACGATCTTGTCAAAGACCCAAAGTCTTGCTACCCTTCCATTCCCTGTGTTTTTCACTGAAAGAGTCTTAGATTTTTAACCTTGTTCTACTAATTATTAGAGAAAGAACTAATATAAAACATGAGAGGAAAAATGTGTTTTCCATGTATTTGCATTTTAAGACTTTTTTCAAAAAAATGACACCAGAATTATTACAGATTGAACTGGTGCTTTGAATATATGGTACTAGAAATATATCTAGATTAAAAAAAATCATTTTGCTGTTTCAATGAAATGTAAATTTTGCAATTATGTATATACACAACAAAATTTCTAAGTTCCCATTTATTAAAGAATGACCATACATATAATGAATAGAAGTCCACCTAAAGGTACAGTTGTTCTGATTGTTGTTAGGAAGTCAGAATTTATATAAAAATATAGTCTATTGAACACCTGTATGTGTAGTATTTTCTTCAGTTTCTGTTCAAAATATTCCACACAGGAAGTAAGAATATGTAAGTAAACCTGGACTGCTTAAAAATGTGATCCTCTGTACATATTGATGAGGTTTCAGTGCCCAGAGATTCCACTGAACCCCGGTTCATGCGCTCCCTTCAAATACTTTGTGTATATGTTCAGATCATATCATAAAACTGTCAGTATTCAACTTGAAACTTGGTTGTGATTCAGGGCATGATTTAGCATTTGTAAATCTGGGTTCCAACCCAAAGATCATTTTTATCTTGTAAATGTAGCTTTTATTTATTTTTAAAGGGCTTAGACACAGCTGGAAATTATTGTTACAAAGGTGTTTCTAATCACAAATAACACAGCTGAGAAAACTCATACATTCTCATTCATTTCCGATATAAGGTGAAACGTTCCCCTGCTTAGCCCATTCAATATTTATTTTTATTTTTTGTAACAGGTGGGTGAACAGAATAACCTGACTCCGTGAGTACATTTTCCACACTGTCCCATTTGGGAAGCTATTCGAGCTGCAGAATGTGAAATTAGGCATGTTAACTGGCATAGCCCATCAAGCGTAAGGAAGAGCAGCAGTATCCCCAGTGCCACTCTACATTATGTATTCAAAGACTGTCACTTTCTGACCAAAGAATATGTTCATTTAGGTACTGTAGAATTGCATCCATTTAAGTTGGCTGCAGGTTTGATACTTGGCCACGTGAGCACGGGAGTAGTGCAGCCTTCTGTCCTTCTTACCACTTGGGCTGTCAAACCAGTTACCCTAAACTGGGGCATATTCCGATTACTGATACTGTCAATGGTGATATAAATGCGGAGACTGTGAAAAGTTACACTTGATTTTAAAAAAATTGAATCTAGTTCCTAAGCTTTTGAATTGTTTCTTCTAACCGTAGTGAAGTCAGCCTCAAATCCTAAAACTGTTAAGTTAATAACACAGCTTTACAGTGAAGTCAACCACCTGACTTTGGAGTTGCTACAACTGCTTAGGAACGTTTATGTATGTGAAATGCTTATTTGAAGTGTCAACAGTGGGAGGGCAACAAATAGATTACTGTAGAAAATTTTTGTTTTCTAATTCAAAAGCAATGAGAATATACTTTGGTGTTTTAAATTGCACAAACACATGCAAATATGAGAATAAATTCTGAAATTTATTCCTAAGTATGTGTGGGAGGGAAACACATACAGAGACATACAAGGAAATTTCCTTTTAACCACTTACACATATTTACAGAAAATATGCTACGCTTAGAAGGTCTGATTAGGTTTAAAAAATTCTCATTTTACATCATTTGGAAGTTAAAACAATCAGAGTAATGTAATTTGTGGTTCAAACTACAAATATGATTTTCTTATACTTAACTATGAGCATACTGTTGAGAAGTTAAAATAGTGTTGAATTACAGAAGTTTTAAATCTGTGTAGAAAGCACTTTTTAGATTGTTGGTGTTGGCAACCATCTTTGTGGAGTTTAATTTATTATTTTCATTCATACTGTAGACAGGGGAAAGGAATAATATATAGTATTTCTCAGTTTAAGCAAATTAAATCATGTCTCACTTGTGAAGTCTGGCTCAAGCATAAAACTGATACTTTATTTTGCTAACTGAAATGAAATAAATTGCATAGTCAGAACATCATATTTACTTTTCATAAAAAAATTGATAAAATTGTTTAAATCAGGATTTTAGCAAGATCATGTATTTTCATATGACCAAATATACCTGAATTAAACATATCCATAACTTTGAGTTGTTATATGTCTATAGAAGAAACCATCTGCTTCAAATTTTAAAGCAGAGATTGCAATAGCTCTGTTTAACAAAGAGACTTAATTAATAAATTAACATTAACAAGCACATAAATTAACATTAAGCAACAGCTAACTAGAATGTTAATATTTGTAAAATCTTTCAGATCCTCACATCCCAGATCAAAAGACATGCAAAGCAGAATAATTATAAGTGATGTGCTTTTAAAGTACAGTATCTAAGTCACATTTTCAACTATCCTGTTTTTTTTAATTTGATTTAATAGCTGTTGAGTACTTTAGAATGTTTACCATCCCATAGGATATTTCTTTCAGTGAGTCCTCGTGTGTCACATGGCTATCCTGATGAGAATAGTTTTTAAATAAATAAAATCATCAACATAAAGAAAATGTTTCTTCAAGGTTGCTGAATGTGCTGCTCCTGACACAGAACCCTAAGGAATTTGCAGTGGAATATTGAAAAGCAAGTAGCCTTTATGTCACTGTGTTCAGCTACAGTAGCAGAGAATGAAATTACTATTCATAATGCAAGCGTTTTATCACTGTTCTTGCAAAAAATTGCTGTGAACTTTGAGACCTTGAAAACTAATATGCCAGAAACAATAGTGGAGAGATGGAAATGTAGAAAAGGTAATTATTGAGCTGTTGTTAAATCAAAACCCTTTTGGGTCCCTGTATCTAGAAAAAAACCTATATATATATACACATATACATATATATAAAAGAATTTGCTAGCTAGAGAGCTATCAGAGAGATGCATTTTAAGTCAAATCATTCCAGACTAGAGGGAATAAAATTTGGGGTTTCACAGAACCTGTAGAGTTTTATAAACAGGATCAAGAGTTTTGTTAAAATAAATACAACTGTAAAGCTATTTCAGATAAACACTTCCCTCTCCCCAAGGGAAATTATTTGGTATTCACTAAAACTGAGACTGGGGAGAAGAAAAGGGAATGAGAGATGGTAAAGGTGTAAGTAGAGAGAGGGAATCAATGTGTATTTTGACTGGCAGTAATCTAATCAAGATTCCCTGGCTGAAAAACACAAAAACACAGATGCACTGCTAGAGATGCAGGAAATGATCTGGAATAGTTTGAGTTTTAATTGGACCTCCTCTAATGGAAGGACCTTCTCCTGCTCTGATGCCTGGTTTCCTCTTTTATTTTGCATGCTGTTTCTCTGCTTTCCTGGTTCTTCAGTCCTATGCACTGTCACACAGTATTTTGCTATTTGCTGCACTTCTTGAGGAAGGGAATACATAGGACTGGAGAGCTGCATGAAATGGGGCAAAGCTCAGAGGCAGTTTTGAAGGGAAATTTATTGTTTTTGCTGATAAAAGAAGACTAGCTCTGTAGGTGTTTTCTGTAGGTGTTTCTTCTCTCTCTCTCTCTCTTTTTTTTTTTTTTTCCTTGGCTGTGAACACCAGGAAAGTGTGTCCTAAGCTATGTCTTTTTTTTTGTCTGCACTGAGCTATCATCTCACTTACATTATCAGCAGTTTCTGACAGAGGTCAAGAATCTATTTGATTTTTTGCAGACTTCTGTGCTCCTGTAAATTTCAAATGGGTATGTGTGGGATGGCGAATAAGACGTATTACCAAGAAACCTTGTGTAAAGAAGGTGTACCATGATGTTTTAAGGCTGTAGGGTGGTTTATATTTGATGTTTGCAAACTGAGGAAGAATTAGAGATCATTTTCATTGTCAAGTGGAAAACTCAAATGACAATGCAAATACATCAAGCAACTCTGAACATTTTCTTCCCTACTGTCATCTTCTACTGGTTTAAAACCTATTTTGTTCTGTTAGGATATAGTGTGTTGGTGCATTTACATTTGTACCTTTGCAAATATTGAAAGTTAGAAGATTTTATTAGACGAATACCTAAAATCAAATTTGTAACATTGCCTAGAGATGATTAAATTCTACCTTGCAATCCTCTTGGCCTTAGTGACAATAGTGTGTAAGGAAGTCTTAGCAAATGGAAAGACTTGATGAACCTTCAGTCAAAAATTAGAACAGGACAGGATTTTTTTGAAGAAAATGTGCAGCTTCTACTGTTCATGTTACATAGCAACGAGGGCTTCAGAGAACTTTTCAGATGGATATAACTTCGTTGTTGTACCTGAGCAATCTAAATGGGAAAAGAATAAGCGCAGAAGTTCTAATAGGATTACTATCTGTAACATATATTCACATATTTATTAGCCTTCCTATCTTAAAACTGTACTCAGGAAGGAAAAATGGTCCTCATCTTACTTCAGGACACAGATACTCGTTACACTACATTTCAAGACCAAAGCATGTAAGCACTCCACCGCACAAAAATTATTTTCTGTTGGTTTATGTTAGAAGCAAGAAAAAAATAACCACATTGATTAATTTGCTGTCTCAAAATGCCCTCTAATCTAACCGTTACAGAATTATATTTGATAGTGGCTCCACCAAGTAAGTCACTTTAAAAATGAGGAATATTTTCATCAGTTAATGCTCCTGTCACTATGCATCGTTATCTAAAAAAACAAGTAGGCACTAAATTTTGGCAGATTATAGAATACTTTTTATACAAATATTTGTATTCTTTTTGATTAGCTTCTATTTGAGAGATATGTGTCTGTACGTGAATATTGAGAATATCTTTGTAACCTCTTCAGGAAAGCTTTAAATTAGAACTACTGGAAATTTAATCAATATTTTAATGAAGAGACTGATTCTTCAGTAAGATTGGTAGGCCTAGCAGGAGACTGTGAAGACCATGTAATGAATAGTTGTCTAGAATTCATGCTACAGCAGCTGTCAAGTCAATTAAAGAATGTAGTGATATATATTAAAATATAATTCAGGTATTTTTTCTCAGTTGCTCTTTCATAAATATGTGTGCTCTCAAATATTAAATTGAATAAACTATTGCTTTAAAAGATAGATGCTGTTAGGTTAAGTTTCTTTTGCTTGAAACTATTTTGTTTCAAAGAAACGCCCAGAAGCGTGCCAGTTTTGATTGATCGTAGCTCATGATGGGCGCACCTCAGACATGGATGGGATTTGTGGGTGCTGACGGTTTACAGCAGTGAGAACAGGAGCACGATGGTGTTCCTGTGCAATTTAAAAAACAGTAGAATGGTGGGATAAATTTGGGTGTATTTCATCCTTTATCCCCTTCCCTCCATCCTGCATAGCATGCCATCTTTTCTAATCTGCCATGAATTGTGTTGTTAAGGTGGTAACAAGGCGTGTTATCTTGGCAAATCTGCTTACCCACTGAAGTAAAATAACATCACTTCTGGTTTCAGCAGCAGCTTTACTCTCTTTCTTTTCCCTGCCTTGCCCATAGAAATAATGCTTTGTGTCACCTGCAGACAGGTGGAATTGGATGTGGATCACAGCTGTTAAGTTTGAAAGTGTCCCAACATACTGGTCACATCTTGGTATTTTCCTTTCTTCCTGGAACTTACCTATGTTGTACATCTGACAGCACATTCAAAAGCATCAGTCTGTGGTAGGGCTAACCTCATCTACCCCTCATCATTGAAAAGTTACGCAGTTGTCGAAGCAGTTCTTAGCTTCCTGTCGTAAATGCAGGGATACTCATCTGTCCTAAAAGGTGGTCTTAAAAATAGAGATATGATCTCCTCTATATGACTAGCTGAGCCCCTCGTGCTCAACTTCTGGACAGTCAAAGTCAGATGAGAGAAATCTCGTCATGGAAAATAATTCCAGTACTCGCTACTGCATGTCTGCTTCTAGGGCAGCTGGTTCCTGCCTGTGAGTATTCTGAGTACATACAGGATGATGTTTTTGTGTAGACACTTGCGAGATTACAACAAAACCGGTGTTTTGAATTGTCTTTTTCTTTCTTTTTTTTTTTTCTTTTAGACTCAGAGATTGGCTTCATAGCTAGGGTATAATGACTGTTGTATTTGCTTTGCATGGTTTAGGAGAACTACTTAGTAATTCTGATGACCTCTTATGCCAGTCTCTTGTACTGTTACTGGTCCACTACTCAATCTGGTTTCTGAAGGCTTGCACTGATGACACTATTTTCTTAATAGTGTGTAATGCAGCTTACAAGAGAGAAAGTAGCAATTGTCTTAAATGACATCAGATATGATATGCTTTATTTGCGCTTGAATTAAGGTGATTTTTTAATTAAAAAAATAAGTTATTGAACACGAAAGATAGTAATGGACAGCTGCCCCTCTGAAAGATTGTAAAGTGAACCTGGGGCCCATTTCAAAAAAAAGGGGGGAGAGACTAAGAAAGTGAGACCTCTGTAAAACCACAAATGAAACCCCTCAAAATATAGGGGAGAAGCTACTGCTTGTACAGGCACAGAGAAGATTACACTTTTTAAAATTCTCTGTTTCTATGAGTCCATTTAGCAGTGTATGCTCTCATTCTTACATAACATACTGTTTTAAGGGAGATAACTGATGCATCTTTTTTGGATAATAGGCTGGAAACGGTGCTTGCTAAGTAAGGTGCATTTAATGCTACATGTTACTAGACCTGCAGCAGAATTTTTATGCCATTTAGCTTTGCTGTAGTTTAATAAATTGAGAATAATCAGTATTTATTTGAAATGTGTGTGTTTATGTGCGTGCATATATATATCTATGTACACATTTATGCACACGGGTAGGCCAGTAGTAGATCAGCCTATAGTTGGTATGAGCAACACTACCTGAGTGACATCTGATCCAGTTTGATGAGAGTTACTGTGATGAGACTAAGCTTAGGCAGAGAGAGAGGATACTTATCTGCAGAATCATCTTCTCTATTTCCCCACCTACTATGCTAACAGTAGTGACCAACTTAAACATAGTTTTTTATAGTCCCTCCAAATACAAAAATACTCAGAATATTCAATAATCTATTAAAAAAATGTAAGGGAAGCCGTGTATGTTTATAAAGTACTTCAAGAATCACAGAGAGCTGGGGTTGGAAGGCACCTCTGGAAATGATCTGGTCCAAGTACCCTGCTCCAGCAGGGTCATGTAGAGCAGGTTGCTCAGGATATGTGCAGTTGGTTTTGAGCATCTCCAAGGATGGAGATTCCACAACCTCTCCAGGCAGCCTGTGTTCAAACACCCTCACAGAGAACCCTAGCTGTAATACAGTATAATAAAGCTAAGAGACATAATTTTTATATCAGGTTTTTTGAAATGGAGTCATATGTTGTCCTTAAAATCAACATTGCAGAGAACATGCATCGCTGCCACATAAAGAATGGTGCTCTGAAAAATTAATTAATTAACTAATTCTTCAGAGTAATACCTCCGAATTAGTGCTGCTGTTCATGCCACAAGATAAATACAGACGTGTACAGTGTGTGTGTGTGTGTGTGTACTCTGAGAGTGATGATGATGATTTTATATTTTCAAGTAAATGCCCTGTGATATGTTTAAGGAATAACCTAATAACATATTTTTCTTTATACCCCAGTACTTATAATTCCATATTTCAAAAATAATCATAAAGCCTTTTTAGGTGATTCTTCACTGTCATTTTTGAGATGGCCAGAAATAACAATTTATTATTTTTTCCCCATTTTGTTTTTAATTCCTCGTTTTCAATTTAAATAGCCGAAATTTCTTCTGCAGATCAAACTCTAAAGACCTTAGGATAATTATGTTGACCATGTCAAAGATACTGATGGTGTAAAAATATGTCATACGTAAATGAGTCGACAAAGTATTTTATAGTAGATCAACCGAGAGTTAAAACAATTCACTTTAATTTCCTGTCTAAAATTGAAATAATGTATTATTATAGAACATTTTTTATTTTGACAAAATCATGTTTTCAAATGGAAAACTATTCTCTGGTAATTTTTTTACAAAAATTAGTCACTCTATATAATATCGATCATTTTTATTATTGTTATGGCATCTGCATATTCTGCCAATAGAAAAGGTAATGAACATTTTTGTTTCAAATTGAATAACATTATTGAAAATTTCTGATATTCAAAGTCCAAATATGGGACGTTAACAAATGTTTTTCATGTCTACATGAAAATAAATATTATGGTAAGAAAACAGTAAAAGAAGAAGATTAAGAAGACCATGTCAATACAATGTAGAAATTCAATTTATATTAAGGCAAAAACTTCTGTTTCATAAATAAGAGCTGACCAAGCTATTGATACTTACAGATATACATGCAAAATCTATGAATCAGCAAGTTACTTTACTTCATATAATACTTTTCTTTCTTAAGATCAATAATGGTAACATTTAAGTATCAACCTTATCACAACTAAAAGGATTTTGTCAGTGAACTGCATTACTGGTTAAAAAAAAAAAAAATACTTCCTTCTCAACAGCACTTCTAATTTGAGTTCAATAAGGCATTACAATGAAGCTATGAATGAGCATCTTTTTCTGTAAACTACAGAAGTACTTGAAAGAGTTACGCTAGATATGCATTAAAGCTCTTCGTTTGGATGTGTAGATGTGGCTTGATTTTCTTTTCACTTACAGTCAGATGACCAATTAACTGCAGCAGATGTTATTCCTCACACACAATCACGCAATTTAAGATTCTCTTCTGAATTTTTTAATGCGCTGTGCTGTGACACAACCTGCCTTAGAGGAAGAAAATGAAAAGTCTGTCTGTGATTCTGTCCATAATTCCTCTGAATTAAAATAAGAAAGAATGAAACTAAGTCCAAACTATTAGATAAGATTTTCTACTGTATATGCAATTCTGTAGTAAAGTAGTAATAAAAAAATAGTAAAGAAATAAAGTTCATTATAATAAATTAAGAAAGGTTGATCTCAAGAAATGTACACTGTCCAGGCATTAGAAATAGATGATTTACTCACAAGGAAAACCCTCTTAAATTTATTATATGCATCTTAATCTCATTCTTGGTGTTTGTTGCATGAAAGCTCTTGTTCACCAAAATACGTGTCTGAACAATAGCTTTTCTAAATAAAAAGTATGACCTGCTAACCTGCATTAAATACCCTAGGAGTAATGCAATAGTCATTGTATCCATTTTATTCAAGCTTTAAATATGGATCAAATATACTCAAGTAATCAAGGAGCAATTGTTAGCTGTATTCAGATGACCTGAATGCTGCAGTGTTCCTGAACCTAGTGTCTGCCAGTTGTCTACCAGTGACAGCTCCCAGCTCAGCTCTTTGTTAAGAGCATCTGAATTGCTCTTCAGAGGCTCTCAGAAAGTGTTGACCTTTCTTCATTGACCAGACACATAAATTTACCACAATATTTCTCAAGGTAAAAAATACAGGAATTGTGTTGGGCTGTGTAAGTATTTTACAGGTTGTCCTGAGTAGTGCAGTTAGACTGAAAATTGAATGATGCACATACATCTGACTTCGTTAAGAGAAAGATATCTGTCCTATTGTAATGATGCCTGGCATACTTTTTGTGTAGCATACAGATTAAAAAACTCCCCTCTATATACACATTTACACCCTTTCAGATTGCAGTTTACTGTTCAGCTATGATTTTATCTTTGTAGCTATTGTTTGCCTGTAAACAATAAAATAAATAAAATAAGTGTGCCTTGTGATTAGATAGAGCTGCAAATTCCATGGAGAAAAAGGTAGAATGAAGTGATTCCATCAGGAGGGATCTAAAGAAAAGATACTGTGAGAAGATTTCTGTTTCAAAACTGGGATTATTATTACAGTAGTTAAAGTTATAATGGGCTGCAGTTGCATTCAGGTATTGTATGTGTGTATCCTAAATTGTGTATAACATCATCCAGGCTTTTTCAAGGGCAAAGGAATGCTATCCAGATTAACTTTAGCTTTGTATTCTGGTTTATGACATTGCATTTATTTGCTTTCTTCTGAAGGTGTATTACCTGCAGCTGTATCCATGCTTGAACCATTTAGGATAGAGACGTTCAGCTTCTTGACAATTTGAGACTAGATTAAGTTGTAGACTTTTGGTTAAGTCGCAGAGGTTGATGAAACATTGTATTGCAACTAAGTGGAAATGTTGTGGGCCCAGGGGTCAGTAGTTAGTTTTGATATGGACTGTCAAGAAGATGAGAATGGGATTAGCAGTGTAACAGGATATAAAGGTAATAGAGACAATTATTTGTCTATGTATTAGACCTTTCTATTGAGGATAGACCTCTATTTCTTTTTCACAATACATTTGTTGTGGATAAATTGTTGATTTACCAAAAATGAAAGATATTCGTGTGGAAGGGTTTGTTTTTGACTGATTCCTAAACTGTGCAAATTTCTGAAGAAAACATTTCAGAATTGTTTAGAGGTCTCACCCAAATGGTCTTAAATATTCTGAAAAGAATCTAATTTCTTTTAAAGTGATTTGGAAAACTTTTCACTGTTAGTCTCAGCCTTGTCACAGAAGCAGCTCTGTACTGAAAGGGTTTTTTTTTTTGTCTTTGATCCTGTGTGGTGGCATTTTTATTCATTGCTGTCTCTGCTTTTTACGTTTGAAGAAAACAAGATGAATGGACTGAGAAAAGATGAGTATTGAGACGTTAGTGTTCTTGAAGCTATCTGTTTCTAATTTAATTCATAGAGCCTTTTTAGCTCATCAGTACCTTACCTGCTAATGCACGCACATCAGGGGAACATCTGGTGTTTATGAACATCAAGTTTTAGCTTATACTTATATTCAGCCATTTGTTGAGATATTTCACTAGCCTAGTGTAAAGTGTTCATTTTGCTTGCTAATGTTTTGCCTGCATGACTTGGAGTTTAGGCATATAAAATCTCAATTTTATCTGCGTATGTGAAGCACTCTGTATATAGTAGCACAGTTGTTATTCCTCTGGAATCTGCTTAAAGTTCTTGAATGATCCTTGAATGAACACAAGTATTCTGTATTTAAATAATTGATTTTAATAACTAGGGACAGTATTAAATGAGTAGTGTATATTTAGCGATGCCATATTTATTTTCATAAACTTTTGTTTACTTTTAAGTAGAAATGTCAGATAAGCATGTACTGATTTAAAATATTTTAAAATATAAAAAAAGGCTTTATATCAGATATGTTTGTATGGTAGGAAAAAATAACACTTTTCTCTATGAAGTAATTGAGGGAAGGAAAATAACGATTTCGATCCATAATGAAAACAAATCCTATCCACCACTTCTCATATGTAAAATCCTTGAAATATGTGTGCATATTCCTTACAGGATATTATCCTTTTGGCTAAGCAAATCTGGTTTTACAGATTACAGTCTATGGTGCTTTTGTCCACAGGTCAGAATGCTCTATACAAAAAGCAGTCGATATATGGCTTTCTAATAAAACTTTACTTAATCAAGTGAAAGAAAATAGTTATGATAGGAGGTGATATGATTTATAGAAACCAAAGAGTATTCTCCTTGAAGTTTTTCAAACCAGTTGATTGCTTGGAAAGCAGTGATTTTTTGGGGGGAGTTTCTTTAATTGTCCAAAGTGCTTCGGTTAATAAAACTAGCCACTAATATCAATTTTGGTTGTATTTTTCAAAATGTACACATAAAATATATATAAATCTTTACAAATTTTTAAAAATACTGGATAATTTTAATGAACTTGACTAAAAGTATTAAAATGTTCAATGTACTAAAAGCAGTAGCTGTATCAGAGCTAATCACCAACATTGTTATGACTATCCACATGACAAAACTATAGTTTTGAGTTATAATAAAACATATTATTCAGCTGATTGTTACAGCACTAACATTTTTTCCTGCCTAGAGCAAATAGACTTACGATCATTATCTGATTCAGCAATCCGAAAGCAAGACAACTGAAGTTCTTGAGAAAAGACTGCTTTTTAAAAGCTGTTTTCTGAAATATAGTATCTCACTTTTTTTTTAAACACATTTCAATAATATTTTGAATTTTGCATGAAAAATTACATGGGATTCCTATACCTGGAGAAGCCGCTCCTTGCTTGTTTTGAATACACCTTGGGACTGAACTTGAAATCATCACGTGTACTTCAACATTAGCAGTTATTTTTAACTTGCACATGGCAGCTGGTGTCCTTTTGGAAAATAACATTGAAAGTGTTAGTGATGGAGTTTAGATCTACAGATGAACTTGTATTAAACTGATGAGAAAAAAATGTATATGAAACAGGCATTTGCAGGACAACAGGTGTTCATTTCATGCTAAGAAGTTTTTCAAAGATTTTTAATTTTTTTACTTAAAAATATCAGCATAGTCTAGGTGGCAGCATGCTTTAAACAATATGCAGAGCTATTCTCATGAATTTCAAATTTAAAATGTATCCTTTTTATATATATCCACAGCATAGTTTGATTTTGCATAGTTTGATAGGAGTGCACCAGGAAAATTAGAATTCAATAGAATTGCAGAGATCGTGAGAGATGGTGACAATAAAGTTCCTGAGCAGTGAAGCTTGGTATTGTCTGAGCGAGTGAGTGTTGTTTGGTCAAAATATTCCTCAGAAAAAGCCTTCGCTAGCATAAGTTTCTCATTAAATTTTCAGATTCATGTACACATACATATTTTTGTAGAGTCTTGGAAAATACTTCTAATATGAAAGGACAGAAAAGATTATCTGCCTTCCTGCACTTGGCCATCTCAGTTTCTTTTTGTCTCAGCAGTTTAACACAAATGTGGAGATCTAAGCAACAAGATCATACGTGTTTTTTGTAGACTGAGGGAGAATAGGAAGGTTCAACTTCCCAGAGAAAAGCGTGGGAGTGTTTGTGCAACACAGGAAGCCTAAGGGTAAAGGCTGTGGTGAAAAGAGCAAGGAGAAGTGACCAGTTCAGGGAATACAGTTTAGTCACGGATTATATTCCTAAAGAATACTGAGAAATAATATGTAAACGTTATTCAGAACATTGAATTTAATTCAGCAACATCATTATCTGACTGTATGTTCTGATCTTCTCATAATATGATGAAAATATAAAAATAGTTCTATGCTTACGTTACTGATAATATAGACAACATTGCCATGCTACTTTTTAATGAATGTTGTTTTTTCAAGTAGTCCAATTAGTGTGTGTTTGGGTGTGTTCTGTGGGTATATGTGGATATGACTAAAAATATGTAAAGATTACAGAGGATTGTTACTAGAAAGTACATAGTAGCAATACTAGAAAGTATTTTATTTGCAAATATTAATCTAATTGGAAAATTCAGTGACCACAACACAAATATTATGCCAAGTTGAAGAAAGACTATGACTAAGCTATTTTTTAAGGCTCAGATATTTAGATTGTTTACCAAAGGCATAATTAAAAGGTGTCAGGGGTTAAAAATTACTAATTATAAACAATAATGCAAGTTAAGAATTAATTTGGAAAAGTACATATATAGACAAAGGATTTTTGTTTGTTTAATAAAATGATTAATAGTTTTGGTGGTAGCGTACTTGAAACTATTAAATAATTGAGTTCATGTGCAATATAAATGCCAGGTTGCTATGACATTATAGATCTTTCAAAGAAGCTGTTGCTATTGAAATTGCCGCTATTGAGAATGTGCACTCTAAATAAAATTAGCATTACTGTTTTTCAAATGACAATGAATTTTTAAACCTTTTTAATTAGTTTTTTTACACTTTACTGTAAAATGTCAAATACAAGTACATTAAATGTAGCAAAGTGAGTTAGAAATGTGTGTATGCACACAAACACTTATAAGGAAGAGCAAGGTTGCAGGATTTAGGACTAGTAATTGCAAAGAGTTAAAGGAAGACTTATATATTGTCCTATTAAAAGACAAGTTTTTCTTTCCCTGCTGTGGAGTGAAAACTCAGATCGAGCAGCCATACTTTTGGGATAAGGTGAGGACTCTCTGTAGGTGTGTAACTGAAGAACCAAAGCTTTATAGTTCTAACTTTATATCTCCCTTTGCTTAGATATCAAACCATTTAGAAGCCCTTTTATATGACTGAATGACAGTAGTAGAAGAAATTCTATTTATTTTTTTAACCTAAAACAAATCTTTCCCCCAAAACAATGTTAAATGTTATCTTTTTAAAACCATATGGAAGGAAGTTTTGCTTTATTCTGAAGGTCAGACCTTTGATGAGACATTGTTGGTCTTCTGCAGTGTGTTTTCATTTACAGCACTTCTCATCAAACTACTCAGCAACTTACGGTTTTCTCACTGTTGCATGCCTGTGTTGTTGAAGACAGACTTGATTTCTGTTGAAGCTGGGCTTGATTTCTGTGATGAATCAAAACTTTTAAGATGTTGAGAACATCCAAATTGATCAAGAGATGACTCTTTGTCTTTGGTCAGCTCAAGGAATACTTTTCTATAGCAAACTTCTTAAGCTTTATTATTGCTATATTTTTATTTCAGTGTTCTCCTTTGAAAGTTTCTGAAGATGGGCAACTTAGACTACAGGCACTGCTTCTGCCAGACATCTTCCTGTGATAGCTCTGTAAGGCATACAGTTGACCAATGTGCCTCAAATTCTTTTCACAGGCTGTAGTTTGTTGTAGACTTCAAAATTTTGACCTTTCCTCCCTACCTCTATAGCAAAAATGCGAATTAGCAGCATGCAAACTTCTATGTTATGATACAAATTATGATGCTTTAATCTAAAGACCAGTATTAGGAATGAAGACTGTTCAGAAGGAGGACACCTTTTGAGGTTTCTAATTTTCAGCTCACTTGTGTTGGTCTTGACTGTATTAGGATGGCCGGTTCAAAACTATTTGCTTATGAAAAAAGTTTCTGCTTCAAACATAGGAAATAATATTGAAACTTCATAACAGCAATGCAGTAAATCCCAGCAAAAGTCCTTGCAGGAAGGGAGAGTGCTTTTGTTTTAAAACCTGACTGATTTCACTCATGGACACCCACACCCGTATCCCCACAGCCTCAAGCACCAGGACACATGTGCCTACATACCCTACCTGGCAGCCAGGTGCCCAGATGCTTGTATCTGTGTGGTCTGCCGAGGTCTGTCTGTCAGGTGCCAGGGAGGACAAGGGATGCCATCCCCCAAGCTGTGCTTACCTCCTCTGGGCTCTTCTGGGCTGGCAACTGCCATTGGGCTCTGGATGAACCTTTCTGTCCCAGCCAGCATTCTGGTTACTCTGTCCGTCCTGAGAATTGCCAGGTTTTCATTTACAGCATTTTCCCCATGGTTTCTCCATCCAGCTGTGCTGAGAAGCTGCACTTGAGGTGGTGCTAGGGTTTAGATTACCTGCTAATTTGGGGGCCATTAACTCACGTCATTCTTAGTCTTTCTCTAGAGTGTGGTCCTACCAGAGCTTCCACACCTAAGCATTCGCTATTCGTGTCTATCTTAACATTTCCGTTACCATTCTCTGCAAGAAAACACCTTCTCTTGCTGATGATTCCTATGTGACTAAGTAGAAAGTGATGGCTTTATAGTTACAGTTTTACATCTCTGTGGCTATTTTTGCAGGTCTTGACCTAGCTTGCTAATCATTAGGTTAGTTACACTGCAGCTCAGCTGAAAACAGCAAGGAGTGACCTGTGATAGAAAGCATGCCCGAGGATTCCTTTCATGTAGGCTGGACTACTCTAATGTTCTGCCCAGATTAGTGATTTCCTTGTAGGCCATCTGCACTTCTTGTGGTGTAGTATGACTGGTATCACTTGGATGAACAAAGTGGCCTGTGATTCTTTGCAGAAGGGCTCAGCTGTTACTGGTAGCTAGGACTGTTAGTAGCACATGTTCAGTTGTAATTTGGGGAAAATTGGGATGCACAAGCGCAGGGTTTGATGGAACTGACCAGTTCAGTAAGCACAAATGAAGTGTAGAAAGTCTTTCATTTAGCTGTGAATAAGCTTGGTCTCTTCATTCAGACTTTATTCTGTTACGTTCTCATTCCCCATACAATTATATCCTGTTTTCACTCCTGAACCCTGAAACCTTTTTCTTTTTATAAAGTATTATTCAACTAAATAGCCTAGAAGACACCTAGAAGGACCCTTTTTAAATACAGGTAAAATTTTTTGTGGCTTTGCAGAGATGTTTGTAGATGGTATCTCCTTTAAGACCACCTTTTGAAATTTCATGGAAGTTTGCAGCCTTGACCTTTCAGCAGTTCTCTGACTTCCTCAAGTTGGAGGCCAGAACTGAAACTTCTTCTATTTTTTTTTTCTTCAGTGATATTTTAATAGCAACTCTCAATAGCATCTACTGTTATGAGTAGCTCTCCTTGAAGAGGTTCATTTTGAACAGGCAAAACAGACAGTTACAGCTGAAATCTTTGCACTCTCACTGGTAGTTAATCTAAAAGAAGGCTTTTAATTCTATTGCTTTTGGGAGATCTACCCTGAAAGATACTCAGTCATTCATTGTCCTGGACATACAGGAAGACAGTCAAGATGCAAGGGGTACGATTTAATTAGACTTCAGCTATACTAACTCTTCTGGGAAGTGTCCAGCACTAATTCCAACAATGCAGGTCCTGATTCTGCTCTGGAGGAAGCCTGGATTGCTTCTGCTGAATGTTATTGTCCACCCTCTGAAGGAGGGACCTGGTACCAAAAGCCTTGCCTACCACTTGGATGCCAGCACTTGAAATTGCTGATGCCGCTGCCGTTTGTATCAGGTTGAGGAGGGAGGAGAGAAGGGGAAGGTAAGGGAGCTAAAATTGTGTTAGTCGGTATTAGATTTGTTATCTTGTCTTCAGACATTAAAACAAACTGTTTTTCTGTCTTAAAAGCAGCCAGTTGTCATTACATTGTTAGAATGCTTAGCAATATTTCCCAACATCCAAAAATAGTCAATGCCAACTTTGCTGTGGGGATATTAAACCATAATGGAGACTAAAGCTAAGGTCCTGGTTACACTTCTTAGGCAGCTTCAAGCCTGTAAGCAGACAGCAGACAACTCCTTACATGTCTGCTTTTTCCTTCATTGTAGTACAGCAAGTAACTGCTAGACATTTGTCCCTCCCCTCCCCCCCAAAAAAAGTTACTCTTTTTCTGTGTTTTCTGCACCCCTGTAGCTACTTCTGTCTGAACATCTCTCCTGAACAAAATCATTTCAACAGTTGCTAGTGTGCCTTGAGTGTAAGCTGATAACTGATACAAAATAAGTGAAGATGTTTTTTTATATATATTGTGTGTGTGTATGTGTATATGTATATATATATATATATATATATATGGATGTGTATAGAGGGATTTTGTGGAGGGTGGGAAGAAGGGAGCAGAGAATGGCTGTGAAAGAGATTGCTAAAATTTGAAGTAAATGTTTCTAAATGCACTAGAAATTTCAGATGCAATTGAACACTCAGAAGTCTTCACAGGGTTTAAGCGTTTCATATTGGCTTGAATCACATAGCTGCTTATTATATATTTATGAGGACAAACTCCTTCTCTCCCAAATTAACATAGGTAACGTAGACTTACTGGAAATACTCAGAATAAATAGCAAACTTTCTCACTGAAAGTTTCAATTTAAGGAATAAAGAAAAAACATTGTTAGTCTATTCAGATCACAGAACTCAGTGGAATTCTTTTAATGAGGATATTTGCTTTCTGCTGAATATTAGTTCAGGAAATACTTTTGCTCTGTCACCAGAGATAATATCTGGTCATCTGTAAGAAGTCTGTCTTTCTTTGGAAATTTATAGGAGGTTCTTCACAAATGAAGATTTTTCCAGTAACAACTGATTGTATACAGAGGATAATGGATTCATTTATCAAAGGAAACAGTATTAAATCTCTTGGCCACCAAAGGTATAAAGATTTCAAGCAAAGGTGACAAGACAGGATTATAGTAGATGAATTCGGACTTGTTTAATACTCTATTTCTGCTTTTCTAGCTGTAGTCATAGGAATGTTTTGTATTTTTCACTTTTCACATTGATATAAAATTTAGCAACTCTGTACAAGTGGTTCTGCTAATAATGCTATCCATCCATCTGTTACACCTTCTGAGTTTTTTTTGAGGACATTTTTTCAGTGATTTCTGTGTGCTGAAATGCCTAAGGTAATATTACCAGTCTCACACAGAATCTTTTCATAGATTTTTCCTATCCCCGCTGCTGGAACACTTATGTTTAATTGTAGAGATAGCTACATCAGATTCAATTTTAAATCTGTTTCATCTGTTGAGATTTAGCTTTCTGTTCAGTGATCTTGTCTATTATTTTAAAGGTGGCTTGCCTCAAGAATGCCAAATTATCTGTCAATTAGATAGTTTTCACTGATCCTAGAGACTGGTATACTATTCAAAAGCATCATTTTTGATGTAGCTCGTACTTTGCTCTTTTTGCTGGGTGTTACTTTCAGCGGTGGTTTGGTTTTATCGAGCCACAGCTTTTTTTCCTTTTTTTCTTTTTTTTCCCTTCTTGTAGGATTTCTTTAGTCCAGCACAATTGTAATTCTGTCTTGTGCAGGTTTTCATTGCTTCCTTAGATTCCACCCCACCCCCCTTACTGTCACTGTATTGTCATTATGGCAGTAAGGATTCTACTTTATATATAATAGCAGGGAGTTTTTGTCCAGTAGAATAATTTATATGTATACCTGTAATGCACAGGGGCACACATTTGGGAAAAAAATGTTATCGGAATTTTATAAAAGTCGTAAAGCAAGGCATTTAAAATGTAGGAATGAAGATTTTCCATGCCTACTTAACTGACCTCGCCATGTATGTTATTCTCTTTAATTAGATACTCACTCTCCTTTTTCCCCTGTTGCAGTCCACGCACAGGACATGCTGTGTTACTGAGTGTGCAGATAATCACAGCTCTGTCATGAGCTGTCATAACTTAGGGTTCATATGCTTTCCCCAGTATTATGCGGCAACTTTGTGGGATAAAGTCCAAGTTCCTAATGCAGCATTTGACTGTTAATGTCTTCAGCAGTTAGCAGCACAGAAGTCTGCCTTTCAGATGGACTGGTGTAGATAATTCATTTCTTGCCTTTGTGTGCTTTCGCTGCTATGTCGGGAGCTTTCCACTGAGACTCAGAACCATGTCCTAGGTAAAAGAGGGCTGGTAGGACTCTTGAACCCGTGTTCAATTCCGGAATGTGGAATAGATGTTTGCTCTCTCATTTACCATCTCTCAACAGCTCACATTCTTCCGGCCTCTGATTTCTGCTGCCTTTCCTTAGTCTTGTCAACATTGCCGTATGATTCCAGTCTCATCTTTTCCTTTTCACTACTCCATCTGTTCCCTAGTTTGACATGAATATTTTTTAAAAATATGCCATCCTATTTTTTTTGGAATTGTATTGTTAAAATTCAATAGAAATGGATTGGATTTTTCATTGTTATTTTCCACTTCACTAATAATTTGTCAAAGAAAAATTCAGATGGTGATTTCCGTGTTTATCAATTTTCACACTAGATCAGTTGCTTTGTGAGCTTTACAGTCTTAGCGTATTTATATTCTGTGTGCCTCTTTCTACTGTTCCAGAAGCTAACTTTCAAAAAACACATCCATGAAATAACACAAGAAAGGTAAGGTAGTCCTCAAAATAATACTAGCTTATTTGCTTTATCCCTTAAAATACAGAGTAGAAACACTTGTGTAATTCTGACATTTATGAAATGGTACTTGGTGAGTAAGACCTGCCTGGAAGAATTGCAGCTCTTTTGTCATTTAGTCTGTAGTGAAACAGAAGATGTGCACCTGCTGCTCCGAGGCTTCCAAGCAGCTCTGCTTCGTTGTGCATACCGCGCCGTAAAACAGTGGGTTGTAGATATTTCCTTTCCCACTTTCAGTTTCAGAAGAGATAACATTCTCCCACTGAAAAAAAGGCATTTTATGTTCAGTTCAATTCAGGGTAAAGGGAGGAAAAACAAGCAGTCTTTTTTTTCTTGCTTTTGATAATCTCGGATACAGTGGACTTATCATTCTGTTAATATTGAGAGGCATGAATACAATTATCGCCCTGAGATGCTTTGAAAACATACAGTCTGTGAAAAGGATGAAATTTTCCTGTGCCTGCTGTTCTTAAGTAAACATGGTAATTGCGAATGTGTTGCCAGTACATCTGTATGTGTGTAAGTTCATGCTTGTATAGTGTATACTCCTTTCAATTATTACCAGTTCATTTGAAGGTAGACTTTTGCCTTTAAACACATAATTTATGTAAGGGACGAACATGTCTGACTTTAGACTCTTAAAAGTTATGTGCTGCCATGTTTCCTTATTAGGTATTGAACCATGATGTAAAAATCAATAACTCTGTGCTAGATGCATAATCTTCTCATACAGTGTGTCTGAGAGAAATAGACTACTCTATAATCCTGAATAGAAACATTTAATCAAGGATTGTTTAAAGGCAGCAAAGGAAATACTGAGCAGAAGCTCTATAGTCCTCTTTACGTGCAGGCTTGGGCGCAGAGCTGGGCTTCCCAGGAGTTCTTGCCTCCACTCAGACTGCAGGCCCTTGACACCTCTCCTGAAATTAGGCATGTTATCATTTCCCCCCCCCCCCCCCCCCCCCCAAGAAATTAACAGAAGTGATTTTTACGGACTGTGCTGCATGAGTTTCTTTTATGTCCTACGTTAGGTGTGCAGGATCTTTACTGCAACTGGCTCGCTTTCCCTGAGTGGATCAGTAGATTGCTGTTTGTAGTTGCACTGCATATCCATTACTACTACAAAGGGGGATTAGTAAAACCATTTGATATTATTTGCTTGTTTGTTTTGGTATTTATTATTCTTGTATTAACTTTGAGCTTGTGCCAGTAGTATACAATAGCGTGTTACATGCTTGTCAAATGACTTACTATATTAATTTGTGAAACAGTTGTAAGCAGGATGATCAAGCTGGTACTCAGGGCTCACTTTTTTCTAACTCGATCTTTGTTATAACTACATTTTTTTTTAACATTAGCCAGAATAATCAGGAATGATGTGCTAAGAGTGTGGATACAATTCTGTTGAGTTGAATCATGGTGTCTGCTTCAGAAAGTTCATAGCTTTTTTATAAGTAGTCTTTTTCAATCTTTTTGAAGTATTTAAAACAGCTTCCTTCACTTTAGAAATACATTTTATTGCTGAATTTTGTTAGACAGAAGTGAATCAATTTATGCAAATAACTGTTCTGCATGGCAGAGATAAAAAAAATAAATTTTAACAGTTTCAGACATCTGTGACAGAATTTCTGAATTAAACAACTGGATTAGCTAAACTGAAAAATTTGAGGAAAGTGCTTGACTTTTAATTCTTTAAGGTTAAGTGTAAACTACTCCAACAGGCAAGAGGAAAATTTCACACTTTCAACACATTTAAACATGTCAGTTGTTTGAGTTAAGTAGCTTGATTTCCTGATTTCTATTTTAATAAACATAATTACACAATATTACTACTATTCTTCGATAGTCCCCTAGTTGTAAACTGCCCAGCCATTAGAATGTTGTATTTGTATTGGCACCTACCAGACTGCTTTTTAAATAAGAAGTCCCATTTTATTTTTCCCAAATATAGTTGTATGGACCTTTCTTCAAAAGAAAGAAGTTCTGGTGCTTGATCATATTCAAAGAGACAGAGAGGTCTGATCTGAGAATTCACACACCTGAGCCTTGGAAGAAAGCACCTAAATTTTTCAAGGCTTTGCAAAAAGTGACCAACCAAACATGTAACTCTGGCATCTCAAGAATTTTGAGGTATTTAGTGGGTGTTTGTAATACAGAAGCATGCAAAGACAAGCAAGCTAACTCTGAAAGAGATTTAGAGATTCAGAACTGGTAGTAACATAGGTGTGTAGTGTGTTATACGTACTGATTAACCCTGTTAATACGCAGAGCTAATTAGTTCAGACGCAATGTTGTACTAGCAAGACTCCGTGATATGCATAACCCAGGGCGTTACATCTTGCACAGCACTATGCTGGCGCGAACCTCTGATTGGTGTAGAACTGGCTCATGACCAGCCCTGTGTAGTTTAATTTAGATCTGTCCCAAAGATTAGAAGTATGTTACACACCCAAGCATCCAAGCCCTTCATTGGATATGGCTTTTATCCTCCTTTTTGGGAGTTGCCACATCCACCATTTCTTCATCAGTCTTTCCGCTGATGAAGTTTCATTAAAAGGAACTTTCTCTCACTTGCTAATTTTCATCAGGAAGTATTCTTTCAATTTTGAGTGAGACAGGCAACTAGAAAACTACAGTGGATTCTGTTTCTGCACATCAGTGAGTGTATTTTCCTGCCCTCTCAGAAATTCAGATACGTACAAATCTGTGCTCCAGAACATATCTGATAGTGGTGTCATCAGATTAAGTATTCTTGTTCTCCTTCTATGTTTTTTTTTTTCTTGAGAACATAATATAAGGTTTATTTTTCTCCTTATAGAATATCCGTTTTAGAAAATTACAAAGTCTACCTTTTATCCAGCGATGCGTAATTGAAAACTGAAAATGTAATCAGTAAGTTCTCAGCCAGTTCAGATGAATACAGTAGGATAGCTTTTCTCCTTTCCCTTATGAATTTGATTTGGATTGTTTCAATACCTTCCCCCTGAAAGGAGAATATTTTGTTAGAACAGTGCTCAGGCCTGATATGTTATGTAGGTAAAAGCATCTAGAGTCAGACTTGTGTACTCAAAAAGCTGTATTTTAAAGACCTTTAACAATTGTCTGTGAAATGTATAATAAGCAGTGCTGAAGTCATTGTTGATGCTGGCTTACAAACATCTGTTTAAATTTTTATTAACTCGATGTAAGCTTTTTTGATTTTTTTTGTTTTTGTTTTTAAGTTCAAGACAGGAATAAGATTTAACTTACACTTCCACTCCAAATACTCACTGCTCCTTATTCACTGTCTTTTCCTTTTCCAAAATAGGCTGACATAATAGAGTAGATAAGGAATGTAAAGAGTCTGTAACATTCACTTTCTGCTAATTTGTCTTCCTCCTACTGTCTCCTCCATCCATGCAATTTTTTCCCTTTTAAAAATTATTTTAGGTGTAACTTTGGGGGAAAAAATATATAAATGTAAAAATACAAGAAAAATTCAATTGGATCGAGTCTTACTCAAATATTGTTATATGGGTTCTCAGTAGCAGCAATTTGTGAAGCATAGAATAGAGAAAATGTAGTTAACTCTGAGAGAGAAATTAGAAATTTTTTGCCACTGTTCATTGGATTGTACTTGTGCGAATATGTAAAGCTGATTGTTGGAAGCCCTCAGTTATCCTTTAAAGTCTATCAAAGAATAAATTGAAGTCAAGTTTTCATGGAACTGTCTGTTTTTGTTTAGCAGATCAGTTTTTCTAAGCCGTAGCTGGCAAAAGAAGCAAGGGTAGTAGGGATAGAAAATATCATTATTAAATCAACCAATGTAACTTTAAAAAAAAAAAAAAAAAAAAAAAAAAAAAAGACAAGTTTTCAGGCAAACAAACTCACTTATGATTGTTAAAGTGTTTATGGATAGCCATTTGGATCCCCAAGTAGCCTACATGACCTTTTTTTTTAGATTAAATTAGGTTCCTTACTTTATCCTATTATCTTCAACTATTTATTAATATATTCTATATTCTTTCATTTGTTTTAGCAGGATTTGTACTTTATCAAAAAATAACAGTCGATCAGGTGACTTTTCACAGGGTTTCACAGGGTTTGAACATCCTAAAATGTATAGTCAGTAATAAAACTTTATGTGTAAAAGCTACTTAAAGCCAGTTATTCCAATTATTGCAAGTGGAGAGGCCAGATTGCCGCCTCCTGTAAACCTTACTGTACTGAAATGTGCAGATATACTCGAAGGAGTGTGGACCTACCATAGCAAAGATTTCCAAAGAAAATTTCCATTTATCTAATTACATAATCTTTCCATGTTATCAGTAGAGAATAGCAATGAAAACCAATCACACCTTTCTTTTATGCCGAGTAATTACCACTGACTGCCCTATCTGCTGCTAGAAAGAATACAAGAGAGTCTTTAAGTATATATTTGTAAGATAGCTCATTTCAAAACCATCTTGTTAATCCTGCATAAACCTTAAGAAAGTTAAAAACCATAAGACAAGTCTTTTTAATTTTTGGTCATATTCAAAATCAACAGAACAATAAAAATATTAGCTGTCAAAAAACTCTAACAAATTCAGTGTAAAGAGGTGAGTACAGCTTGCCAAAAAGCTTTATCTGTTTTCAATCCATCCTGAAATAATGAAGCAGGTTTTTAACTAATTAGTTACTTTGAATGTATTATTGCATCCAAATATAAAGACTATGAAGGGGTGCTGTTCAGACAGTGCAAATGAGCTAAGATTTCAGACAAGCAAAAAAGAATCTCTTGAAACAACCAAAACTATGAAGATGAGTAAGATTTAATTTGCTCTTGTTTTCTAGTGTCCGTATTTTGCGTAGTGTAAAAACAAAAGCCTTTTCCTAAACTTAGAACCAACTGCTGCCCGAAGCAATGTCATGTGTCTCCTCTGTGGGAATTTTTGGGGAGTGACACCTGCAATCAGGCAAACAAAACATGGAAAATATAAGATACAAAGCAGTCACAATTCGTTAGATGCAGTAACTCTTTCAAGAGCTTTTATGCAGTAGACCAAAACGTTAGAAACAAGATTATACTTGGCTTTCAGCTAGACAAAGGCTGTTAGAAAGGTCAGAATTTTTACTCTATACTCAAAACCAAAAGCTGCAGCCTAAATCAGAGAGACCTATGAGATCTAGTAGCACAAGCAAGGTTTGGCTTTAATTAGTATAACTGAACTATTTATTCAAGAAGAGCAGTTCTGCCTGTTGTAGTTCAAAATGCAAGATAGGTAAGGGCTAATGTGACCTTTGTAGTCAGCAGTGCATGTGCCAAGGCAAGAGCATCAGGTGTAGTGGAGAGAGATGAGAGCAAAGCAGGAAAAGCCCCCAAATCCACAGGGACTGAATAAATCCATAGGCTGAAATGCATGCTCTGAAGTCACTGCAAAACTGTTCCATAGCTTGAGATGAAAGTAAGTTTTCCTCCTGTGCTCGTGTCTCTCATCTGTTCAGTAAGCGCACTGTGCGTTATGGCTGTGTCGGCGGTTTGTTGGGCCTGTTCTGGTTCTCAGTGGCAGTATAATTTCTCTGGTGCTAACGTGCTGGCGGCATCTAGGTTTGGGAACATGCTTATGCCTCATATAAACAGTCAAGATTCCAACATTTTGGCTAGGGTTACTTAACTTCATTTTCTGAAGAAGAAAGGTTACCATCAGCCAGGGTAGACTGTGTGCCATCCTTGTCTGTCTGCTAAAAATTCCCTTTTTCTTTACATGTGGACTCAAAAGCAGTCACACAATATAGTATTTTCACAGTGTCACGTTCCTAAAGGAAGATGGCTGAAGTCAGGTGAGATCAGCGTCTTCCTTGTCCATTTTATGCCTGTTTTTGAAATATGATTAGTAACAGAAACAGCACCTTTCCTCTTACAGTGCTGAGCTTATGATTTAACTATTGCAAGGAAATGTGAAAGGACTTGATGGGCAGAAATTGGTCAGTCCCGAAGGGCAATCCCATGGCGGTGCAGCCGTCATTTTCAGTGGCTGAGCACGGGGAGCTGGTAGAAGGGAGCAGCCCTCAGGAGGCCAGCATATGCTCTATGGCAGGCCTGGCATCTACCTAAGGGACATCTGTCCAGCCACACGGAGCAGGTTCAGTTTAGTTTGTGGACCTCTGCCAATTTTAACCAGGATAGAAGTGTGCCCTCACATGTGAAGTTTATGAAACTGTGACATAAATAGTTTAACATGTAGTAGAAAGAAGAACATGTTTTGAAAATGTTCTTGGGAAGATTTGTCTTCATAATTAATGGTAATTTTCTCTCTTGACACTTCTTATTTTTTTCAGATGTTAGGTGTAAGTAATGAAAAACATGAAGGTGCACACAAAGAGATGTTATCATGCAACTCTCTTTCCTATTATATTTAAAGATTCCAAACGAACTTGACTGGCACTGTGGCAAGTAAATAAGCATGCCTTCAGACACTATTATTTTTTTCTCATTTCCCTTTGTGTTCAGTCCTTCACTCAGACTCACAGCAATATCAGCAAATGATGGCTAAGTGGCAAGCTTTCCAGCATTAGGTCTCTACATGCTAGTTATTGCTTCAATGAGTGTTGTTTGTCTTAAAAAAAAAAAAAAAAAAAAAAAAAAAAAAAGAGAGAGAGAGAGAGAGAGAGAGGAAAAAAGGGCAAAAAAGATAAGTTATTGCTTTCTCCAAAGTTTTCTACCTTTCCAAGAAAGATTGAATTGCTTATGCTTCTCAAAAAAGTTATATTGACTAGCACTGATGGGAACTGAACTGTATTTTTTTACTTCCTACAGAATGTCATGTAAATGCTTACAGCTACTTAGAGCTATGCTTAGTTAGCATTGGTTCTATTAATACTGGTGTGAAAATAAGAGTGCTATAATTAGTAAAGCCATAAATGCTGGCCTAATAATTATATGTTACCATCTAGTTTATGGGGTTTTATGGAAATTGCAGTTACAATGTTATGAAGAATTATACTGATCTTTAATTGCACAATCTTTTAAATTATGCAGTCCATGAACACAGACTTTTTAATGCCTCATACTATAGCAATTAATTTTATATCCCCATAGTTCTGAAAACCAAAGTGATTCTTTTAATAAGGCCTCTCGAAATATGTCTCGGTAACAGCCAAGTTCTGAGGTTTTCCTATTTTTTCTTGCATGTTTCCTTCCTAACTGAGCTATTTACTCTGAAAATAGAATCATTTGCAAAGTTACACTCAGCTTTAACTTTCAAGCAAACTTAAGCTTGCTACTGGCAAGAATAGAAATTATATGCATTTTATATGTAGAGAGAGATTGAGTAGGTAAGCTGTTATTCAGCAGGCACTAGCCTATGGTGTTGAAGGTGGCTTTCTCTGTGGCTTTCTAAGTGGCAGGCAGCTCCTTGGTAGATCTCCAGGATTAGATTCTTACCCAAGACAACTCCTAAGGGAACTGCCTAGTCCTGGGCACCTCATGGGCTTCAGGTGAGGCCATACTGAAGGACTCTGTTTTTCACATTTAGTGACAAAAGCACCAACACAATAGTAAGCCCAAGAAGGCACAAACACGTCCCATGTCTCAGCAGTCATGCTTCTCTGCTGGAAGTTGCAATTGATTGGGAAAATGAGCAAAATGTCAACCTGTCCATTGCCTTTTATATGGACAAAGAGAGCGTCACAAGTGTGAGCCAGCTGCGGTACAGAGAAAGAGCACCATCGTCATTTGGGGTGTTTGTTTCTGTCAGGAGGTGTCACCGTCTGATGTACGGTGATCTTCATGGGAGAAATCAGAAGGGATTTTTTTCCTCACTAATACTTAGGTAGCAAGTATTTGTAGCTCATAGTTTACCATATGTGAACTTTGGTTTAAAAAAGATTTATCATTTTTAATGTAATGTTAATTACATTAATATGTAATGTTTAATATGTATTTTTCAGGTAAAAAACATAGGTCCTTATATTTTTCAAAGATGTTTACTTTTAATTGTCTTTGTCTGCCTTTCAGAAAATGAGAGGGTGTTAACTGTGCTTGATCCAGCATGGCTTCTGCAGTTAGCTAATTGGGCACCTTTCTATGAAAGAAACAGCAAAGCCTGTGGTACATTGAAAATACATCCTACTGTGCAAACTGGGCCTTTTTGTTCCTTGTTGGCATGTATTTTTGGATACAATAAACAACGCTATGCATATCCGAAAAGAAGCTGAAAAACATTTTATTTCCAGTTTGTGTTGGTGAGAAGTGAAAGGGGAAAGGCAGGTGGGCTGGAGATACATATTTATATACACTTTTTAAAAAAATTCGCAAGAAAATTGGAATAGATTACAGGAATGCTCTTAAGAATCCATTCCTCTCTCTGTCTACCTTATTATGCATAGAAATGCTAGCAATATGTATACTTTTTTGTACTGAGAAAGTGAGCTAGTGGAGATCACTTTTTTCTTGGGAAAAGAAGGTAAATACAATCATAGCTTACCTCAAGAAATTTTGTACTTCACTGAGATTGGGTGGTGATTTACTTAGCTTGTAGGTGACAGGGAAGAGAAGTCACTGAAAATAAACACAAGCTTGAAGGAAAGCAATGACAAGCAGCAAAAAAAAGAAAAGATTGTAGAATAATGATGCTTAAATTGACTAACCTCTACTTTAACAGCTATGGCCAGCCTCTCTCCTACACACGTTTTCAATCACACAAGCCGCAAAGGACAGAGGAAAATCCTTTCACTTCTATTTTGAATTCATTGTACTATAATCTCAGACTAATATATTCACAGTCTCAGTCTATGTTTTGTGGGTTAAAAAAAATCCTCCTGGGAGTATCACTTCTGTGTTGTTGCTCTTTGTAGAAGGATGGTCCAGGATTTTAAAAAGCTGAGGTTAGAAAAATGCCTTTGAGTGAAAAACAACAACAGATGTCTGATTATTCCATGGGCACCTTATTGTCATTCATTCAAAAGCTCTTCTTGATGTAATTTAACATAAGTAACAATTCAGAATAAGTAAAATAGAGTATGAAAAATGTCATTTGACAGAGATAAATTTATAAAGTCGTTGAAAGGGTTGTCAGGATTTTACTGGCTGAATTAAATGTTTACTGCAGGTGGAAGGATGTTACCCTAAAAAGAAAAAAACACAGATGCTTTTATCGTTTTTATGTATCTCATGACAAAGAGGCAACTCACCTTTACAGGCATAAATAAGAATATATAACAATTGTAATCTAAGATACTGAATCAGTATAATCCCATATATGAAGAAGTCTTACTGCCTTCACGGAGCCCTGTTAATTTAATATGACTTTTCTGTGTAGATGATACTTACATCGTGCATTAGAGGATCAGAGCAAGACTTGGATCAGAAACCAAGCAAATTGACAGCATTCCTGCTAAACAGTATTGAGTGATGTCAAGCCACTAGAAATGAGAGTAAACTGTAAGAGAAAAGCAATAAAGAGTAATAATAACCTAGAAAACCAGCTTGTTATATATTATTAGTTGAAAGCAAATTAAATTATTCATCGATCTTTAAGGTGTTAGACTTTAGTTTCATTTATACATTCCTTTTAAACTGATAATAAATTGTTAATGACAATAAATTGTTAATGACGATCAACTTCCATAAGTAGATTAGTAACTAATGATATAACTGGTATACATGAATGATATTAGGTGAATCTAGCAAAAAGCTATAGGAGCCAACAAGTTACCATTTATTTCAGAACTCTTCTTCCAAGGAAGTGTTACATATTTGCAAAAATGTAAAATTTGTATCAGTCACTTTTTAAAATAATGAAATAGTTTGTTGTCTGGGGTAAAAATAGCAGGCTTGGTTTAGAAAACACTAAACTGAGATTTATATTAAGAGATAGCCTGGAGTTCAATTATACTTTCTGACTTCATTGATAAAATCTGCAGTTATTTATGTTGGTTGGTTGTTAAAATGTTTACATTGATTTATATATTTCACTTATTTACAAAACCTGCATTTTACTTTTTTTTTTTTTCCTCCTTGCTGAGATATGGAAATACCTCCTAAACAGATGAAGACCACTTCGATTTTTCTGCTTTTATCTACCCCTGCAAAAGATAGTAATTTAAATGCAGTATTAGTAATTCTACCATAAATTTCAGGGACCCTTTCTATGGCACAAGAAGTTGCTATTGTGTTCTCTCTTAAATCTACTAGACTGCTAGAAAATGGCATAATGCACTTCCTGTATCACCATGAATAAGTCAGTTATGTCTACATCTATTTTGGCCTAGAGAAAATGCAAGTGCATGGTTGAGGATGAGTTTTAGGGATCAGGTCTTGGTCTTAGGCTTTTGTCTGCCATGATTTAGGTGCTTAAGTCTTTTCATAAGCCTTATCTTTTCTTCATCTCTATTATTTGGGAAAAGAGAATAACAGAGCTTTCATTCATCTTAGGATGAATAAATAATAAATGAGTGTTCATAGACATTCTTACAGACAAGTCTCTACATATTGTCTAAACCTTGACCATTCACAGCAACATAAAGTAAGAATAGGGTAAACTCGATGTATTGTTACAAGTATCTAAAAAATTCAGATCCTCCTAAATCATTTGTTATGTGTGCTGACCTCAGCTGTTGGGAGCAGACTGTAATAATCTTGTTTTGTAACCTGTCCAGCATGGCAGTGTATCTCCTCTATGCTGTCCTGTTCTGTCACTTAGAGTAACCTAAAGAGAGATGATAGGTCAGGTACTGGTCAGACAAGTTTTGTGAGAGGATCTCTAGATCCTTTCTGTAGCATCCCCTTTAAAGAGGCAGAGTTTCTACACACTGCATTTTACTGTCTGAGATCACTCAGAAGAGAGTTGAGACACTCCTCCTAACCATCAACTAGACTAGAGTATTTTTCTCTTTTGTGTATACCTTAGCTAGATTAAAAATGTAAACATGAATTAAAACATCACAAAATACTCAGAAAAGTGAAACCCATGAAGCTATTTTTGAGATGTGTCTGTTCCTGAATAGAAAACGTGTTATGTTTCTTTTAATAATCTTTGATTTAAGTTTATGTGTAGCTTAAGGTATCTTAATTTTGATTTCTTTTTTAAACTCAGAGCTAAATATGTTGTAGAACTTAAAACTTTCAAAAGGGTGAAGTCATTCTTTTCATTTGGAAAAAAGATGTTAACTGCACTGAAATGTATAGTACAGGATATAAAGTCTTGAGAGAAAAAAAATCCATATAATGCCATTAAAAATGTCATAATGCAGGGTTCCATTTTCCTAGTTATTCCTTCACTAAAAAGGAATAAACTGTATTAGAAGTCTTCAACTCATTTTGCAACTTCAATAGAACTAGTTGAATGGGTCTCTTTTTACCTGGATTATCACTGCATGTGTATTGAAATCATGTTCCTTGTGAACTGAAATTTCATCTTTGTTAACAAAGGGGACTGGCAGAGCTTTTCAGAAGTTAGCACTATTATTATGAATCCTTTTTCCATCTTAGCATTAAACTACTAGAGCCAATTATGACATGACACTGTTTTATCAATTAATGCTTAAAGTAAATACCTGAAAATAACTGTAATTTAAGAATATGATAGCCGTTCATTAAAATTTTATTTTACCCTTTAATAATATTCTAGAATTGAATCCTCAAGGAGAGAAGGAAATACTTGTTTCGTTTTGCTTTTAAGAGATTCCTTGTATCAGAGAGGTTCCTGCCCCTGAATAACGATTCCAGCATAAAGAAGTGTAGCTTTCATTAGTTCCAGAAGTTCCAACAGCTCCAGCTGTTGTCAACTTCTGTGTCACCAGACTCTGGTACCCTAGGAATATTAAACTAAGAGTGGCTGGAAATCTGAGTCATAGGGATGTGCACATAGTTCTAAATTACAAAGAAACAGTTCATAAACTACAAAAAGGGTTGAAAAGAACATGATAAAAACTAGTAAGAGGGTAAGTGCTAAAACTGAAGGCTAATGAAAGAAAATAAGATTATTTTTTCTTTATTCTTTTGGACAAGTGGTTATCACATCTGCTTTATACACTGAAGGTCCTGGGTTCAAGCCCCAGTGGAACCAGCACCAGGAAATCTTTGGGAGGTTGGACTAGATGCTCTCCAGAGGTCCCTTCCAACCTTACTGATGCTGTGATTCTGTGACAGCTGTGGCAAATGAACATTTGTGTGTTGCCGTCTTTTACTGTCAAAGATTAAACAAAGACAAAAAAAAAAAAAAAAAAAAAAAAAAAAAGGAATGGCTGATATCAAATGCAATTGCTTTTTAGGTTTGCATCATTAGACTGTAAAAATTTTTTATGTTCTCCAGAAAGTTCCATTCCATTTAAGATTGATTCTTCTATGTCCTGATATTTTATACTTTATTCAGGATTACTATTCAATTCTAGATCAGTCTTGTAAGGTAGAAGATGGGAAGGAGCAGATTGTGTTGAAGTATGAAAAAAAAAAATCAGGGAAGATTTTTTTACCTATGCTTTTTGCATCCACTGGGAGAACATGAGGAGGAAATATGATCTGCTAGGCTATTATCAGAGAGAAGATGTGTTCCATTTTTGGTATTTGGCATTTGAACTTTTCACAGCTCCAGTTGCAATGATAATCATAAAATGAAAAATTGAAGAGTGACAGAATATGGCTGACAGCCTTAAGAAGGTTTGTTCATTTGCCACCACTTGCCGAACACAGGCACAGCATAGTTTGTGTTCCAGCGAAGTGGGATGATGTCCCACAAAATACAGTTAAGCTACATCTAAGATTGTCTGATAGAATAATAGTATCAAAGCTTAAAGATCAAAAATGCTTAATCTGCATTTAGTGGCTAATAGAGCTGAAATCATAAACCCATAATTTATTATTTCTCTTTATTAGTAAGGTTACATACAGATTTTCCAGAAGTAATTGAAAGTGTTCACCTCAATTTGTGTGAAAATAGAAAGGAGAACATTTACTAAGTAGGTTTGATTTACTAAATTACTGAAGGTACCCTCATTTCTCCTCTCTTTAGTCCACTTTGCAGTGAAATTCAGCACTTTCACCTTCCAACTTTTCAGAGAGAGCAGGACTTTTTTGGTAGTGATCAGAGGACTGAATGACGTGGCATTGTTTCCCTGGTTTGCTACATTCTCAGATTAAAAGATAGTCGATTTTCTTTTTCTGTATTGTCTCCAATTAGAATCTCTCTGAAAAGTCGTTTAGAATAAAATCTTCAGAGAAAGGTCCAGGCTGCAGTCAGCAAAATTGTTTTGAAGGGTAGCAGTGTGACTTCAAGGACAGACACAAATTGAGAAGATATCAAAGGGCTGTGAAAGGTCACAGTAGGGAGAAGGGGCTTATAGGTTTAAAAAAAAAAGGAAAAAAAGACTGAACAGAAGGATGAACTGAGGAGGTGAAGAGGACAATAGCTCTATAGAATATAATACATAGTGAAAATTGAATCCATAAAAGATGGAAAGCAACACTGGAATAATAAAGATGTACTACCTGTGCCCTACAAAGTCTGATGAAAAAGTAAGGGGGAGGCTCTTTTTTCAAAAAAGGCTATTTGAAGACAAAATGAGAATTTAAGGAAAATTTCTGTAGATCATGATCAGAAAGGTTAGAAAACATGGGAGGAAAAAATAAAAGGGAAATCTCTAAAGTAATATAATTGACAAGGTTGACAGCCTCCCTACCAAATTGAAGAAGATAACGAGCACGTGGAGTTACATATTTTTAAATCCATTGAACAAATGTAATACTTAAGGAAGTGAAACTTATTAGTGGGTTTACTTGCAATACCACTGACTATCGAGAAGGATACTGAGAATATGAACAGTTAAACCAGGCGGCGTTTTATAAGGGGACGTGTATTTTACACCAATCTACAGGTGTGTTTTGGATCATAAAGTGACTTAAAACCAAATGTGAATTACGGAGAAATTTTTTTGTGTGTGCATTGTTTCATAATTGTCTGATAGGTGATGCCTGCCTTCTTTCTCTAAAACAGTCTATTTCCTATCGCTAATAAGTAGAAAAGGCAGAACACTGGCCAGATCACAATTTCTTGTCTTCACTTTCCTCTCTTACTACATGGATTATGGCCAGCTTTAACTTGCAGTGTTCTGATGAGTTTGGCCATGGGTCTTAGGGCCTGACTGATGAGTGGGAATGGCCCAGCTGAGTGATTACCATTGCTTCTGCTTCTCTGCTCTTGCTGTAGGACATCTGACTGACATCAGTTAGCTCTCCAACTGATGCTGTTTATGACATTTCAAGGAAAACCAAAATCAGAATTATTCACCTTAAAACATCTCACATAAAAATTCAGCAGCTTATGAGCAGACTAATGAGCAGCTCAAATGGCCATGATGTGAAGGTGGGTCAGACAGTAGTCCCCTGGTCAGCCAGCCCAAGAAAAGACATTCCAGCTCATCGGTCAGAATCCCTTCTGGTACACTGATGTCACTGAGATTTGTCTTATGTATGCAGGTAGTATCCCATGTATAATTTTCTTACTGGCATTATCCTATCAGAATGCATTAGCAAACAATTGTGTTTATTGGAGGATTAACTCTGCAGAGCACTGATTTTCTAGTCAATGAATGAAGATAGAATTTAGTGTCTGTACTGTGTTTATACCAGTGGCATCTAGTTGATAAATCTTACACTGGTTTAATATGTTTGGTATTAAACAAAGTTGATGTATGATAATATTTCTGATGAGACAAGTGTAACTTTTCATTTTTAGAATGTTAATTTGACTTTGGTTTGTTCTTCATTCTTTGAAATTGCAGTATACAGCTGAACTTAAACATTTTTTAAGTGTTTCTCAAACAAAAACGGTCTCCTAAACTGGTGCCTAGATAATGCTAAGATATTATTCATTCTTATTTTTCTACTTCTTTTTTTTTCTTGTTTTGCAAGGTGCCTAAACTTATAACTGCTCTTAACAATTACTAGCTGACTTTACTTTGTATTTGATATTACCTAGTATAAGGTAGAATTCTTCTTTGAGCATTCCAGTTACCAATTTTCGCTCCCTTTTCCTACCTTACTTCTATCCAAATCGTTAGAGTATATAATTTTGACTGAAACTGTTCTGCATCTCTAGACTCTGAATGCTGTGAATTTCAATCATATTGCTGTTGATCATTTAGCTTTCATAATGGTTGTAAATATTTAACAGTGGATGCCATTAGACTAATTAGTGGTATATGCTGTAGTCATTTTACATCTGGACACTTTCTGAATTTTCCTGTTTAATAATTGACTCTTTATCATCCTTGAAAAATATATCTGTGTTACAAATAGCATCTTGTTATTGTAGTGCTAACCCTCTATTTAATCAGTTAAGCTGTCTACTAGCACAGTACAAGCTCAAGATTTGAAAGATATATCTTCAAATACAGATTCTGGCATTTTTTAAAATAGCCAACTGAGGGCATAAATGCTGAAATACAGAAACAGAATACAGAAACTTATCTACAAACTATGGTTGGAAGTTGCGTAGATAGCAGACTTAATCCTCAGCTAGCACTAACGAAGATAGGACTACTTGGTTTAACACAGGCCTGTGGTTTAGCACTCATTCATGTACAGTATAAACTATAAAACTTTTGTTTTGCTGATAGCTGCAGCTCTGGGGAACCTTTCTGCTGATATATAAAATTTTCAGGGTTATTATTAGCTTGTTGAAATGAAACGGCTGTTGATATGAAAACTTTGATATGAAACTACGATGAAGTGACCTGAAACTGGGATGATTTCATTTTCTTGCCAAATAGACATCTCCTGATAAGGTTTTCTGTGAGTTAACAGTGTACATATAGAAGCAAACAGGAATTAATGTGTAGGTAGCATAGCACTATCCAAGATGGTAATCTCCCTCCTCCCACCCCCTATCAAGAACCGTCCATCAGGATGTTGCCTGAAGCCATTTGCTTTGTTTTTAAACTCTTCAGTGCTTTTCTTCTTTCATATAAAAATAAGAAGCCTGTTCTAGGACTTTTGTGCTGTGTGCAATATCTGCATGATGCTTTAAAATATCAGTCAAAAAGTAGTCAATTGTTTGTTTCTCCATGTTTGGCTGCTTAGCTTTCAAAATCATTGTAAGATCTAATCTTGAGTGATACTGACCTTTTATAACTGAATTCAAGCGGATTTTTGGGTTGCCTGCTTCACTAAGTATCAGAACCTCACCTCTATCTGGTTAGATAAAATGAAAAACTTTCCTCATTAAAAGTTGGTGAAAGCCAGCTCAAATTCTTCAGTAGACCTTGTGGAAGGGGCGAGTGATCTGCAAGATAGGTAACGGGGAGCAGGCAGACTTCTCCTGACAGGAGAAGTCATAATACATCACATTGTAGGCATTTTGGTGAGATCCGGGAATCTATTTAATGTTGTATGCTAATATTTGATGAATAAGTATGTAAGTGTGAACCTTCTCAGAGTTCAGTCATCTAAGGAACCCCTGTGCCATGTGTAAGCGTGAGTTTTGCATGCCTTTCTTGCCCTAATAATGGACTTTACCCAGATGAGAAGTCCTTATGAAAATGTCATGGTAGATGTTATTGCAGTGTGTGTTCTCAGAGGTCAAGTTCAATTACCACCAAATATCCTGAAATAGGGAAGTAATCAGAAACCGTATGCATCGGGTACCTTGGAACTTCCCATCAAAAGGCCAAAGACCTTGTGTTCAAGAGGGAGAGCGCCTTTTCAGGGATGAGTTGAAATGGCAGAATGAACTTCCATGTAAAAGTGTGACAGTTGTAGTCTTATCTTCAATCTTATCTTATTTCAGTGCATGCCACAGAATAAAGATACAAAAGGAAAAGCAGCCATACCATATCAACTCCCTATTGTAAATTGTCTTTTCTAAATAGCAAACTGCAGGCTTCTGTATAAATTTAAAAGTTATCCCAAAAAAAGCACTGAGGATAAATGGATACTTTTTAAAAAATAGCAACTTTTTCCTGTTGTCTCTTTTTATAGAATATTTCCATCGGTAAATCAAAGTCATTCTGTGACTGATTATGTTTGCATACTAGTGCATCCCATAACCACTCAGTGAATAGTGTGAGTTTATTTGAGTGACAGTAAAAAAAAAAAAAAAAAAAAAGAAAAAAAAAAAAGAAAAAAATCTACCACAAAATAAATAAAAGCAAAATTCAGGCCTCTTTTTATTACTGGAATTGATGAGGCATGAAAAAGAAATAATCCATTGTGAGATATAGATCTCATGCTTAGCTTTCAGGGCTGACAGATTCAAAAAGCCCCCAAAGATATCAGACAAAAACCTGTCTCTTTTTTCTTGTAAGATTTTAACATATGAACTAGCATTCAAGTCACCCTCCACTCTCAAATCTTGATCAGAATTTAATGCATGTATTTTGAATGATTTTTTCAAGTAATTTTTCCAGTTTAATTTCACAGATAAACATGAAAATCATATCAAACCACATGAGACCAAAACAACAAGAACGCTATACAGGTGGCACTAAACATTTAAAAAATGATGCTTCTAACCACAGTATGTAAGACAGCTCCAAGGTAAACAAAAGAGAAAAGAGAAGTAAGGGGGGAAAAAAGAAAACTGCAAAGATATAGTAAACTTCATTATAACTGAAAAGTAAAAATTTCAAAAGGATCTACATTTTGCTAGGCAACTTAATCCTATTTTCAAGGATACAAGCCCTAAGGAGCCTAAGAATTTTCAGTATCACTTAGTGCCCAGTTACACAAGGAAGTTGCTTTAGGGCCATATGTTAGCATGGCTCAGTTGCTATGCACTTACTGCCTTTACTTTGCAGTAATTGTGATTTAGTCCATAGCAAATGCACTGTGTTCTGAGATAATTCAGCTGGTAATTAGAACACTAAGAGGACTTCAGACAGGCAGACTATGATTACACTGGCAATAGTATTCAGTTACTTCTTTGCATGTCTTGTTCATATATTCTAAAAGTATTTTTAAAGAATTTCCATTTCTAAAAATGCAAATAAATGCCAAACAGCATTTTCTAAAACCAGACTTCTAAGTATTATTTACAGTATCAGTAAGTAAGTATTTTCTTTATAGTCTTTTGAAAGTGGAATTTAAACTGACATTTATTTTAGCATGTTTATTATGAAAGTTCAATATGTTTATTTTCCACATCGATATGTTACTCAGTATGTAGAAGGAAGAAAAAATCCTTATGCAAGAATACAAATATTACGCAAACATAATCTTACGCATTTGTACCTAATGTGAAAGATATATTTTCATGTTATTTGAGATTGGTTATTTTATTGGTTGAATCTATATAATTGAAGTCTTGATCCGAGTTTTGAAGGAGAAATCTACCAATCTTAAAAGTTCCAAAAAGCCACTAAATATAATAATCCCATTGTAAAAGCTAGAGAAAGAGAAAAGAAAGTTGTCCATGAAGAGAGAGTAGTGTTTTTATAAGACATTTTGAGATTTTGTTCACAGCAGGAAAAAAATGATGTTTTTTTTTACCATGATTAAAAAAAAACAATCATTTCTTCAGCAGCCTCTTAGCTGTTTGTTTTTTTAAGGTGTAACTACGAATGTTGAAGGTGTGATGATGATTGCTTTTCAACGTAACGATACAGCATGTATTTTTGACTGTGGAAAGTAAAGCTGATGCTGAAATGGGAAGTTCAAGAATCATCATAAGTGTTAAGAAAACCAACAACATGGAAATAGATTGTCCTATTCTATTACAGGAAATACAGATACAAATATATCTGTATCTATCATATGTTTCCAAGGTTCCTCTTTTCCATGTAAAAAGTTATTTCATGTAAGAAAAATATTCTAATTGTATTTTTCTTCATTCTAGAAGTGAGGGTTTTTTTTGCCTTTGTGCCACTTCCAATTTCTATTTCACTTTGTCTGTTTTAACCTCCAAGAAATCTCATCAGTGAACTCAGGGAATAGAGAGGCAGTGTGAAATTATTTATAATTTTAATTCTAATCGTTGAATAACTATGAAAATGTATTCCAGAAAGGCAAATAATAGTCAACTAATCATTGTATAAGTCTTATAGCATCTATCTTTATGTATGAGAAAGACTCTGAAGAGTGGGGTTTGCACGTTTTAGATCTGTCAATATCAACCAAGAGAGCAAAACAACAGCTATAGATTGTTTGCCGCATTAGTGCCACAGTCAATTTTAGATCTGTTTTTTTATGTGGTTTGGATTCTTAATGAAAGGCTTAATGAAAGGAAAACTTTTTTGGGGGGCAGTGACATTTATTTAAATATGGAGATACAGACACAATGTATGTCTTTAAGTCTTCATTTAAATTTGAACAGATGAGAGTTGCAATAGAAACTTCCTGATGAACATTTTTTGGACTGGGAATGCTGACATGGCTTTAACGGTACTAGCACTTGCAGGTTCCATCAAAACCTGACCTGATCATTTGTGTCAACTAGAATCACATTAATTATTAGGATTTCTAAAGAGAAGTGAGGGCTTTAAATACAGAAGAATTAATGAGTGCATGCACTAATGTGACAGGGGAGCTGAGACGAAATCCATGTGCATTGGGGTCCGTGGCTAGATGACAGTAATAGATGTCCTGTCATAGTAGTCAGCTATCTCTCAGTTTAAGTGTATGGCACATGACTGAGCTAGCAGCAAGATGATATGTCATTGTCCGCATTTGGGTGGGTCTTTGCTCAGTGCATGGGCTACCTGGATGAAACTTCAATATAAAATTACGATAGGCTTGGAGCTGATTCTCCTCTTGATTAATGACACTAATTGGAGTTAAAATATGCACCTGCATTGAAGGCAGAACTGTACCTTCTTAATTTGTCTCTCTCAAAGCAGTTAACAGCCAGTCTTCATGGAGAAGTTAAAATGAATGTAAGCTTATTGTTAACATTTAGGGTTCCTGCTTTCTTTCCATAGTATATTAATAAATCCCACCATGAGAACAGATTCAATTGAAGTTATTTGTGCTCTACTTCAGAATTTAGATGCTCAGATATTAGATATATTGGATTCTGCTAAGTGATTTTTTTAAAGCCAAGCTTTATAGTTAAAATAGGAATGGCATCTTACTTATTAACTGCTTGCACTAAAATCAAAGTTTGGACCAGTTGTTAAAATACTGGCCAACGTTCTCAAACCTACCAGTAAGAACAGATTAGGTTTTGTGTTGTGTTGTATTTGTGGATGATTTAATAATTTTTTGATTAATGATGAAGAAAATCTAGGTCGTGTTGATGCTTGAGTTTGACTGAAGAACATAGGACAAATACAGTAATCCTTTGGTTATGCTTTTAAACTTGGAATCAGCATTAGGGCCCAAAACCAAAGTTTTGAGAATTAATAATTAACTCCTAAGAGAAGTGAGCTCAAAGTTGATTAACTTTGTATTCTGATTTATGCCACTTACAAAAAGCTAAACAAAACACTAACAGAATTCTCTATCATTTAAAAGAAAAAAAATTAGTAGCTAATTACATCTTTGTAGCTGGAAATTCTTGCTGTTGCATAGCTGATGATACCTTCTTTGCAAACTTTCCTTTTTTGCCATAGCAAAAGTGAAGTCATTTCACAAAAAACTGTTAGCAAATCTTAAGTTGAAAACTGTTTAAAATAGTAGCTTATGATAGGTATTAGCATAGATTTTTATAATAAGGTAAAATACTGGTTTCTTCTGAACCACTTGAACATGTAACTTTTTGCTCTATCCTTTTGGCTTATGCAAAGTTAAAATATTAGTTGAAGGCTTGTAAAGGACGAATCAGAGGGGTGCATTTATAAATGAATTGGTAACTGGAGTTTGAGGAGAAATATGGTATGTGCCCATACAAAGATTTCCAGTGGAGAAGGAGTTTTGAAGGGGGGCATGCCTTAGGCCCCTGCTGCAATACCTATTTTCCAAGGATATTATTCTGTTACAGTTGTGTATCTGTTCAGTCTGTCTAGACATATGCTACTTGTGATGCCACTGTAAATAAGGCTGTGGGATAAGTACAGGAATTTTCCCCTCTCTTAAAGAAAGAGTGTTCGAGATCTGAAATATATCTGCTGAGGAATCGAGAAGTAAGAGGAGATCCTTGGAGACTTTTTCCAGTAGTGGCTATAACTCTGCAAATTCCTGGGCATTGACTTGCACTGTTTTAAATGGGAACTGACCTTGCACAACACCTGGCAGTTTGAGTCTTGAGGAACTTCAGGTACTGCTTTTGCACTACCAGAACTATAGGGCTCCTCTATGCTCTTGAACAGTGTTGGTGGAATATAGGAGGTAACTTTGATGGTGAAACTCAGCTCTATTCCTAGATAGCAGGTGGATTCAGCCCTGCTTTATACACTGTTCCCAGGCACAATGAGGCCTTGATTTTGATTTGGTTTCCTATGCAGTTCTGCAGTAAAGTTGCAGTATCAACAAATAAGCAGTTACTTAAGTGTATCAAACTGCCAATAAGCTTCTAATTAGCAGTAATACGTGTTTGACTTCTTGATTTCAGATTTCATTGCAGAACTAGCATTTAGAAGCAGGAGACAAATCAAAGAACAAATGCTGAAGTAGTAACTTTGTGCTTCAATAAACAAACAAAAACTTTAGTTTCCTGTACAGTCATTTTTGACTAGGACAATGTGGCTGTGTTTAGAGTCTTCACATAGCACCTGGGATTTTGTAGTATTGGATTTGAGCCTAAACAAACAGTGTTGCATGTATGACAGGTTAGATAGGTCGCGTTTCCTCTTTTCTCACAAACAAAATAGGAAATACCGACCTCTTTTGTAAATCACATCATTGGTAGCTGTAGTCATGTAGCTCCTCTGTAAAAGATGATTAGTAGTATTACTGCTTATGTCCTGTGTACTTTCAAAGAGTATCTTAACATCTCCCACTTATGTACTTATACCATAGCACACAAACAATGGAAAGATGAAAATGAACAACTGTGTTGAGTTTAGTTCAGAATTTCCTTTTTGAGGGACACAGATGCATATTTGTTTTATAAAACCTAGCACAAGGGTGTTTTGGTCCTTGATGAAAGAAACTGTACTTTTAATACTTCAGGTAAGAATACAAGTGCTCCTATATTTTAAGAAAGAAAGTGCTCTTTACGTTCAGTTTTACTGACAAGCCAGAGATTTATTTGTGTGTGTTACAGTTTGTGAATTTGCTTTCAAATGAGAGGGCTCAAGAGCAGCGTTAGAATTTCCTGGTCTCTGAGTTAGTGGCTCATGGAATGATTGCCAAAAAGAAGGCTTGGGGGAAGCCTCATAGCAGCCTTCAGTAGCTACAAGGAGGTCATTAAGATGGAGCCAGGTTCTTCATAGTGGTGCCTGTAGGAGGACAAGAGGCAGCACGCATAAATTGAGAGGTTCCAACCAGACAGAAGGGAAATCTTTCCACCCTGAGGAGGGTCTAGCAGTGGAGCAGGGAGGTGGTGCAGTCTCCATCTTGGAGGTTTTCAAGAACAACTGGATAAAGCCCTGAGCAACCTGGTCAGGTTGGTTGGTCATGATGACCTTTGTCTAAGAGGAGGTGGGACTAGGGACCTTCTGAGGTCCCTCCCAACCTAGATTATCCTGTGATCCTACAATTCTATCTCTGTAAATTTGAAAAATGCAAGAATGCTGTCAGTCATTCCTCTACATCAGGAATGTCTTAAAAGAATAAAGGAGGCAAAATAACGTCATTCCATTTCATTTTGAAAAATGGGGGAAGATGATTATTTGTAATCATATCACCAGAATAATGCTTCTGTTACTACAGATGGACAATATGCTGTAAATCATTACTTCACTGATTAGACCTTATTTTCATATTTAATTTTATTATTCTACATGGAATGGGATAGGTAGTTTCAGCTCAAAGACTTCAAGGAAATACTTCAAATTTCCTGCCATGTTTGATCTTTCAAATACTCATAAAACAGAACTATTCCTATAGTTTCAAACTACCATAGCTTCCTTAAAGATAATGTTCATGTGACTGAGAAAACTGCAACACCAAATTTAAGTAAAATCTATGTAGCAAAATATGTTTTCTCAGTATAGCATTTGAAGAGGAAAAACCTACGGTGTACTGTTTTAGTTTTCCATGAGATAAGCACAATATTATGTAAAGCTATGGCCATTCTGGTTACATTTTTCTTTTGTAAGAACAGAATGCACTTTGTTCATCATAACAAAAGTTGTATTATTTTATTTATTTCTATCTGGTGCCTATTACTTCTGTGGTACTCCTGTAACTGAATAGAGCAAACTTTTCAGAAAAATAACTTTTTTTTTAAATGCGTCAGAGAGTGGAAATGAAATTTTCATAGGCAGATATCATTAATTTTAATTATCCTCACTGTTAAATAAATCTTTAGGGTCCTGTTTTATCCCTGTGGATTTATAAGTCACGGGGAGTTTGCCCATTACATTCTGTTTTGTAATACAATGACATCACTATTTCTTTCCTTGTGGGTACTGTTTTCAGGACTACCAACTGTTATTGAAGATTTTATTTGAAAAACATAATTAACATTCTCTTTTGACAGGTAGATCCTAAGGCTGGACATTATTTTAATGCTAGTGCCATTAACAAAGGCATTAGTACTGCTTTCAAGTTTAAAATGCTCAAGTTCACTATATTTTTCTTCTTTATTCTTCTGCTTAAAAATGAGAACTATTAATTTGCATATGTATTAATGCTTTTTTTCTTCTTTTTGTGTATTAGGAAAAGATTCAGAATGGTATTGCAAAAACTCTAGGTGAAAGAGTATTTGGAGTTGACGAAAGTTTTGTGCATGGTAGGAAATGTGTCCATCATTAGGATATTTGGGTGCTTTGTTGGATAGCTCTTCAGATGAGATGACTAGACATGAAAGAGTGTGTTAAAAATAAAAACATTGTTACAGCACTTTTTTATAAAAAAAAGTTTTGGTTAGACATTTATATAAGTTTTGTTCTTCAAAAATACTGGAGGCAGGCTGGCTACTTCACTTTTTGACTATTCCTGCATTGGCAAGACTTTTAAAAGTAGACAGAGGAAGAAAATTGTCAATATTCCCTATGTATTAAGGGAACAGAATAGTTGGATAGCATTGAATCTGAACACTGAGAATGTAAGTTAACGGAACTAGGTAGGAATTGTCCGGTTTTCATTAGTGAAGTCAAGGACAATGATAGTACACTACGATTTGATAAAATAAGGCGTCTTCATCACAGTAATATGTACTCTATCTATTTAAGGACTCTATCTATCCATTGTATCTATCAACCTTGCTCTTGGACAATTAACTGGCAGGAAAAATGATCACCATGCCTGCTGCTAAGTTTAGACGTATAACCTCATTGAAACCTAAGCCAAAGATAACAAGTGCCCTGAAATGCCTAAAACAACAATAATGTCCCTTGGGTTTTAGCTCTCTGCTTTTGCTTTTAAAACGGATGGAAAGCTGTGCCCTGCATTTTTCACATAAATGGTCTGATTATCTAGCCGTGGAATAAGAGGGTGTTTCAGTGCCTTTGGTTTCTAGAAGAGGAGCAGAACACAGCATATAGGTTGCAGGGGGACTGTAGCCATCGAATTCCCTCTTTCACATCAGGACATGATTTAGAGAGGCACTATGTTTATATTTACAGAACAACTTGGTGCACAAAAGCAGAGGCTATTCTCCCATTGCCTGTAATACAAAAGAGTTGGATCATGTAGCAGCTATGATGAAATTGTTCATATTGTAAGCTGCTAAGGGCTGTCTGCTTCAGGAACCTAGTACAGTGTGGGGCAAAGCTATTTTACCAGTCATTGTTATAATTATAGCACAAGTCCATACAACCCTAAGTCTCTGTGTGGACACCTGCAACACATTTGCACTGACAACTGCTGACAGACCTTAGCAGGCTTCAGCTGTGCTGGGCCTGCAAGCCTAATAACACAAAATCTGTCAGATGCACAGTACTGGGCATGAGATTAATACTATTTGTATATTGTTAAAAAAAAATTGTATAACCCAATGAGATATGGCTGCTAAGCCTGGGTAGTCCAGTGTTACAAAACAAATTTACTCAGAAGGGTCTCCAGTAACTTCAAAACTTGTGTTATACCTTATTCTGCTAAGTAGACATGGACTCGATACATACATATAGTCAGAAAGAGTTAATGGTGTATTATAAATTCAAATCCAATTTACTTACCATTACATAAAAACCCTGTTAAAAATACATATCTCTATGTAGGAAACATAATCTACAGTATTCCTGCATGGAAAAGGAAGGTGCAGGAAGCAAGAAAAACCCCTATGACTAAAGGATAAGGTAGAGAAAAATGCAGAACAAAATGTTCTGCCTGAAAGCTGTAGCCAACAGTACCAATAAAAAGAGCCAAATACTAACATTTAAAATGTTAAGTGCAAATTAAAGAGTAAATGAAAACTTGAACAATTAAATTGATATTAAAAAGAAAATCATTAAGTGTATCCATAACAAGAAGTCTCTTGCTTAGTTATGGAAGTATAGATGAGAACGTTGCATGAAAATGCTCCAGTAAAAACAAACCCCCTTCCCCAGTCTGTCAGAGAAACAACAACAAAAACAAAAGAATGAAGAGGTAGATTTCTCTCTTTATAAGGTAGATTTTTTTTTAAAAAACCAACTCTTTCTTAGAGCTGCTTGCAAAATATAAGGGTAGAACAGCATTTGCTACCTAGATCATCCAGATATGGAGCTCTTCCCAGAGATGACTATAGGTCTTACAGTCACACTTCTGTGAGAATGAAATCACTGTCTTGGCACTCAAACAAGTCTTGGATTAAATTCACATGATACGACCAATCAGCCAATAAAGTAGAAATATATAAACAGCTTACAGTTATTGAAAGGGAGTGAAAGTAGATGGAAAGTGGTTCTTCAAGACCCAGATATTAGAAGCTGAAGTTAAGGGGGAAAAAAAATAGATCTAATGTGAAGGATAGAAGTAATTCCTGTCAGTTGAGTATAAAGAAAAATCTCTCCAGAGGAAACGGTAATACTCCTGTCACTAAGCACTTTTGTAATTAAGTTGGATATCATATTCTGAAACATACAGTACTGAAGGGAACAGTTCTGCACTGTCAGGTGATGAATTTATTACTCGTAATAAACATCTTCTGTATTATGCTTCTAAAGTGTAAAATGTGTAGATATGCTTCTTGGTAACCTAAGCACTTCTGTTGTGTGCAGTACACACATATGCAGTGATACATATGTATATACATAACTTAAACATGTAGAAAAATGGGCCACAAGTCTTTACAGTGAGAGAGTTAATCAATAAGACTCAGAATATATCATTGCAAGAGGGATACTGTGTTTGTTGACTGTAAGACCATCCAGGACTTCATTAACTCGGTTCTTTCAAAGATATTATCTGAAGAGCAGACTCATCTAGATCAACTACTGTGTATAATTTGAATTTGCCTGAGTGATGTTGGCATCAGTGATCAGATAATGATATGCTTGTCTTGTTCCAGATCTTTTGAGTACATCATTGATAATGTTTCTTAGAGGACTTAAAATCTAGAGTAAATAAATTACTTTCACTAAATGTGATTGTTAGCTTCATAATCCTAAACAAGACACAGATTTAAGAAACTCTCATTTTCTCATTTTATTGAATTAATTACATTTACCTTATCCCCTTTTAACTGTTCAGTACAGAGGAATGAGATACCAGGACTCAGCTATTAACCACAATGTTTACTTTCTGAAATGAAAAGGCATTTCCTGTTTACAATGTCCAGAATGAGATCCAGGATTGGTGTTGAATACATTAGACCCCTGTAATTATAATCAAGGGAAAAAAACAAAACAGTAAGCATATCTGAATAGCTAAGAATGAGATAAGTGAATACAGACCTATTCAAGTTTTACAGTTTGCCAAAAGGACTTTGATGTTTTTCCTGAAATGAATTTAGAAAGTACACATATATAGGAGATACTGTTGAACTCGTCAATTGGCCCTCAAGTTGGACACACAAAAGTTGCATAGTTTAAATTGTTGTTCTCTGTAGCAGGTTCATTTGTTTTAGTTTGGATTTAAAGTTTTTTTTTTTAATTTCATGAATGTATTTTTAAAATTGGTTAACAGCTGAACATGTACAGATATTGCATTTTCTTCTTCCTAGGGTAAAGCCTCCTATGCAAAAGGGATACAGATAGTAAAAAGTATCCACAAAATATCTATCTGTATTTCAAGAGTGAAAATAAATAGAAACTCATTAAACCAGCGGAAGGAAAGAGGAAGAGGAGGAGGGAAGAGGAAGGAAGATCTATAGATTTTTGGGTCTTCTGTAGTCCATCACAGTATTGTCAGTCATTATCTATTTTAAAGTTGATTAAAAAAAATGAACTTTGCAAACAACATTACTGAAAGGCAGAACTATTTGCTCATAGAAATATTTATAGAAAAAAAGTATAGAAAAAAGTGCTTGAAATCACCTTTGCATTTACTGTATTTCAATGCACAAATAAATTACTCAAATTGCTTATTGATCATAACTAAAGATTTGCACAGATAGTTAATAAACTGCAATTATTTCTGCTTATTTAGTTACGCATTTGGAGGCAGAGATGTTCATTTACATTATATTGGTAGAGTACATAAGAAAATGGAAATCAAGTTTCTGTCAAAGTTCAGATTTTAATAATAGCAGTCAGGACAGAAATACCAGCAAAAGACATTAATTTGAAAGCAAGTCAAATTGATCTTTGTAAATGGCAAATATACAATTCTTAACTCTTAAAAAAAAAAAAAGTGCTAGTTCATGAGGTATTACTTATATTGATGATTGTATTATTCCTTATGATGTTCAGCCTTTGAACAGCTTGAACTGTTTCCTGTAGTCCAGCACTGAATAAAATTGAACTCTATATAAGGATTCATAATGATACTACATGGTAGTATTGCTCTAGTTTGGAGGGAAGCAGGAAGAAGACCCCCAGAGGAGAATGGGAGCGGTTACTTTCTATCCAAAGTGGCATGAGTGGCTTGGGAAGGGATATAATAGATTACATGCAATGGAATGCTAGTTTGAATGATATTCAGTATTGCAGGTTTCCTGCTGCCAGACTGTCTGGAGCAGGCAACACAAGGAAAGGTTTAGGATTGCTTCTTGAAGGAAAAAAAAAAAAAAAAATATATATATATATATATAAAAATGGAGGAGCCTGCTGTTTCTATATAGCAAGGCAGAACACCTAACACAATCCATGCAGTGGGATGGAGTTAGGAGCGTTTTTTCCACTAGGCAGTTAAGCAATTGCAGTCTTAAAGAGAAATGTCTCCATGTGAAGTGTGAGAAGCCACAGGCAATTTGTTCATTTTGTTTTGTTTCTTGGTCTCAAATCCTATTTTGATCAAAACATGATTTTGGCCAGATGATTATTGCCCAGACAGAAAGGCATCCAGGCTGGAACACTGTAGTCTCCTCTTTCTTCCATGCAGAGGAGTAGCCAGAGAGGATCAAAACTGTTAAGTCAGACATGTCTACTCTGAGGAGGTATCATAAATGACAGGATTAAACAGTGCCTTTTACTTGCTGACCTTTGAGTTCAATAACTGTGTTAGTGCATTTTGAGAAATCTGAAGGGTATTTGCTACTGCTCATGAATGGTTAGCTATCTGTAAAATTGCATTTGTGAAAATAACTTCAGAAGTCCCTATCCTAGATGTGAAGCTATGACCTAGTATTAGACAACTCTGACTTAAGAGGCCAGTGTTTAAGTCATAGGTTACAATTTTAAAATACTCTTGGCATCTGAGGCTTGATAAAAATTGCCTTGAATGTCAGTGAAAAATGAAGAAAATTAGTAATGATAGAGCTCGGAAAGTATGCCAGTCAAGGATAATCCCAGTCAGCTTCTGCAACTCTTTCAGTAGTCTTGCAAATAATTTTCAGATTTAGATTTGTTATATGAATTGAAACCATTATTTCAGCATCAGTATTGTTTATAGTTGTATTTATATCATGCTTAAATTCACATGACAAAACACACAATGAGGAAGGGTCTTCTGTAAAATAAAATTTCTTTCAAACAAATTCAAATTTGGATGGTACCTAATTTGGGAACCATTATTAAGAAATATGACCATTTTATGTGCATTTCACAAAAGAAATTGGTTTAAAAATTCTGAACAGGATAATTTTGGTACCATTTTGCAGAATAAGACCAAAATAAATCCACAGTGGTCTAACCTATCAAGTATCATCTCTTTCGAGCCAGTGTGTGAATATACATACATATGCATGCTGATTTTCATCTGGGCTCCTTTCTGAGGTGAAATAAACTCCTTGAATGACCAATAAAGCCCAAATGCCAGGCCTCCAGGTCAGTCTGTTTTCCTCAGAATACAGTCCTGGTTGTAAGCTAGCAGTTAACAAAATACATTAGAATATTTTAGAATCAATTAAAGTACTCAGTTCCATTCTGAAGGCAAAGAGTTTAACCAATAGGGAGACGCATGCATGCAGAGAAAATGCAACAGATCTGGTTCTTATATCAAAAATGCACGTAGACAGTTGTAAGCAGTGGTCTAATCCTTAAGCTGAAGGACTCAGAATATACCTGGTATCTTTACAGATATTTAGAAGAAAAATGTAGCACAGCATGCTTTCATCCACAAACTTCAGCACTAATACTGTGTGCTTACAGCTGAATAGATTTAAGGCCAGAAAACATTAGGGCTGGAAAAGGGATCAGAAAATTATCAGGAGGAATGGCATAAAATACTTATAACATGGAGATTGTGAGTGAGGAAGCAGCTCTGTCTATTGAAACCCTTGAGAAAGAAGCATCATTTCTTCTAAGTGGAGGAGCATCCTCCTCCTTTAATGAGAGAGTTGATGCATTATGAGAAGTCCTGTTGGTTTACGCATCCGAAGTGTATTGTATGAGGAGCAGCTCCTCTGTGGTCCCCAGTAGGGCTTGATCTGAGAGATCAATGCTAGAAACTGGAATCCTTACAAGCGTGCCAAAACCAGGAACCCCAACAGTTTGCTGGTAAAAACTCAGGCAAGGCTTAAAGGCTGGGATTTAGTTCTTCATCTAAATTTTTGACCAATAACTAAGACCTTCATTTTGGATCTAAAACACATAGCTCACTTTTTGTGGATCTTATTTCTAGTATCCTGTCAGAACATAACTGAATCTTCCCTATATCAGTAGTTTAAATACAGTTGATAGTGCTGATAATTGTCATACATACCAATCACATAGAAGGTCCATGAAAGATACTGTGCACTAACCATATGAATGATTTCTACATTTTTGTCTGCATTACAATATCTTGAAGATGGCTGTATTTGTAAAATAAGTGTCAGTGGTGTACATATTTGTTGGTAGTAAATGTAGCAAAGTTACTGATGATATGCAAGGATATGAGTAATGTCACAAAGCACGTTTCAATATTTGGAATTTTCTTTTCAAATGTTTCAAGTTGTTCTTTGCCAGAACCTACAGAAATAAAAAATGGCATAATTCATAGTTTGAAAAGGGATAATCATTTTCAATCAAAAGGTCATAGAAAGCTAAACCCACTGCTTCTTCAGATTCTGGAACATATTTATTTGCATACAAAATGCTCACAAGAATATAGCCATATAGAATTAAAAAGAGTTACTTAAGTTATCTAGTCATACAGCTTGTTGCAGCTGAAGATTTTTTCCCTTATAAAATCAGGAAAACAAAATTAAGTGGACTGACTTCACATTATAAAGTGAAATTTTGATCAAGTCTATCAGGTGACTATAAAATTAGTCATCAAGGCCCTACTCCTGTCCAATTAAAGATATTAGAAACATCAACATGTATTTTATTTAGCACTGAATTTAGCCCTGTAACCTGGAGTAGAATTTGATGAAGTCATAGTGTAGAATAACCAGTGTAAAAAAATATTACTGAAGCTGTATATTAAGTACCTGAAACAAGTCAGAAGCAACTGGGAATTCTAGTCTGTTAGCAATGATAAAGCAAACATGAAAATAGAATAGCAGGTACTACTTGCCTTTTAACAGTTATCTGAACAAAAAAAAAAAAAAAAAAAAAAAAAACAGTATTAAGAAACCAGAAACACCTTTTTGCTAATTAAAATAGAGAAGTTTCATTTTCTAATGAATAAAGCAATATTCTAGTTAATCCATGTACTTTTAGTAAGGCAGATCTTAATGTTACTGGATATCATTTAAATTAACCTCATTGAGACTAAGGTTAATGAGAGTATTTAATCAATGTGATCTAGGAATAGGTTTTGTTCAAAACAGCTTTCTAGTATGCCAAAGTAGCTTTGTTAACTTCTTTACAAGATTACATCCCAAGTGGAAATTTCTAAAAGGAAAAATGTGCATGTGGTGGTTACTGAGTATTTATATTCACTTCTCATATGCCTTTTCACTGTGATCTTTTGGTGAATAGTTTAACATTATGTATTATATCAGTTATGCCTCCCACACTTGTTCCTTCATCCTTAAGAAATTCATTTTGTTGCTTGCTTACTTTCTCACTTTTTAGGAGAAACAAAGGGTGTAAGAATTTTATATCACTTATGTGCAAGAAATTTATATGAGTAACTGTCAGCCTAAACAGTGGTTTTCACTGATTTTGAATCAGTGCTCTTCAGGGGCATCTCAGGCCAGGTAACATATAACACTCAAAGAAGCTTAAAGAAATTTTAAGAGTTAGAACTATACCTCAACACTGCATGGCAGTTTAAGGACATAACTGACCTAATGCTGACCTATTTAAGGCATAATAACATAAGCACATAGAAAGCAAAAATATACACTTGATAATACTGCAAGTATTGGAATCTAAGTTCACAATTTCAGTTGGAGGCATGTTTACAGGAACAAATTGTAGTTACATTATTTTTGATCTCATTTAAATGAGAAAATTTAATGCTGCAGTATCATTTCTAAGGGTTCTTTTTAGTATAGAAATAAATGTTTGAGCTTATTTACAAATAACTTTCATATTAAACAAATAAAAAGACCTACTATAACTACTTCAAAGGTGCCACACCGGTACCAGTGTGTTAGGATCATTCCTGCAAGCTTTTCAAATATACAGTATTAATGAAGAAAGCATATACATAAATTTGATGGCATATTTTTCCTTGGCTTATACTGATACCACCTTGAATGGGATTTTAGAGTTTAAAATCAAGGTGGAGCTTGGGCTATTTTATTTACGCTTTGTCTTTTATGCCTCATTCTTGCCCTCTGTTCATGTTCTTAAGCAGTGTTTTGAATAACTTATACCTTCATAGTACCCACAGAATTTATGCTAAAGTTTTATTTGAACTCATGTTTAGGCTGCAAACTAAGTCCTCCTTAAACTCCTTGAGAAAGAAAAGTTCCATTATTAGCCACATTTGTAGCAACTTGTCAAAGACAATTAAAATCTAATTATTCCTTTCTCAGACCTTGTTTGCCCCTTAATTATATTTTTGCTCTTTCCTGTATTTAATTTTCTTAATGTTTCCTTCTGAATATATCAATTTTGATTTCTCAAAGTAAATTTTACTCAAGATTATAAAAAAAATTACTGAAAAGCAAATGGGAAAATTTAATATGCTAGCAGGACCATTTAACCTTTTCTAATTTTTCCTTTTTTAAAACTGCACTCTAATTTTATTAACTAAAGGACACATTGAGGAAAGGGGGTCAGCAGATGCTTCTCAGAAATTGCTTAGAAGTGTTCAAGACATCATCCCTTAGCATTGATAACAGATCAATAACTGGACAAACTTTTAGCATTCTTTATGTAGAATAATAATAAAAAAAACTTGTTTCTTGCATAAATCATTTAAAGAATCCTTGGCCCTTCTAAACTTGATTGCTTTGAGCATCATGCACTCAGCTGATGTGCAGACACTCCTGTTAGCAAAACCAAACAGGACTATGGCACATGTGCTGAATCCCTCTCAAAGATTCTCTATGTTTTCCTCTTCACTTAAGTCCCTAGCACCAAAAGGAGAGAACAAAGGCTTGGGAATATTTTGGAGTCACAGATATTCCCTTCACACCACAGTGCAGCAAATTCCTGCCCCATAGAAGTGTTGAGGTGGTGACTATTTCTTCAAAAAGGAGAAATATCTATGGGCAGAGCCCTGAAAAGGGTCCTCAGCTTTGTCATTCTTTTCTGCCTTGACCTATAATGTCTAGCTACTCTGAGGGAGTGTTTCAGAGCTCACTTCTGTTGGATGGTGTATGAAGGGTAGGAAAACAGATGTGGCAGTTCAGGTATAGTGGGGAATGGCATGCCTAGCTCTTGTGCAGCTGTGATCCAGCTTCACAGGAGGTGGGACTCCCCAGGGAATCCTATTACACTGTGCTATATCATGTTGGATTTTGAGAACACTTGGATAGATATAGCTGTGTCTGGGTATACTCTTAGATGGGTTTTGCATGTGCCCACTCATGCAGGCTACTGCATCATCTGCTCCTATAAAATACTTTAAGTCAATAAGCAGTTAAAGTCAAGTCATTGCAGGGAACATTCTCAGAAACAAAAGAAAAAACAGGAGGGAGATGCCAGGGAAGGAGAATACAATTTGTTGCGTTTAGTCACTTTCATTTAAAAATGCCACCAGTGTTTGGCATTTAGCCATTTGTTAGCAAAAACAGATTCCCATTCTCAAAGACCTAATGATGTACTAGAGATTAGAAGGGAAAATTATAATTAATTTTGTGTAAAGTCCAAAGGCAAAAATGCACTTGAGTTAGGAAAAAAAAAAGTCCTGTTTCAAGTGCTGGTATTCTTTAGAGTGGTGATGGGGCCATATACAGGAAGAGCTGCTAATGAGCTGCTGTTTTCTAATCAAAGCAAAAACAAAAACAAAAAAGAAAAACAAACAACCAAAAAAAAAAAAACACCACTCCAAATCCCAGTGGCAAAATGGCAAGCTTCCCATTTCAGTGTCATTTACAAAATGTGAGTAGTCCATTGCTTACTTAATGAAGGAAGAATTACAAAGCTTATTGTTAATGAAGATTGTTGTCATTTTTTAAATGACATATCAAATTGTTATGTTTTAGTTCAATACACTTTTATGCAAAGCAGTGCTTTACCATATTCCTTATACATTATTGCTTAGTCATAGAAGGCAAGTATTGATAGATTTTTTTTTTTTGGCAAGCTACCAGTTGAGAAGTGCTTCCAGTTCCACATGTGTGTATTAATCAAGACAGATAGGGAGACATACATAAAGTAAAGAATTAAGAGTATGAAGTTCTCCGCAGCATTGCAAGAAGGCATGTTTCTGAAGACACTGTAGACAAGAAAGATATTCACAGTATATGCTCCCATAGGAAAAGTGTTCTGTCAAAATGATACACATGAAACCAACAATAAGCTTTCTGAAAAGTGTGAGCAAGGAGGAACTTAAAAATGATACAATAAATAGAACAATCTGGAAGGAAAAGCTTATTCACCTAGAAGGACATTTGGAGGTACCAAAAAAGAAATGTTACCAATTTCAAAAAAATTGCAAAATAACCCTGACTCTACAGATCTACTTCAAGCAGAAACCTTTCTTCAATTTAATTGTTGTGGGCTCTTCCCCTGCACCACAAAGCTATTACACATACCTATTTTTAAGTGTCATTTCTTCCTATAATTCACAGCTAGTAACCAGGTAAGACCAGTGAATACAACAGAAAGAGGAAATTCCTTTAAAGAGCATCTTTTAAGGCATTTTGAATATTTCACCAGATGGAATTCCCTTCACTTACTAATATTTTATAAAGAAAACACTTGGCTCAGCTGAACAATAAATTAACATTCTAATTTTTGAGACTCAGACACAAACTAAGCAACAGCAATCATACCAACTTATGCTGAGGTAACATCCTCTAGAGAGAGAGCCCTTGAAGATGACGTGTGTGTGTGTGTGTGTGTGTGTGTGTGTGTGTGTGTGTGTATTTTTTTAAATAAGACCAACACTAACCTTTAAAATTGAAATACTTTTTAAAAATGTCTGATATGTTTTTATTCATTCATCCTATGAACAAATGCCAGGTCCTCCATTTTCTGTCAGTCAGCTTTCTTGAAGGCACTTCCTCTCTCCAATGCCCCTTCCAACCTACAACTAATCAATTACCCTATACCTGTGATCCATGCAAGTGTACATTTCTCTAAGACTGTGACCTAGCTTTAAAAATAATAGCTGTCAGTGGTTTCTAGTGTTGCCTTGTTTTTATTGTTTTATTCTTATTTAAATACTCAAACATTTTATTTTCTTTTGCCTATGACAAATCCTTATTGCTCAAATGTCTTTCGTTCAGCTCTCCCTGCTAACTCCTCTTCCTCCTTTTCCTTCTTCTGACCCTGCCTTACTTTCCTGGTTCTTGTTCACCCCCACTACATAGTGCTCATATTTACTGACTTTCCATCAGGAGAAAGTCAGTTGAGGAAGATCATATTTGGTGTCTTTTGTGTATGAGGGACAGAAAGAAAGGGTGGCTTATGAGCACATGCACCCAGAGCACCAGTTTTCAGTTCCACAGTAGCATTTTTAATCCATTGCCCAGTTTCATTCAGATTAGTCATAGCTAAACTGCTTTCTGACATACTACAACTCAATTTATGCAAAAATAAACAGCCACATAGGGGCTGAACCAATTATATCCCCAGTAAGGAAGCCTTGCAACCTGAGCTCCACCCTTACTTGCATATCTTTAAGTTAACATAGTAATATGTAAGAATTAAGTTTCATTGATTTCACATGTGTATTTTTTCCCCTTCCCTTTAACAGTAGGGAGAACTATTTAGACAAGTTGTATTAAATTAGTGAGAGCCTGCAACTTGATATAGGTGCCCCTGCATTGCTCCAGTAGAAGAGAGCGCATTAAATTATGTCTGGGAAGATGGAGAGTCTCCTCCTAGCTACTCTTGTGTGCAGCAAAAGTCTTAGGATTTAGCAGTGAGCTAAGTTAGATGCAGCAGCACAGAACAAGATTTCCTAACTTCAAACAGCTTTGAGTTTTGTTCACTCGTTCATGCTCAGAAAGCTGAAAGACTGAAGGTAACGAATCAACTTTCTGATATATTGTCATATCTCAAGCCAGGGTTTTTCTGTCTTGCCAACTTTGTTTTCTAAAATGAGCCTTCATTTTACTGCCTGATTGTTCTTGTGATTTACTCTTAAGCTTCATGTGGGTATTTTAGAGGATTTTACTACTATATTGTAACTCTTTTCCCCTCCTAAGAGGCAGCTACCTATGCAGGCCCTTCAAACTTGGCCAATTTCTATCTCAAAAAAGTGCTTCTGAATGATTTTTAGAATTGCAATTTAGTTTCAGAGAATATCAAAGAGGGTAGGGAGCAACTGGCTGTGCATTTAATAAGAATTTATTTTGTTCATAGGCAAAACAACTCAGACTGCATATTTTGGAAACCATCATCTTTGTTTCCAAAGCAGATTTACCTTTTGCTTGCATACAAGTGCCTAAATTAAAGTATTGAGCAGAAGAGCAAATGTGAATAGACTGAAGACTGCCCATCTAGTATGGTTATTACTTTACCCAGAAGAAAGTGTGTTTATTCTTTAGCTGTTTAAAAGCTCTCAGTGGATAACATAAGGTAGCTATTAAATGGCCTCTGAAGTTAATTTGATAGTCTAAGCCCACTTTACAGTCAGTAAGCACATTTCACCTGATTCAAAGTAGACAACCAGTTTTAGACTATGCAGTGCTGAATACCTGCCTTTGCTTGCAACTTTGCCCTAACTCATGTCTTGTTCTGCATTCTTGCAGTGGGAACTGCCAGAGCACAAGCAATTTAAGTCCACAGCTGTGCCAAGATCTCTTCCCAGAACTGGGGAAGAAGTCCTCCTCACCATGGGGAAGGAGAGCTTCCCTTTTTTGGCCTACCCCTATTGCAATTAGGGCAAGTTGCACTAGTTAGAGGCATGGTTATATGGCAATCCCCATGGGTCCAGATACAAGGATAAGGAGATCAATAAATAATAGCCTGCTGTCATCTTATGTTGAAGTAATTCACCTAAATTCCAAGCAACTAAGAGCAAGACATTAACTCTGGGACAAAGCATCTGACAATTGTTTGAGGACCATATTTTGCTACTCCAACACTACCAGCCAAATACAATGGGAAAGTTGGACTTTGATGTGGGGTAGGAAAGCAGCATAAGTATAGATATTCTGCTAAAGGGGTTTAGTTAAGAGCATTAGGAGAATATGAGATGAGCAGAAATAGCAGCTGCCTGCATGGAGATACAAATCACCTAGAGAAAATAATGAAACTGAGCCAGTCCAGCATGTGCCCCTCTTTCCTCCCCCCCCCCCCCCAAAAAAAAAAAAAAAGAAAAAAGAAAAAAAAGAAACAGGGAGATATTAGCAAGGGCCATTTACTTTAAAAATTCACCTGAAAACAATAAAGGCATGAAGGAATATGTACACTCTACTGAGTAAAGCAAACTATAAGAAATACCTGTCAGGAAACAGCAACAGCAGGCTGCTCCACGAGCCAGGGGCAAGATCCAGGCAAGCACCTTCACCCACAAGGGCACAGTCCCACAGCACCCAGGCCAGGCAGGTTCAGGTGACAGTCCCTTGAATGCCAGACAAGCCCATGGCAACAGGGCAGGTCCAGCACCAAGACACAGGGTCAAATCAGCAGGTCAAGCTGAGCAAGGAATGGGGCTGGATCCAGGTCTACCCAGAGCATAGCTTGGGCTGGACCAGGAAGCTTGATAGGAGAACAGGCCTGAGCTTAAATGTAATTTCTGGGCCAATGGCTGGAGGATGTGTGGGCAGGGTCTCATGTGAAGTTGATCAGGGCAAATAAAGCCTATTGGTGCCCTCACAGTATTGTAGGAAGATCAAGTGTGCTATGGGACAGCTTAATTGGGGGTGAAGACAGCTCTCAGAGCAGCTGTGAGGAGTTTCTGTTCTTCAGTGGCTGGCCTAAAAGGACCACACTCTGCTCTTTAGTAGGGACATGCTTTGAATAAAGAAAAAAACAGAAACAGAGTAAAAAAAAAATCTTTTCCAAAATTTGTATTATTTTTTCTGGTAAGTCATCGCTGTATATTGCAGGGATGTTTGCCCTATGTGTGAGTGGTCATACAAACTTCCAGTCTCCAAGCTTGTTTCTACTATCCAAGGCACAACTCAGAATTTGAGATAGAGTATCCGCTGCCTCCTAAACCAACTGTAGCCCTGCCCTGCTTCCCTAATCTTGGCAGTCAGACACGTTTCAAAATAGCAAGCTTGTTCTAGCTACAAAAACCCCCTTCTTTACAGAACGACACCAGATCCACTATGACAATTTGGGTGAGGCCATTGCTGGTGACTGGAGGAGCTTTAGGACTTAATCAGAGATGTCACTGCCCAGAAGCCAGTCCCCCCTCCATATCCTTGTGGAAGAGCACAAGGGTTGCAGCAAGGTAGTTCTCCCACGTGTTCCTATTGCCAAGAAGGTGCAGAAAGTTTTTTTCCCTTAATCCACCCTATACCTCCTCTTGTAACCTTTAGAAGTATTTTGCAAAGAAATAAAAGCTCTACTTTTTTGCATTTACCTTGCTGTCAGTGCCATTCACTTCATATCCTTTTTTTTTTTTTTTTAAGAAAAAGCTATGACAAGTTCTCGTTGGTTCTAAGCCTTGTAATCTGGTCCTTGCTGTTACATCAGTAAAACACTCAGTTTTCAGTATAATTCCGGGAACCAACAGGATTCAGTGGCCCTGTCCAGCCTTCTCTCCCAAGTCTGTATCTCCCATTAAGCCTCCCTGCTGTAAGAGCTTCTCTCTTCCCCTCTTTCTAGTTGCTTCTACTGGAGTGGCTGTATCTAGGCAGCTTAAAGATTGAGGCTGAGGAAGAGTGAAGCTGAGGAGGCCACACTGTGCCTCATCGCTGGTCTGAAAGCTCCTGCAGGACATTAGCTTTGCAAGCAGAGTGGGGCTGCTGGATTTCAAGGATTCTGGAGTCTTTCCTGGTGATGGTCCTAAATAGTGTATAATTTGCAAGTATAGATACGGTCAAAATTTCTGCCGGTACTCAGAAGACCAGTGGACACAGTAGGAGATCAATTTCAGAAAGCAGTTAATACTAACCTGTGCTTTTTTGTGTTTACTTATCAAAGAGCCAGTGGTTGAAATAGTTACTTGGTCAGCTCTCAGGCTGATGTTCAGATATTAATCCAGCTCTGGAAGAAGCAAGCTTGAGGGACATTGTGATGGGCAGAGCTGTCTTCAGCCAGTGCCTACTGTGTGGCACAAGATTAATGTGTCCCAGGTTACTGATTCATACAAAACCTACATACACATAGGAGAGGTGAGAGAAATGAGCTGTTTATAACACTAAAAAAAATCATATTTTTAGTTTGAAATTTCACCTTTAATTTTTATCATTCAGTTTGGTATGTGTTGTGGCAGCCAGATACAATGAACTGTGAAAACTGAAATAAAATAAAAAGTCATCTCTGGTCTGTCAGCTAACATCTGAAAAAAATGACATCTATGTAGTATAAAACCCAATAGGATATATATTTACCCAGTGCAATGTGGAAAGCTGAAGTAATTTTTCATGCCTATTTTTTGCTGTTTCCCATGGACAAACTTTTGTGACATATTAGAAAATGGAGATTTTAATTAAAATTGGTAATTCTGGGCCTATTGCTGCTGCTACCGGCCTTCTTAGTACAAGACAGCAGAGTTTTCGGGAGCAGGACTACTGAAATCCAAGCTAAGAAACTGTAAACTACTAGTAAATTAGAATGGCAAATACTGTAATGGTAAATTCAGAATGCCAATATTGATTAGGAAATTTTATTTAAAATATATTTCCCTATCAATCAGTTCCTTGCTGCTAACATGCATTTTCAGATTTATCTACTCAAAAAAAAATGCTGAGTTTTATTTAAAACTCCAATTAAAGTATACATATCAAGATGTGTGTAATCATGCACACCAAGATGTATATTAAGCTATTTTATACCAATAATACTTAATGCATATTAACCTGAGTCTAGCCTTACAGATGCATGAGATTCTAGTACATCTAATTACAATTTTTATTTAGTTACTGAATTCCTGTTGTGGAGTGAACGAATGCCACACTGAATCCAGTATGTGTTAATAATTTAACTCAAGAACATGACCACAATTTCCTCCAATACTCTGAGGACAGATGCTAGAGTAATATCCTCCCAGTTATAGGTAATGAAAAAAGGGAAAACCAGGCTTCCTAATAATACAGAGGGTCTGAGAAACTCTGAGCTATCAACAGCTTAGATTGATGTGACAGCTAGGATAAAATCTCATTAAAAAGCAAATTAATATCACAAGGTCTAACCATTAATAAGTATGCATAGTTTTACAGTCAACTGAGAAAGTCATGTGATTATAGGCAGTAACTATAATATTAAAAGTGTATTAGCTCAGATATTTCATCAGTATGCTTGAGGAACTAGGCAAGTGGTTGAAATCAGTAAATACCGGGCAAGATATGGCAAAAATCTCACTTTGTTGTCAAAAGCAGAGCACCTAAGTCCATCTTTATCTTGTAAAATCAGTTTTTCTAGATCTACTGCAGGTGGTTGTTGCTACATTTTTTAATTGAAACTGTGGGTATCAGATATCTCTAAAACCAGTTATTTAGATGCCTTGATACAGTTTTGGGTACTCAACTTTGTTTAAGTTAAAAATATAGGCCTTTTAGCTTAACTTCTGTGCCTATTTCCTCAAAAATAAAATGTAACCATATCTACATCTTAGTTAAGATTTTCAAACTGGTTTTATAAGTACTGTATGTCTTTCAAACTGATTTTCAAACTGAAATGCAAGTTCTTATTCTTACTCAATTTATTTCCCCTTTTCTGGAAGTTGCTAACTTGGAAGATAAACAAAATACGTGAATATCTTGTCATATGACGTAATTCTTGAATGAGTTATATATAGTTATTACAGTTATTATAGTTATTATAGTTATATATAGTTATTACACATATTCATTTCATTAAGTGTCATGTTGTTTGATTTTAGGATATTACTCACATTTATTTATTTTACCCATATGTATTTATTTCCTTCCTAATGTTAAAAAGGTCTCTTAATGTTAAAAAGTCTGAAGTATATCCAGTGGGTACGGCCCCATCAGGTCATAAATATTTTTACTCATCATAATCATTAATTTCAGGTAAAGGAAAGCACTTTGGCTTAAATAGATAGAAAGACACTGGCCATCTGCTTATTAGGACTGTTGTTCCACTGGTGACCATTGTAGAATAAAGTGTGTTAGTTCCTCTAGAAATAACAGAAACAAACAAAAAAACGCACTTAAGTTTTCTTTTTCCCAAATTCCTTTACCTTCAAGGAAGAGCACCTAGCAACTCATTTATGTTGCAAGTTTTGCTTGCTAAAAAGGAGCAATTAATTACTTTGAGTCTTGAAATCTCAGGAATGATGAGGAGAGACCCCGGGTAAATTTCGCATTTCGGTGTGTATTTTCATAGTAGAGGTGGCTGCTTCTCATTCTGTCCGGCAAAGTTAAAACAAACCATTCTACCACAACCACCATCATGTACTGATCCTCAGTCATGGTGACAAAGTACCAAGTGCTTTTTTTCATGGCATTTTGTGACAGATCTTTCAGACTGTCAGTCACGAACCTCAAAGTGTGCTGCTTATGATGAGAAGCACATTTTTTTTAAAAAAACCCTAATATATAAAATTCTGCTCAGTTAGTTATAATATGGGCTGATGCTGATGTCAAACGTCTTAGGTGGAATTGATATATGGAGACCTGGCTTGACACAATGGCAAGGAAGCATCAGTCAACATCAGGAACCATTTGTAGCATTTGAATAAACGCACTAGTATATAATTAATACAGAAGATACATTTCAAATTCCTGAACATTGTGAAGTTGGAGGAAGCTTAGTATCTGAAGCTTGATCTGAACTTTGTGATTTGTCGTCTTCTATGGTGGGTTATACATGGTAGTTTAGGACACACAGAGATTGCAGGATGAGCTAAATTTGCTTCTCTTGTCTTAGTGATGGAATTTGTGTGTGTGTGTGTGTGTATGAGGACAGATTTTTGTGTTTATTAAAAATAGTCCGAATGCTAACAGATGTGAGCAGTGTAATGGAAATGTCTCTAAAATTTCTCTGATTAACTTTGATATTAGATACTGCCTTTGTTAGATTTAAAGTTTGTAACAGATTTTGAGAGCTGTTTTTTGTTTGTAGACAATCATGGAGATCATTTCCAATAAGAACTTAGTTAAGATTCAATCCTTGTGGCATATCAGTAGGATTTTTTGTGATTTACCTGTCTGTCTTCAAGCAATGGACTGAGATGATTGGCTTAATTTAATTTAAATGAAATTTAAATTCCTTTGGGCCAGATTTTAAAATTTATTTAAACATCTAAAAATGCCTAATGTCATTTCTACCTTTAGGCTCTTCAGATACCTTTACAACACTGGTCTAAAAGCTTAAGTCATTTCAGGAGATGATACTTTCATTCTAAATGACTTAAATGGTTTTTAAAATTTTATTGTTTACCTACAATTATGCCTGCCAGCTAGTTTCAGCGAGATCTTAAAGACTAGTAGTACATATGGCTCCAGTAACCTAAAGACAGCCAAGAATAAAAGGTTCTTTCACCACTTTCTGAAGCAATACAGCCCCCGTTGAAAGATCACTTAGCCTCCCTCATGCAGTCAAAGAAAGAAGAGTCTTGGATGATGAAACAGAATGAAAAAGTAAGTGAACAAATAAGATGGTATTTGGATGTAGTAATCAGATCATTAGCAATTCCTTAATTCATCCTTGTAACCAGCCTTCTGGTGACCAAACTGAGTGACAAAATCAAGAATACAGATAAATCTCACTATCATATATTTTTTCCTGTCAACTAAGTGCTCAATTAGTATTGCATAGGTCCTGCATAATCAGAAGACCAACTAGTTAGCAGAATGCACTCCTAAATTAATACAATGTAAATTTGTCAGTTAGTTAAGTAACAACAAACAAATGACTCCTTGCACCATTAGCATTATGACATGATGCTTTTTTACAGAAAATAGTGTAAAATTATGTAGTTGTTCCTAATTAATACAGACATTCACCATAACAAATCATTAAGCACTTGTTTTAGAGTGACTTTTACTAGTAACCACTCTGTAAAAGTGATTTTACAAAAAAATTACTATGATTAAGCACAATTCCTAGTAATTTCAAATAGCTCCTTTCAGTGGGATAAGGAATAATGCATGACAGTGGGGATAAGCAATGTGTATTGTAAATGAAACTCATACACAATTTAATATAATCAGTGAAGTAATTCGTAACTGAATAACATCTTGTTTGTTGTGAGCACCACAGAAAAGACTGAAGTCCAACTATCAGCTGTAATATAATGAAGAAAAATTTCACAGTTTTGGAAGTAAGGTGTAGAGATGTGAATCATTGGACAGTGATAAAAACTTGCAGGATGCTCCAACACAAAGAGCAAGATAAAAACTTGCAGGATGCTCCAACACAAAGAGCAATGTATTTTTTATTATTTGAAGGGAAAGATTTAAATCCAGTTCCTTTTCTTCTCTTCTTGTTCTTTATTCATTTTCACTTCTGCACAGAGTTCTCTAGGGTTTTTTTGTGTGCTTGTTTCTACGTAAATAGAATTACTTCCATTCCTCTGAATCTGATATTTTTATCAATAGCACAGATGTTATCCTGTATTGGCCTGTGGTATTCCGACTCTTGGTTCCTACATCTAAAAACACTAAGCCCTATCGCTTACGTTAGGAGGTGTAACACACAGAAAATGAAGTCACAAATTGTAACTCCTCCACATTTATAAATAATATCACTTGCAGTAAGCTATACCACAGATTGGAATTCTGTGAATAATTTTTTTTCCAAATTTCACTTTTCTTTCCAAATTACCTTTAAGAATAACAAAGGGTTAGTGGTCTTATTTTAATCTAATAGATGTGAACAATTAGTTTTATAAATACAATTTTGTTACATTACCCTATCTTATCCATTGCATATAAATTTGTATTTTCATTAAAAGGCAGTATTAGGCAATCATAGACTACTGTTGGTGGGAGGGGACCTCCAGAGCTCATGTAGTCCAACTCATGCTCACAGCAGAGTCAGCTAGAGCAGGTTGCTCAGGGTCATATCCAGTCAGATTATGAATATCTCTGAGTCTGGAGACTCCATAACCTCTCTGGGCAACCTGTTCCTGTGTTTGATGTGACTTAGTCTGATTATTAGGGGAGATGTAAAAATTGCCTCTTGCCAGAAAATGCACTGGAATTGAATTTAATTATCTTTACTGCTAGCATTCATACATAGCCATCAGCTCCATTTTCAGGTCATTGTTATTTGTCAGAGCCTTGCCTGATAAAAGTATATATGTAAATTAGAATCATGTTTCTTACTGGAAGAAATCAGTTTTATTACATCATTTTTTTTCCCGCTGAGGGAGCCTAAGAAGAATGGACTAGGTCCTATTCCTTGCCACGTGCCTGAACCAGGGGGACAGGTAGACTATTTCATGCAACTTTCCACATAAACTGCAGTTACAAAAAGTCAATAGGGGTTAACTGCCTGGAACAGTGGATGATAGCGTAACTCTACCAGCACATTTGAGCCAGAATATTTAAATAAATCCCACCTTCATGGAGAAACTGACACTAATGAGACTTCTAAAGACTATTGAAGATGATGATGTATAATGGTAGGTGGACAGTACAGTTTGCATATGTATTTCTAAGAGGACAACTTGACCTGATATGATATGATAGTGAGATGACTCTGATAGGTGTTGTTCTTCTAGTAAGACTAGGTGAAAAATACATTATATGATTACTCCTAAATCGATAACTCAAAACTGTTCTGAGTCTTTCAAAATATTTGACAAATTGTTTATCAAAAGATATCACTCTTTTTATTCTTCCTTGTTTTGGTGCTTCTTTCTGTTCCCTATATGAATGGTTAATAGAGGGGAAAAGAAATTCCGTTCTAGAAAAAAAAAGAAAGAAAGAAAGAAAGAAATTTCCATTTCTGTGGAAACGCTTTCACTGATACCATTCAGCAAAATACAGTGGTGTTTTGCATGGACATGTATTTTGGTTCCCATGAACCCCTTTAGCAGTTTGTGAGTTGGTGCATTCAGTTTCACCACACTGAACGTCAGATTTTCTCCAGCATTAGTATTTCTTTACTGAATGCATTTGGAAATCAGTCTTTCTCTTTCTCTTTCTGTAAATTAAAGAAAGAAAAGATTGATTTCCAGATGCATTCTTTCTGCCTATTTCTCTCTCCTTCACAGCAGCAGATAGGTATAGATTCATGTATGTTTATATATGTCATTGTCTATAAATGAAACAACTGCTGAAGGTTTTATTGTATTTTTCTATTAAGCTCTTTCTAAACTGGGTATGTTTTATTTCCTTATATGGCCTCATAAATGATCTGTACTGTTTTGCCTTCTACCTGATACAGACACGATGCAAGCTTCCCCTCGCTTGACTTGACCTGCGGCCACGGCTTCCCTGATCTGAGATAGCTAATCATTTCTAACTTTGGCATGTACATAGTGGTTTCATTTTCTTGTATCATAATCCTTTCCTGAAATCCTATAAATATTTATTCAGTATTTTGTTATCTTGTATATAATCAAAGTGACAGTATATTGGAATGCTGAATACTGAGACAGGTAAAGATACAGTCGCTCTGTAAAATAGTGCAAATCCTAATTTTCTCAGAAATGATTATTCCAAATGTTTTCTGAAACAGAAGAGCAGAATAAAAGAATTAAATTCTGTGATGATACACCATATAGCTGAGACTGATTACAAGAGGTCTAAGTGTCAGAATCTTCTCTGCAGTCTCGCAGATGAGATTCCAACTCCTTTGGAGCTTTCTGGTTCTGTCACTATGCAAAAAAAGCACTGCAACTATTTAAATAGGGAGCCTTTTTGTTTTGTTTTTCCTTTTCCAGAGATCCATTTACTGTGACTTTATCCACAGTAAAAATATAAATTGATACCATATTTGTAAAGGAACTGGCCATTTTTGTAGATTGTTTAATAGTCATTGCTAAGTAGAAAACAAATAAAAGTATTAGAGAATCTGATTTGTGTCACACATGACATGGAAGCATTAGTCAAAGTAATTGTAAGAATCCACTGCAAAATGCATCAATCATCTTTTGCTGCTACCCATTAGCAAGATGTCTGCCCATGGATAGAAAGGTAACATTTGCTTGTGGTGTTTCAAACTGCAAAATGTTAATAATTTATCTTTTTTATGAGGAAAAAAATGGAATAATTGAATAGCTAAGTGAACGTACTCAAATTCTGACTGAAGAGAGGTATATCAGCTTCAGATTAGGTCCCGAGGTACACAACTATCCAAACCATAAAATATAAAAGCCAGGTTTTTGATCAAAAGCAATTCTTCTCTTCCCTCTCTCCCCCCTGTAAAATATGACATTGCACCATATAATTGCACAGGAAATTAAAACTCTTTTCACAGGTTTAATAATAGATGAGACACAGGCTTTGAAATAATTGTTTTTATTGAGCTCTGCCATTCTCTAGCGCAGCATGCAAGCTGTGGCTCACATCTTGCACCTCTGTCAGCTCAGAGATGGATTAGCAAAAACACTAAGGGTTTCCATTTGGAGACCACAGGAAACAAACAGGTGCCAAAAACACAAGTCAGTCTCCATCTTTTCCTTTCATTTATTTATTTATTTTTTTCAATTCTAAGTGCTTGCTTTGAATCACTTAAACTTACCTGCAAAACTACTTTGTAGAGTTGTACTTCATGAGCAGCAAGCTCCTTAGCAAGCTGCCGCTGCAATTTAGTATCTTCTTCTGGAAGCTACAGCCTTCTTTTCGCACTCAGAGATTCATTTTGCTGTAGCAAAGGGTGCCAATTTTAGGTTCAGTGTTCTGAAAGGTAAAAAAATGAACTCAGTGAGGTATAACAGCAAACTAACTTTTACCAAAAACATCCCCAGCTACTGAATTGTTGACTGTCACCCTGAACGTGCACGGTAGAAATACTATCTGTCTTCATATCAAACCCATATATATTGCATGACATAACGTAGGTGTATGTGAAATCCCAAACGATGACAGAACCTGAGGCTTTTGTCACCACTACGGTATTACAAGTTTTTAGCAGCAGAGCTAAGTTGAAGTTATACCAATCTTACTGTTTCACCGTATCAGCACTCTGTTGTTTTAGTTTACTTAGGTCTCTCTTTTTTTTCCTGAGTCTCTTTTTATTGGCTGAGTCTTAGCTATAACTGATGATTTACACAGACAACGCTCTGAAGGTTGTCTGGAAGAAGGTAGATTTTGTTAAGTCGTTCTTGGGTAGGAGCAACAGGAGCTGGGTTACCTCCAAAGGTAATTGGGATTTCTTGTTCCTAAAGTTGTCTAGAGAAGGAATAGACTGTGAATTATTATGAAGTTCACTTATTTGGGGGAAGGAATTCCAAAGATCTCTTTTCTTTCTCAGAAACAGTGACAGTTGAGGATTTTTAACTTGTGTCTATTTTGCTATGCTTTTATTTTCTGGTTTGCAAATAGAATCTGCTGGAAAAGGGATGTTATTTCAGAAGCATGGATCAGATTCTGAAATAAGCTTCAGTGGGATCAGTTTTTGAGCAAGAAAGAGCCTGGCAAAGTTTGATGTTACTTAGTAATCTTAACAGGGAAGCATTTAAACAAAGTTTGTGTACTTTGGGGTGAAGGAATGGTTCTGATCTCCTTTAGTTTTTCGTTGTTGTAATACTCTTAAATTAACATTATTTTTGCTCTGTGCTCATTTGAGATGTGTGTTAAGAGGACTCTGCTTTTCTTGTTCTTTAGCAAGAGAGAAAGCCAAGAACTCTTCTCTGAAAAAGTCATTAATTTGTTCGTTACATGGTGCAGTCATCTCTACTCCTGTCTTTTTACAAAGATGCCAAATATATCATACCCAGGGCAATGAACACCTTTATATTTTCCAAATGCTGCCTGCTCTGAAAAATGCCTGACAACCTCAGATCTCATTTCCTGCGCTAAGAATTGAGGGTGGCCACTTCCAGAGAGTGCTCAGTGTCTTTGAGCCAGCTGCATGCTTACTACTATTGGTCACACACTAAAATTGAACAGAGGAACAGCATGAGGCAGAGGAACTATTTGCTGTAAGAATAACAAGAACATACAGGAACATATTAGTTATACTTTCTATTGAGGATATAGTATTACAAAGGTTAATCAATAGTTGGTAAATTATATATGTATATATATAGTATGCATAAGTATTATATATACATTCTCAGAAGAAGGAGGAAGGTCAATTGTTAGAGAACTCTGATGGGGAGGAGAGTTGACAGTCTCTGTAAGGAATTTGTACTTCCCAAATCTAGAAAGCAAGCTGTCAAGAGAAGCATCTACAGAAAAGATGTGCATATAAATTAGCATATTGCTTTTCATTTATTATTTTAAATTGCTTTTGTTTTGATACTGATGCTTACTTTGAAGAAAGCTATTTCCTTTCTAATCACCCCTG